>NC_063181.1:31989920-32323982 GCF_023159225.1 Perognathus longimembris pacificus | reverse complement strand
CTATGTAGTATTCCATTGTCTACAGGTACCATATTTTTTGGATCCATTCATCTGTAGTGGGGCTGCTTTCTATTCTTAGACTTCATTTCATTTTAGAGAAAGAGAAGAGGAGAGAGGTATGTGGATAAATTAACTTCCAAATGATTATAACAATACCACTTAAGAACTTCAGGGGCCTTCAGAATTTCCTCAGTTCAGTTCTGTGGCGTGGACATCACCTCACTGAATTGCCAGTTCAAACGAATGGCATCACTAACAGCCAGCCTAACCTAGCAGACAGAGCAATGGCTTGAAAATCTGAACTCCTTACCTCTTGTAGAGGTAGAAGAATGATACCAGATAGGATGAATGTACTGTGTGTGTATGTGTCTCGGTTTGCTAACCTGTAAAATGACACTGATAGTGTTGTAAGGTAAATCCAGTCAGCAATACAGAGAAACCGCATTTTGAGAGGTCAAATTGGGAGTCTTTATTAGAAAGTTGGTCTCTGTAGGTGAACTCCTGTCACAAAGACTTGCAGCCCCGAAAATACACTTAACACCATTAGAAAACTGCACCATGAGACCCCAAGAGGACAGAAAGAGGAGAAAACAATACCAATGAAGAACTGGAATGGGGCGCCAAGGTGATTGGAGGAGAGCCAGGAAACAGGAGACACAGACAGAACATGGTATGATGGCACCTGAGCTGGTCTGGGCCTAAATAGTGTTGGGGTCAGGGGTCAGGACCATAGGAAACTCAAGGGTCTCCCAAGGTCAAGGCACAGGACTGACAGGGCCAATAACTTATCCTCCAAGTCCCCACCCCTGCCGTGAGGAATTCAGGCAGGCCTATTACCTGAAAAGTGGCGGTTCCCCTGCCTCCACCAGGAAGACAAGATGGCCCCAGTTAAATCCAATTCCCTAAGTACCACACAGCCAAGATGTTGCCAGCTGGACCCAGCATCCCCACTTCAATAGAACCTACTTCTTA
Source organism: Perognathus longimembris pacificus (assembly GCF_023159225.1). Taxonomy (NCBI): domain Eukaryota; kingdom Metazoa; phylum Chordata; class Mammalia; order Rodentia; family Heteromyidae; genus Perognathus; species Perognathus longimembris. The sequence goes on along the minus strand of NC_063181.1, from coordinate 32,323,010 downwards.
AGTAAAAACACAATCCTAATGGTAGGGTTTCAAAAGTGGTTTGAAAAAGGAAGAGAATTGGGTATAATTACCATGGGACGATTCGAAAGTACTTTTCTAAATATATACAGGTGAATGAAATGATCTGCTCAGGCTGTTTCTAAGTTTGATTTTTTCCATCTCATTTTTTAATGTGTGTCTATGATACACATTGTCCTGATGTGCACATGGCAGCCTCTGGGTGCTGCTTAGTGGCCTGGCCGCGGCTGCGCTGTGACCCGCCCTCCATGGCCCCAGACCACCATTCCTGAAGGTCTCAAGGAGCCCAGCTGCCATTGCCAGAAGCCTAACCACTCCCAGTTACCCCAGGAGGGCTTTACTCTGGCTTAGCGCAGGTGAGGGTTGGTGAAGCTTCCCTTTAAGTGTAGGAACTCTTCACTTAGGGTCATTGACTTCCATCACAGAAGAATTGCTGGACAAGTCATGGTGGTAAGAAAACTTGGCAGAGCTTTATTGAGTAAGTAAGCAAGAAAACAAGAAGACAAACAGACAACAAGCAGACAGACAGGCAATCAGAAGGGCGGGACAGAGAGAAAGATGGCGCCGAAAGAATAGGGAGGCACCCCGACTCACACCAACTGAATAGCGAGCTGGGAACTCCAACACCCAACACCCCATCAAGAACCCAGCAAAACCAGAAGCCAGAAGCAGTGGAGAAATGCAGGAAAACAAAAAGGAGCAAAAAAGAAGAGCCGAAAACCTACACGGAGCCGGAGAATCCCCGGGGCACCCTCCCCCCACCAGCCGACCCTGGCCCAAACAGGGTCAGGCTGGGAAAGGGGAACCCGGCGATCGACAGACAGGCTGCCAGGAGCGCAGAATCCATATAGCGGGAGACCCCACGGACACAAGGCAGGGTGCGGACCAAGACGCACACCGGCAGCGACGAGAAGTTCGGGTCCACACCGGGTACAGACAAGGGAACCCAGCGCGGCAGAAAGAGGGAACGGGGAAGCCACCACAACACTTCGCCAACCCCTGAAGGGCCAACGGCTGCGCTCTCCCTCCCTCCCCCTCCCCACTCCCGAGGGAACAAAGAACCTCCAAATCAGGCGGGAAGCTCCCATCAGGCGCTGGGAAGCCAGTTTATCAGGGGAAAGGGGGAACATCCCCAAGCCCCCAAAGGTTCCTGAACTGGCAGAACCGGCCCCGTCCCCTTCCCAACAGGGGCCTGAAGTGCAAGCCCCACCCGAGGCACCTGGACCTCGCAGACTCTTACAACTAAAACCACAGGCGCTGGTGGGCAATACCAGCCCAGCAAGGTCACCTGAGCCTGATCACGTCCCCCCTCCTCGCAGCGGAGTCGAGGTCTGAGGGTGCCAAGCCACACCCGGACAGTCGATCCCACTGGGCCCCACACATACTGCCTCCCCCAACGGGCTCGCAGGAGGGCGCAACCCAACAACCCAGGGCTCGCTCTGGGAGGCAGACCCCGCTAAAGTGCCTGTTGTAGGGGACTCACAGTGCACAGGAAAGCGGGGCCCCCGGCGAAAGTGCCCACTCTGGTAGGCGTGCCCTGCACTGGTGGGCGGGGCCACAGCCACAGCACCTGCTGCCGTAGACACGCCTACACAGAAGGGAGGGAAGATCTACACAGACCTCCAGATGCGCAAATCACAAAGAAACATAACTCAGTTCATCAAAGGACAAGCCAACTCGCCAGCTCCAAAAAGCAGCACGACTGAAGAGGAGATGGAGACTAAAAAAGCAAATGAGGCCATGTTAACAGGAATGATCGAAAGCGTCAGAAATGAAATCAGAAAACAATTCCAGGAGTTTAGAGCGGAAATCTGGAAGGACACCCAGGAAGCCAAGAAAGAAATGGAAGCAAAAATGGATACAATGCAAGCCTCGTTTAAAGAAATGGAAGCAAAAATGGATACAATGCAAGCCGCCTTTAAAGAAAATCTCCACATCCTGAGAATTGAAATGCATGAAAAAATAGATTTAAAATACAACTCTTTTTTTTTTTTTTTTTTTTTTTTGGTCAGTCCTGGGCCTTGGACTCAGGGCCTGAGCACTGTCCCTGGCTTCTTCCCGCTCAAGGCTAGCACTCTGCCACTTGAGCCACAGCGCCGCTTCTGGCCGTTTTCTGTATATGTGGTGCTGGGGAATCGAACCTAGGGCCTCATGTATATGAGGCAGGCACTCTTGCCACTAGGCTATATCCCCAGCCCTAAAATACAACTCTTTAAAGGAAGAAATTTCCACAATCAGAGCTGATATGACAACCATGAATAGCTCTCTGACATCCATAAACTCCGCAATTGAAACCATAACACAAAGAGTGGACCATATAGAATCCAGAATCTCTCGCCTGGACGATGAAGCAGCTGACAACAACCAGAAAATGACCACACTCCAAGAAAAGGTGAAGCTTCAGGGAAGATTAATCCAGGAACTAATGGACAAAGACAAGAGATATAATCTGCGCATAATTGGAATAGAAGAAGGAGCCGAATATCAGAACAGAGGGCTTAATCATGTTCTCAATAAAGTTATTGCAGAAAACTTCCCCAATCTCACAGGGGACCCCATCCAGGTAACCGAAGCCTATAGGACACCTGGCAGGCCAGACCCCAGGAAAGCCACCCCAAGGCACATAATATTCAAGACTACAGACCTCAAGATTAAAGAGCAAATTCTGAATTCAGCCAAAGTGAAGAAGGAAACTTTTTTCAATGGGAAGAGGATTCGAATAACATACGACTTATCCACACAAACTTACCAAGCTTGAAGTGAGTGGAAGAACACCATCCAAGTACTCCAGAATAACAATTTACAACCTCGGATCAAATATCCAGTGAAATTGGAGTTCACATTCGAAGGGAGAACCAGATCTTTCCACACCAAAGAGGAGCTAAAGGAGTATGTGAATAAAAAACCAGCCCTACAGCGAATATTAAGAGGGGAACCCCACACAACAGAGATCGTAAAAGACACACAGACAGAATCAGAAAGAAACTTCAATAGCCAAAGTCCAGCAGAAAGACCAGCTCACTAAAGACAAGAAGAAAAAAAAAAGAGGAAAAAACAGCCCAACAAGAAAATGGAAGGAGAAAAAAACACCCTTATCCTTGATCTCTTTAAATATAAATGGCTTAAACTCCCCGATTAAGAGGAGCAGACTGGCAGAATGGATTCGCAAACAAAAAGTTGACATCTGCTGTCTACAAGAGACCCACCTTACAGCAAGGGACAAAAACAGGCTTCGAATGAAAGGATGGAGCAAGATCTACCAAGCAAATGCACCCACCAAAACGGCAGGTGTAGCCATTCTGATCTCAGACAAGCTGGACTTCTCTTTAAAGTCCACTCAAAAAGACAAAGAAGGACACTACATATTAATACAAGGAAAAATCCAGAATCAAGACATCACGGTGATAAATGTATACTCACCGAACAAAAGAGGCTCGACATATGTCAAGCAAATTCTCACAGAATTACAGAGCAAGATAGATGCAAACACAATCATAGTAGGTGACTTTAATACTCCTCTCTCTCCAAGAGACAGATCCAACACTCAGAGGATTAGTAAGGGAGCTGAGGACCTAAATAACACCATTTCCCAAATGGATCTAACAGACCTATATAGAACATTTCACCCTACAGAGACCCAATACACCTTCTTTTCAGCAGCCCATGGATCATATTCCAAAATAGACCACGTCATAGCCCACACAAAGAACCTCAGCAAATACAAAAGTATTGACGTCATCCCATGTATTATATCTGATCACAGTGGATTAAAGGTAACCCTCAACAACAAAGGAAACCACAGACACTATACACACTCTTGGAGGCTAAACCCCATGTTGCTTTCCAACACTTGGGCCACAGACCAAATTAAAGATTAAATCAACAAATTCATAAGCCACAATGACAAAGAAAACACATCACAAAGAAACCTATGGGACACAGCTAAGGCAGTACTGAGGGGCAAGATCATTGCACTCAGCACCCACATTAAAAGAATGGAAGCAGCGCAGGTGAATACCCTCACGATGAAACTAAAACAACTGGAGAAACAAGAAATGACAGAATCTAAAACGACTAGGAGGGGAGAGATCACAAAGATTAAAGAAGAGATAAATCTGATTGAAAATAAATAAGACTAAAAGCTGGTTCTTTGAGAAAATAAACAAAATTGACAGACCCCTTGCAAGACTCACAAAAAAAAGAAGAGAAGAGACTCATATACGTAAAATCAGGGACTCCACTGGAAAAATTACAAGTACACACGATATTCAAACAATCATAAGGAGCTATTTCCAAAACCTCTACTCAGCAAAAAGCAATAATTTTACAGAAATGGATCAATTCTTACAGAAGTACAAACCGCCCAAACTGAACCAAGAAGAAATAAATCAACTAAATAAACCAATAACTTACGGTGAGATACAGGAGGCAATCAAGAACCTCCCTACTAAGAAAAGCCCAGGCCCAGATGGATTCACCAACGAATTCTACAAAACCTTTAGTGAGGAGCTAATACCAATACTCCTCAAACTCTTCCGCGAAATAGAAACAGAGGGAGAAATCCCAAACTCATTCTACGAAGCTAATATCATACTCATTCCCAAACCAGGCAAAGACCCAACAAAAAAAGAGAACTACAGACCAATATCACTAATGAACACAGACTCAAAGCTCCTCAATAAAATATTAGCTAACAGGATCCAGAAACTGATCAAGAAAATCATACATCATGACCAAGTAGGCTTAATCCCTCAGTCACAAGGATGGTTCAACATCCGTAAATCAATCAACGTAATTCACCACATAAACAGATCTAAAATTAAGAATTACATTGTTATCTCAGTCGATGCCCAAAAAGCCTTTGACAAAATACAACATCCATACCTATTAAAAGCTTTGGAGAGAACAGGAATAGATGGAACATTCCTCAAAACAATAAAAGCCATATACAACAGACCAACTGCTAATATCATATTAAATGGAGAGAAACTTAAATCATTCCCCCTAAACTCAGGAACAAGACAAGGATGCCCACTCTCCCCACTTCTGTTCAACATAGTGCTGGAATCCCTAGCCATAGCAATAAGGCAAGAGGAGGACATCAAAGGGATCCACATCGGCAAGGAAGAAATCAAGTTATCCCTATTCGCAGACGACATGGTCTTATATCTGAAGGACCCAAAAAACTCAGTACCCAAACTCCTACACCTAATAAACCAATTTGGCAAAGTAGCAGGATACAAAATCAATCCACAAAAGTCAGCAGCTTTTCTGTACACCAGCAATAGACAAACAGAAAAGGAAATTATGGAAACAATTCCATTTACAGTAGCCAAAAAAAGAATAAAGTACCTAGGGATCAACTTAACCAAGGACGTGAGGGACCTATTCAATGAAAACTACAAAAATCTAATAAGGGAAATCAAAGAAGACACAAAGAGATGGAAAGACCTCCCATGCTCATGGGTAGGCAGAATCAATATAGTGAAAATGGCCATATTGCCCAAATTGTTATACAAATTCAATGCAATACCTATCAAAATCCCAGCCACATTCTTCACTGAAATAGAGAAACCAATCCATAAATTCATATGGAACAGTAAAAAACCTAGAATAGCCAAAGCAATTCTAGGCAAAAAAAATAGTGCAGGAGGTATCACCATACCAGACTTCAAGCTCTACTACAAGGCCATCATAACAAAAACAGCATGGTATTGGTATAAAAACAGATCGGAAGACCAGTGGATTAGAATTGAAGACCCAGAAATAAAACCGCACTCTTACAGCCAACTGATATTCGACAAAGGAGTTAAAGACATACAATGGAATAAACATAGCCTCTTCAACTACTGGTGCTGGGAGAACTGGGCAGCCATATGCAGAAAACTCAAAGTAGACCCAAGCCTATCACCATGCACCAAGATCAACTCAAAATGGATCAAGGACTTCAATATCAGACCTGAATCCTTGAAACTACTGAAGGACAGAGTAGGAAAGACACTAGAACTTATAGGCACAGGAAGGAACTTCCTGAATAGAGTCCCAGGGGCACAACAAATAGGGGAGAGACTCGACAAATGGGACTACTACAAATTAAAAAGTTTCTGCACAGCTAAGGTCATAGCCACCAAAATAGAAAGACAGCCAACGATATGGGAAAGGATATTTACCAGCACAGCAACAGACCAAGGCCATCTGTCATCTACAGCGAACTCAAAAAACTAAGCCCCTCTAAGCCCAATAAACCTATTAGGAAATGGGCAAAAGAGCTAAAGAGAGACTTCACAAGAGAAGATATAAAAATGGCAAAGAAACACATGAGGAAATGCTCAACATCCCTGCTAGTAAAGGAAATGAAAATAAAAACAACCCTGAGATACCACCTCACCCCAGTTAGAATGGCCCATACTCTGAACTCAGGAAACAACAAATGCTGGAGGGGCTGTGGGGAAAGAAGAACCCTTCTCCATTGTTGGTGGGAGTGCAAATTAGTACAACCACTTTGGAGAACAGTATGTAGGTTTCTCAAAAAGCTCAATATAGACCTACCCTATGACCCAGCCATACCACTCCTAGGCATCTATCCTAAACAGCAAAACCCAAGATATCAAAAGGACATTTGTACTTCCATGTTTATCGCGGCACAATTCACAATAGCCAAAATATGGAAACAACCCAGATGCCCCTCCACAGACGAATGGATCCAAAAAATATGGTACTTATACACAATGGAATACTACATAGCGATTAGGAATGGTGAAATATTGTTATTTGCAGGGAAATGGTCAGAACTCGAACAAATAATGTTGAGCGAGACAAGCCTAGAACACAGAAAACAAAGGGGCATGATCTCCCTGATATATGACTGTTAACAAAGGGAGATGGAGAGACAGTAGAGACCAAGTCTGTGAACACTGTACATGTGCTTGATACATTGTATATTGCATATGGGTCTACCTGACCTAGACAAGGGATGGAAAAACAGGTTGTAAGATATCACAAGAAATGTACACACTGCCCTACTATGTAACTGCACCCTCTTTGCACAACACCTTGTAAAAAAATTTATGTTCAATTAATAATAAAAAAAAAATATATATATAATAATAAAAAAAGAACCTGCCTAGCAAAAAAAAAAAAAGAAGGGCGGGACACCTTTTAACAGTGTAGGTGCTTTCCAAGAGAGATAGACACACACACACACACACACACACACACACACACACACACACACACCTCCTTGGCAAAGGCAGGGTTCTGACTTCAAATTTATGTACTGATAGGTGTCTTCATCTTTGCTGTAATCACTCTTGCCATTACTTTCTGATTTTCTGGGTGTTTGGGCATTCTTTCCAGGTAAGAATGCATCCTGCTATAAAACAGATCTTTGTCCTTGAGGTAAGGGGGCTCCCGGTTATCTGCATTTTGGGCACGAGGTTTCTTAAGTTTAGGGGAGCAATTTTCTCAGGAAGGCATATACCCTGTTGTACAAATGTTAATTCTTGGGGTGAGGAAAGCGTCTCTCAGGAAGGAATACATCATGTTGTCTCTTTGAAGCAAAGATGGACGTGACTTCTATGTTTTCTAAATACTGTATTTCTGTGTTGCCTTCACCAGGCCTTGTTTTCTTCAGGTTATCCTGTCTCATTTTTCCCTAAATGCCTTTTGGTCTCTTAATTTTAAGGAAAGTGTTAGGAAAATGGAGGAGGAGAAAGGAAAAAGGAAAAGGAATGGGCCAAACTCGATCCTCAACAGGCTAGGGCTGTTTACTGCAGTGCAGAGAGGGAAACAACTCTTCTCCTGGGAATGGAGGGTGTAGAAGGTGGTGGACTTGAGGTCCAGCTTATATTGGTCATTACAAGGAAACAAAGGAGTGAAAATCAGGCTGTAGTTACTTAGGGGATAGGGAAGGGGACTTTCAATTCGGTCCAGAATGAAATGTCCCACCTGGGGTAGCAGCAACTTTCAGCCAGGCCTAGGTTGGGGTGACTTGCCTGTGGCCAAGCATGTTCCTGCACATCTGTTGTTTTGCTTGATTTGGGGAAATAAGGCTCCTGTCAACCTTTCAGGAAGTACATAAAGGAATATCTCCTGCATTTTCAGTAAGCTTACCATTCCTCATTTGTCCCTAGTGTATCCGGCTTCAAAAGGATTTGCTCTGAGCAGCCAAAAAGGGACAACTTGCTCTGGCCCTTTTCCTATTCTTAGACAGATTTTTCATTCACTTTACAATAAGATTCTTTTTGCTTAAGTTTTTTTTTTAGCTTAAATTTTATTTGCCTTGGTCACTAGTCCATAATACAATAAAAGCAAAGTCAACCACCTGGTACAGTACAAAGTAAGTGCCATACTTAAACCATGGTGCTAGGTGACAGAATTTTCTATTTAAAACAATGGAAATTTACATCATTGTGAAGAACATGACATACATACATTGGTCATTTTAAAGTGTTTTATGACAAGTGTATTAATGTGCTGCATTGACATTAAAGGTGATTATATGGGTGTATGGAAAGACTAAGTATCTTGAAATTTTGTAAATTGAAATTTTGTTGGTTTTTGATATTGTATACTCAAGTTATCTTATATACAAATTCACAGGATTTAGAAAGAATTCAAAGTCATTCTGAAACCAAAAAAATTTAAGATTGCTACTAAATGATGTGTTTAGAAGTTTAACAAAACGGGGGAGGCTGGGGGAAAATGAGGGAGGAGGTAACAAATTGGATAAGAAATGTACTCACTGCCTTACATATGAAACTGTAACCCCTCTGTACTTCACTTAGACAGTAAAGAAGAAGTAAAAAAAGACAAAAAATGTACTCACTGCCTTATGTATGAAAAGTTTATGAAAATAACAAAAATAAACTATCAAAAGTTTTCAGGGCTGGAAATGTGGCTTAGTGGTAGAGTGCTTGACTATCATGCATAAAGGCCTGAATTCGATTCCTCAATACCATATACACAGACAGAGCCAGAGGAGAGCTGTGACTCAAGTGGTAGGGTTCTAGACTTGAGCAAAAGCAGCTCAGGGACAGCATCCAGGCCCTGAATTCAAGCCCCAGGACTGGCAAAAAAAAAAAAAAAGTTTTCACAATGAGAAAAGAATCATTTAATTTGCCCACAGTGCTATGTGTTTTTTTTTTTTAAACTATTTCAAATATAAATCTACTAAACTTCTAATGCAAAAAAAAGCACAGAAGACATAACCAGGACTAGTAAATAATTTCTAAGGCACCAACACAAATCCTCTTTTATATCAAGCCAAATCATTCTACCTTTCCCATTAAAAAATATATTTTCACTTGGAAAGTTCTAACGGATTAAGTCATAAATTCAATAAGTCTCCTAATCTTTTAAAAGTAATGCAGCTCAACCAAGTCTTAACTGAGACTGGCAAAAAGGAAGGCAAAGACTAGCATTTCTACAATGACTTGCATTTTATATAAAATGTGAAAATCTTTAGCAGATACTTGCAAAGAAAAGTAAATAACCCACTCTTGAACAGGAAAAATAATCCAAAGGTGACAAGATGAGACTTAGTTACACCTTATCACAAAAGGCAAATGTATACTCCAAAGCTCCAGCAACAAAATGTAGATTTCTAAAGATGTTCAGAAATGAATCATTTCATTTCTTAAGAAATAGTGGCAAGCAACTGTACTCATTTCCTGTTGAGATTCAATTCAAATCTCTGCCATTTCCTTTTTTTTTTGGCCAGTCCTGGGCCTTGGACTCAGGGCCTGAGCACTGTCCCTGGCTTCTTCCCGCTCAAGGCTAGCACTCTGCCACTTGAGCCACAGCTCCGCTTCTGGCCGTTTTCTGCATATGTGGTGCTGGGGAATCGAACCTAGGGCCTTGTGTATCCGAGGCAGGCACTCTTGCCACTAGGCTATATCCCCAGCCCATTCTGCCACTTCCTTTTAAAGGAAACAGTACAGTAACACAGGGTAGAGGGTCAGCTATACTACCAACACACTACCCAGGCTGCCCAGGATTGGGTCTTTACATTCACAATGAGCAATCAGCTTTCTATAATACTTTTACATATGCAATCATTTGGTTTTAAAAGAAGACTACCTGTAAACTAAAGAACCACTAATGCCAAGACAGCCCATTTTGAAGAGTCATAGCCTAGCATTACATTAATTTCAAGTGCCTTAACGTACCAGGCAATATGAGACCACCTACGACGAAATGGAAATCATTTCAGCGGAATCATTCCTGTGCAAGCTCATGCCCCTCTGTCCTCGGTAATTACCCTGATGAACTAAGCTACTATATTAAAAAAGAACATATAAAGGTAGCAATGCAGCTGCGACATTTTCAGACACTTAAACCTCCTGGAGAGTAGATGGTTTCAGTAAGGCACAGGCCCCACACGCCCGAGATCCTTCAACCCTTTTCCAGGGCTCATGCTTTGGCTTTATAAAACAGCATCTCTCTCCAAGGGAAAGGAGGGGGTAAACCCTAGAGGATCCAAAAGGGGAGAGGGGCTCAGAGTAGGTTCGATGGCCTGGACTTGAAGCTACCAGAGGAGACAGAGAGACCCCACCGCAGAGGCGAGTTTGTAGGGCCTGCTGGAGAGTCCCGAAGGCCTGGCCTAGGAGTTGCAGCACGCTCTCCGCTCCAGTGCGCAGCCATCGGTCAGCCAGCCGGGAGGAGGGAGAGGAGGGGGAGCAGCTGCCCCGGGAGTAGCGAGGAATCTGCCTCCTCTCGAAGAGGAGCTCCTCCTCCCTGTCCCTGCACACTGCCACCAGTCGTGCCATTGTCCCCGAGGCGATGCTGCCGTTGCCAGCGTCACCACCTCCTCCCAGCCACTGCCCTCGTTGGCGGAGTGCCCTCGGTTCTGACCTTGGCCGTTTTCAAGGTCGCTTCCCTGACCCCCACCTCTGCTCCCCGTCACCGGCTGACGAGGCCCGCGTCAGGGCCGGCCTGGGCGGGAGCGCGGCTCCGAATGCCTTGCGTTTCCTCTCCCGGATCTCGCTTAAATTTTTTAAAATTGCTGTTTCTGCCTTTTTTGTGTATTGTCCTGAGACTAAGAGCCCATCCCACTCCCGTGTTACTACTACTCTTTACCCACCACCCATGTCACTTCTACTTGTAAGTGTTTATGTCTTTTGAGCTGGATGTGGCACAAGTCTGCAACCCTAGCACTTGGGAGGCTGACACAGGAGAGTCTCAAGTTCCCAGATAGCCTGGGTTGCATCATAAGCCCTACCACATTATACCTGTCATGTTATTTTTTCCCATTCTCTATATATCCACTTAAGATTGGTCCTGCAGTGGCTGGGAATGTGGCTTAGCGGTAGAGTTACTTGCCTAGCATGCATGAAACCCTGGGTTCCATTCCTCAGCACCACATATACAGAAAAAGCCAGACGTGGCACTGTGGCTCAAGAGGTACAGGGCTAGCCTTGAGCAAAAAAGAAGCCAGGAACAGTGCTCAGGCCCTGAGTTCAAACCCCAGGACTGGCAAAAAAAAAAAAAAAGTTACTGCAAGACTGTCAAACCACAAAATTTAAAAACTAAGAAAAATTAAAAATTATAAATTAAATGAAAACAAAAAATCAGCTAGAGCTGTCAGTAGTAGAATATTTATGAGCAAGAACTCTAGTTCCATCCCCAGTACTAAAAATATGTTTACTCTTTTGTAGTAATTTTGACCCAGTTGTCAAAATTTATCATGAACCAGATTTCTGCACAGCTAGAAGCAAAAAACTAGTTTCTTTTCCTTTTCCAAAGCTGTAGATCCTTGTCTCTTAGTTTTAAACACACCATTTAAAAGCTGCATGAATGAGAAAAGAAAGGAGGTATTTTCTTGCAGTGGGCTGCTTTGCCTGTTTGTTTTAACCAGCAGTACTCAATCTGTTTACTCAGCTTTGTCCCAGCAACTTTGGAGCAGTGTGGAATTCAATCGCAGGGCAAGGGTCTCTTCTGCCTCTGAGATATCCCACAATCAAATTCAACCAAGAGGTTCAGGGCTGAAGTTCCCATAACCACGGCCTGCAGCTCCTGTGGAACCAAATTATGGAGATTGGAAGACAGACTCCAAAGATCATACCACCATTGTGTTTAGGAAGATTCCACATTTCTGAAGACTATGGCTTTCTTCTTCCAAACCCTCTGGTAAGGACAGAGCCCTGGGCTAGCTCAGAAATGGCGCTGGAGGTTTTGGTTTGTGAGTTTGTTCTGTAGGTTTATGGGGTTAGTGAGAGAGATATACTGCAAATAAACAGTTATTAACTAGATGAAGATGTTACTAAAAACATTGTGCGATCACAACAGGGAATGCCAGCTTCAGCAGAGAGCAGTCCCCATGGAACAAACACCCTGCTGTTTTGTTACCCATGCCATAGTAAGTTCGAGAAATTATAAACAAGTCTGTAGTCAGCAAGACAAAGAAGGCCACGATCAACCCATAGGGGCTCAGGAATAGCACAGTCCTTGTAAGGGATCTGCTGCCATCTCATGTGAGGTTTCCAGGTACAGTGGAATTTCTCCACTACACATTTGCTCACTGGAGTGTGTGTGTGTGTGTGTGTGTGTGTGTGTGTGTGTGTGTGTGTGTGTGTGTGTGTAGCAAGCCTTTCTGGGACAACTTATTTCTAAACAGCTCCGGTTCACTATTGCTGACATGTTGACAGAAACTGGTTTAGTTTACTTGTTGGAGGAAGCAAAAGAGAATTAGAGGAACTTTAGGTGCTTTTGGAGCTGATGAAGGAAATTAATTTGAGGGCTTTAGGAATTTCTGACAAGGGGAAGGGACTTTTGGAAACAAACAGCAACTGTTTCACAATTCCACTTAGCAAGCAACCTGCAAGGCAATTCTGCTTTTAACCACTGAACTCCCGTCAGCACTGTAGTTCTTATTAAGTGTGATCAGGTTCATGTAATACTAAAGTTAGGGGTCCCTAAAAACCACCCTAAACTAAATCTAGGGGTCCTTAGAAACCACCCAGTCTCAGCCTCTTTTTTCCACTATGGTTGGCTGAAGACCAGAGAAAGTGACATGCCCAACACAAGTCATATTAGTGGCAAACTAATGCTTAGGACTCTTGACATCCCTTTGTTATTTCATCATAAATGCCAAAGACATGCATTTAAAAATGTGGGCACCCGATGTTGCAACCATTATAATTTTAGGGGGGACAGTTGGGGGGCTTGAACTTGGGGCCTGGGTGCTGGCTGTCCCTGAGCTCTTTTTGCTCAAGGCTAGAATTCTACTTCTTTGAGCCATAGCACCCCTTCTGGTGACTAACTGGAGATAGCAATCTCACAGACTTTCCTGCCTAGGCTAGCTTTGAACTATGATCCTCAGATCTCAGCCTCCTGAGTAGCTAGGATTATAGGCATGAGCCACCAGTGCCTGGCTCAGTGTAATTATTTCTTAGAACAAACACCCTAACCCAGCCAAAGTTTCCACCTGATTAAGAAATAGCCTGGTCTTCATACAATTGAATACTATTCTGGCTTTTCTGTTTTGGTTAGATGGGTCTCTTGCTGACCCAGAACTCATTACTTAGCTCATGCTAACATTGAACTCACAATCTTCCTGCCTCAGCCTCCTTGAATGCTGGAAGGATTTCATGGAAGATAAGAATTAGATTCTCTGTAGAGGCCTCAGCTGTGACAACAGCTTACAGATCTGTCACTTGCTTTGCCATTGACAATGATGATGTAGGGAGGGTGTGAGTTGGTGTGGAGATATGGTCCTGAGTCTTGGACTGTACCTTCTGTTGCCAATTGCTATGTGCTGACCTTGAATCAGCACTTACAGTGCTGAGCTGGGATCACGGATGAAGGAGAGGAGCCAGTCACCCCACGGCTCTTGCCAGCTCCTGGGACCATGGGTGAGTCTCCAACTGAGCCTTACCCTCTGTTTTCACAGAGGTGAAGGTTTGGTGCCTTCCCACCGTTGCTGTGAAGATAGAGGAGAATGCCTATTGAGAAGGCAAAACTAGTCCTCCTGACCTTTAATCTAGTGCCCAATCAAAAACTCTATTCTGGGAGCTGCCCAAGTTTGTAATGTCAGCACTTAGGAAACTGAAGTAGGAGGATGTGAGTTCAAGCCAGCCTAAGTTACTTAGACAATCCCAGGAAATTAAAAGAATAAACAGTTGAGAGCCAGTGACTCACATCTGTAATCCTAGCTACACGGGGCCAAGATCTGAAGATCAAAGTTTGAAGCCAGTCTGGGCAGGAAAATCCACGAGACTCTTAATTTCAATTAATCTCCAAAAAAGCTAGAAGTGGAACCGTGACTTAAATGGTGGTGTACCAGAAAGCTAAGGGACAATGCCCAGGCTCTGAGTTCAAGCTCCAGTACCGGCACAAAAGCAAACTACCCCCACTCCATTCTGGGTGGATAACATGGAGGAAATGACAAGAAAGCCATGATCTTGTTGACATTAGACATGTAGTCTGAGCAGAGGAAAAGCACTATTATAAAGTGGATAAGTATTGGACTAGGTCACAATTATAGAGTATCCTTTAAAAAATAAAGAAGCAAAAGCAGATGAGTCACAATAATATCAATTTCTGGAGATGTTTCAGGCCAAATAGGTGGTTTGTTTGATGAATAGCCTATAGAAGAAATTTCTTGTCCCGAGTTGATATAGTCATATTTTCTACGACTCATGAAATGTAATTCTTTCAGTTTCAATTTTCTTTCATGCATGTGAGGATATTTACAACTCTTTCTGGGAAAAGGAGAAAGAAGGAACTTATCATCAGAATGGCCCCCAAGATTCTCACCAAGTGAGGGTGACTCAGTCATCAGCCTCACAACAACAGTTCTAGAACCCATCACTGACTGAGACAGCAACCAGCCCAGGGCCCAGCCAGGCCATACTCTCCTTCACATCGGACACACATGTTAGGGACTCTGGCCCCTGTCAGCTGGCCTTGAAGGTGGTCATCATCATCGCTTTCAGATGGCCTGTGGATTCTTACTCTAAACACTTCAAAGTCTCCCTGAAGAAGACATGACCAAGATAGGGAGTAAGAAAATATTCCCGTTTGGAGGCAGGAGACAGGCTTGGAATTACACATGCCACTGGGATGAAAGAAAAGAACCGATATAAATAGCCATGCCTGTTGGGGTTTTATTATGCTTTAGCAACCAGTCAGGAAAAATAAACACATACATATTCTCCTGCAGAAAGGCAAAGCCCTTGATAGAAACACTGGCATCTAGTTGGCTAGACTAAAGGGAAGAAAATTAATGGCCGCAGTAGGCTGTGATTTTTAGACAGCAGGCCCAGACAGGAAGACTTTCAAGCCCTCCACTGAAAAACAACTGCATATTCAGTGAGCCCGACTCTGTCTCTGATGTAGCTGGATGGGAAGAGAGACAACCATAGTGCCATGGGAGAGACTTTGGAGACATTGGAATAGATGAAGTATGGCTTTTCTTTGTGCCACGATTAAGGAGCCGAAGTGTGCAGAGAAAGGGAAAGAGCAAGGGGGACACGGCTGGCCAAGACAACTCTCTGGAATTCTTAAAAAGGAAGACACTTAAGTTTTTCTCACCTAAGAAAATATCTAAGCTGGGGAGACTAGAAACCAACAAGAGAAAGGGTGAGCTGAAAGATTCTAGGAGTGGGTGTAAATGTCAGGCATGGGATGACACAAAAGCCAAACTTAGAGTGTAGATTGGTTTCTAGGGCAGCTGTAACCAATCACAACTGCAATGACTTAAAAACATCAGACACTTATTCTTACAGAATTCTGGAGCTCGGGTGTCACAGATTCAGTTGTTCCAGGAACATCCTTTCTGCAAAGCCTTTGGAGGGGATCTTTCCTGACCTGCTCAGAGTCTGGAGAGCTGAGTGGCTTCGTGGGGTGTGGCAGCCACCTTCTTTTCTACCTCCATCTCTGTGGTGGCCTCTCCTCCTCTGTGCCTTTAGCTCTCCCCATGTCGACTTTTTCTCCTTTCTTCTGTCCTTTCTCTCTCTTATCTCTCTTTTCCTATTTCGATTCCTCTCCTGTCTCTTTCTCCTCTCTCCATTCTGTCTCTCCTCTCTCCTGTCTCTTGTCCCTTTCTGGTCAGTCTCTCTTCTCTCTCCTTTTTCCTGTCTCTTTCCCCTTTGCCCTTCTCCTTTCCTGTCTGTGACATTTCCTCTGCTATCTGTTGGTCTCTCTTCACTCCTGTCTGTTTCTCTTCTGCCTGTCTCTTTGTATCTCTTTCTTTCCTGTCTGCATTTTCTCTTTTAACGACATTACTTACCTGATTTAAGACACAAGCTAATCCAAGGCGATGTCACCCTTTTCCAAATACGTGCTCCTTATGGTTTCTAAGTGAATGTATCTTTTCTGATAAAGGGGAAGTGAGGGCTGGGCACCATTCCATTTGGTACAGGAAGTTGGGAGGGAAGTGAAAAGGTGCAAAGAATGGAGCAAACTCAGTAATAACCAAAAGTACTGACTTGTGCTGATTCCCAGACCTCACCTCACAGGCTGGAGAGAGAAAAGACACTGAAAAATGAGACTGAGAAGTATGAAATGCTCAAGGTGGGGCGGAGAGGCTCAGAGGTAGAGCACTCGCCTAGCACGCGTGAGGCTGGGATTATAGGTGTGAGCCACCAGTGCCCAGTGAGAGGACTGGCTTTTAAAAATGAAACCAAGCCCTGACCAAGCGCTTCACTGCCCCTACTGCCGCTTTCTTTCTGTCCCTAAGAGCCTGGCTCGGCTTCCTTTTACCCTGGGCTTCGCTGGGGTCCTGCCAGGGCCTCTCCACTACCCAGTTTTCCTGCTTCAACCTTGCCTGGTTTATTTTTGCTTAGACTTATTTTTAACCTTCCATATGTTGCTCTTAGCTAGAGTTTTAGGTAGCCTAAGCAAACATCAGACGTCTATCACTTTACTGTTTCTTTAAAACACATTTGAAAAATCTGTTCTCTTTCAGATGATAAATGCGCAGGCTGGCAAGCAGATAGACAAAAAACAGATAGACAAAAAGACACGCAGAAAAGCGAAGGGTAACAATGTTCAACAAGAATTAAACTCATTTCATACTTATGTAACTGTACCCCTCTGTATACCACCTTTACAATAGAAAAATAAAATAAAAAAAAGAAAGAAAGAAAATGCTTCTATGCTTCTGAATACCTTGTTTCTGAGTTGCCCTCATCAGGCCTCATTTTCCCATCTCCATTCTGCCTCATTTTCCCCTAAAATGACCTTGGTCCCTTAATCTTGAGGGAAGTAGAAGGATACATTTGTCCAGTATTTGTTTTATTTGTTTTTTTTTTTTTTTTTTTGCCAGTCCAGGGGCTTGGACTCAGGGCCTGAGCACTGTCCCTGGCTTCCTTTTGCTCAAGGCTAGCACTCTGCCACTTGAGCCACAGCACCACTTCTGGCCGTTTTCTGTATATGTGGTGCTGGGGAATTGAACCCAGGGCTTCATGTATATGAGGCAAGCACTCTTACCACTAGGCCATATTCCCAGCCCCCCATATTCATTTTAAACATAAGTCTTTTCTGTTTTTAAGTTCCTGACAGCTGTTTACTATGCCTGCATTTCTCTGATCTCTCCTGCTTCACCTCCCTTCCTTGTCACCCTGAGTGGGGTCCCACTCCACCCTGTGGGGTTGCTGATCATCTAGGTGCAGCTGTTCCTTCCTTGTGTGCTATTTACTATGGATCAAGGCCCAGTATCTGAGCTTACATGTTAACGAGAGCATTTTGAGCTGCAAATTCTTTCTGTGAAATAGGAATGATAATCCCAGTGCTAATGGTTGTGCTGCCCCGTGGGCTGTAAGTGATGGTGTGATTATCCTGGGAAGTTTATGCCCACGTCCTCCTAGGACCCAGGGAATACTTGGCTTCAAGTGCTCCGAACCAACATCATCGTACTCTGATTTCAGCATTAATGAGCTAAATATATTTGACCATACATCCTGTACTTGCATGAATCAAAACAAAATCTGAAGGAATCAGGCATGGTGCTTCACAACTGTCCCCTCAGCATTTGGGAGGCTGAGGCAAGTGGATCATAAATGTGGAGCCAATCTGTGCTACATAGTGAGTTCAGAGACAACCTGGGCTACATGGTGAGACCCTAGCTTGAAGAAACCAACTTTTCTGAAAAGGTAAAATAGGAAAGTTTTTGTTTTGTATTTTTATTTTATTCATTTTTAAAAATAAAGGTGATATAGAAAGGGATTACAGTTACAGAAGTCACATATAGAGTATTGAGTCCATTTCTTTCTGGACAATGTCAATCCTTCCTGCCTTCTCTCCCAGTTTTTCCTGCCCATCCCCACTGACAAGTTGTATAGTTCATTATCTACATAGTTCTCACTGTGTATCACTGTTGCACTTGTTTGTTGTCTTGTTTTGAAATAAAAAAAGGAATGCTAGGCTGTTAGTAGCAGCATATACTTTTAATCCTAGCAATGGGCAGGCAAGATAGGATCACAAGTTCCAGGCCAGCATGGGCTATTCAGAAAGACTGTCTCCAGAAAAAAAAAATGGGAGGGAGTCATTTAAAGCTTTTAGAATTTCCTGTCCTCTTGCAATAACCCTTTGTTCTTCATTCCCAACCTCCTCTTGGTACTTATTCTGAAGAACTATTGTACAGAGCACTAGCTTAGTCATAAGAGGTTTGACCTGCCATGAACCAGTTACCTAAACTTGCTGAGCTTTCACATCTTCTATTTCAATATGGAACCAATAAAACAGAATGCCCTAAATTACAACACACTAACCACAAAGGCAAATGGATAGATATTTAAAAATCAACAGTAAAATGGGAAATATTTGAAAAGAAATGGTGTTGGCATGAGATGAACTTTGTAAGTATGATATAAAACCCAGTAGAATGAATGAAATGCTTGTTCATTTGACTATTCCAATAGGAATGGCTACTTCAAACACATACATAAAAATGTAATATACAAGCACAGGATAAGATTTTGATTGCTCATTAGCAATCATAGAAATATAAATTTAAAAGCTATATGGCAAGGCAGGTAAAGAACACAAGGAACTTGCAAAACCATCCCTGCTGGAAAGAAGACTGTAAATTAGAACACTCTTCTTTTCCTTCTCTTTCTTCTTTATCTTCCTTCTCTTTTCTTCTCTCTTTAGATTTTCTTTCTTTCATTCCCTCCCTCCCTCCCTCCCTCCCTCCCTCCCTCCCTCCCTCCCTCCCTCCCTCCCTCCCTCCCTTCCCTTCCTTCCTTCCTTCCTTCCTTCCTTCCTTCCTTCCTTCCTTCCTTCCTTCCTTCTATTCTCCCTCTCTCCCTCCCTCCTTCCCCGCCTTTCTCTCTTTCTTTCTGTGCTGGTACTGGGGCTTAAACTCAGGGCTTGGGCACAATCCCTTAGTGTAAGTCTATCACCACTTCTGGCCCTGTGGTGGTTAATTGGAGGTAAGAGTTTTAGGAACTTTCCTACCCAGGCTGGCTTCAAACCTCAGTCCTCAGATCTTTGAACAGTTAGGGTTATATCAGTAGGTAGGATTGCCAGAGCCCCATAGGACATTTTTAGACTTTATAATTTTTGAATATCTCAGTGCCAGTTTTCTTCTTGGAACTGTGGAACCAATAGCAAGACCAATTGCAAATTGGTCAGTGAAGAAGATTTTATTCTTTGCTTAGTAGAGATGGGGGATGGCCTGTCAGGGATCCAGCAGTTACCAATAGGGTAAAAGAAATGGAGGGGGCAGGTGATATGGGCAGTGGGGGGGGGATGTTCATGTGTTTTCTGGGAGTAGAGATTGTCCATAAATTTGGGCAACATACCATTCCTCCCACTGGTGTTCTTTCTCGTGGTCCTCATGTCCTTGTTCCAGTTGTTATGGACTTGGCACAGGTTGAGGGTTTGTGTCCTTTAGCTGGCCGTTGTATTGTAATGAAGTTGAAGGTTGTTTGCTGGTCAGTTTGAAAGCCCTCCCAGATCCAACCACTTTCTTCTGGCTCACCTGAACAGGATTAAGGAAGGGGAGAGATTCAGCCAGGTCACCTGAGCAGTGTGCTCTAGACTTAGAGCAGCAGACAGGCTTGCTATATGCAGTGATTAGAATTTTTTAGTCATCACAGTTTAGTATTTCTTGGACTATTGTCATAGTAACTTTAGTAAAGCAAATATAGATATTTAATGCAAATAATATAATGCAAGTTCTAGCTTAAAAACATAAAACCAAAATCTTGGTATTACTTAACTCTTGCCAGAAGTGTGGATGAATTGATATCCTCCTTGCATATTATATACTACAGATGTGATTGTCAGTTGATGTAACATTTTTGTAAGAAATTCAGTGATTTTTTTTCAGCCTTTTAAATACATAACATTTTATTTGAATTACTGGGATTGACCCAGGCTCTCAGTCATGCTAGGAAAGTTTTCTACAACTGAGCTACTGCCCCTGACCCCCCCCCCCCTTTTTACTTTATTTTGAACAGGATCTTATTAAGTTGTCCACACTGGCCTGGAATTACGATCCTCCTACATCTAACCTCGAGAGTAGCTGGGATTATAGGAGTGAACCACTATACCCGATTTAAAAAACTATAGCATTTAACCTGGAAAAAATCTACTTTTGGAAATAGTTCCTAAGGAAATAATCTGAAAAAAATGTGACAATGGTTGTACAATAAAAGTTCAAAATTATAACTAGTAGTAGTCACCAACAGACTATTGGAATACTATGCAGGTTTGAAAATAGGTGTGATAAGTATGAATGAATTGTTACCAAAGAGGATGTAATTTGGTGATGAGCTTGTCTGCTGGTATGGTCCTTTTCACTGTGACTTCAAGTGGCAGTGCACAATCCTATACTTCCTTCCACCTCAAGAGGGGACGTTAGCAGGCAGTTGCATTTTGAGGACTGTAAGGTGGGTTTTGAAGGTGCCTCTCCCTCAAGAATTACTGACCAGTGGCTGCGAACTTCTGGTGAGTCTACTACAGGGTCCGCTGAACCCTTGCTGCTGATCTCCATGCAGTTGGAAAGCTTAGAGTCCTGGTAGACAAAGATGTGTGTGGCGCTTGAGGTGCTGACCCCGCTGGACAGGGTACCACACCTGGAGAGTCCCTGGCTGTCTTTTGTGTTGTTGGCTTACAAAGGAGTTCCAATGTTAGACTTTGGAAAGGGCGACCATGAAAAGGAGGAGGAAGACCCTCATTCCTTTGGGGATCCAATATGAAAGAAAGAGTGGATTCAGAAACCAGAGTACAGTCTCAGTGTTTAAAAGATGAACTAAGAATTTCCATGCAAACCAGGAACTCCACATTCAGGATGTGATTCCTGATCTAGACACCAAAGAGGAAAAAGTGAAGTGACAATTGTTTTCTGTGGGGGAGGGCAGGGTCTTGATGCATGGCCTCAGCTGACCTTGAAATCCAGTTTGTACAGCCTCAGTCTGGACTACACCTGCTTCTTTTCTTAAGGCCTCTTGAATCCTAGGACTCTGCATCTTTGACTTTGTGTTCCTGGCAGATGCACAACTCCATTGCCCCTGTTGTTGTCACCTTTGATTTTTGTTCATAAGCATATGCATCATAAAGGTAAGATGAAAAACAATTGGCCAGTTCACTTGGCATATCAAAAATGTCCTCTTATTTCCAATTGTTTTTCTTTTTTTTTTTTTTTGGTTTTGCCAGTCCTGGGGCTAGAACTCAGGACCTGAGCACTGTCCCTGGCTTCTTTTTGCTCAAGACTAGCACTCAGCCACTTGAGCCACAGTGTCATTTCTGTCTTTTTCTATATATGTGGTGCTGAGGATTCGAACCCAGGCCTTCATGTATATGAGGCAAGCACTCTTGCCACTAGACCATATTCCCAGCCCCTCAGTGTCTTTCTTTTTGGAGGAGTGCTGCTGGGGATGGAAACCAGGGCTTTACAGATGCTCGATGAGAACTCTACCACAAGCTACATCTCCAGCCTCTGTCTTTATGTTTCCTGGCATTCTCAGCTGTACAACTCTGCAAATCAGCAAACCCATATAAACTTAGCCATTAGCCCTCTCTGGTTCTGCAACAATAGCTAAGTATGTTGAGTTTACCCAGTGCTACTTTAGATTTGGAGAGCTATTATACCTCCCATCCCCAAACCAGTGATACATGGGTAACTTGTAATCTCCTCTCCAAATTTTTAGTCTGATCTTTCTTGGCTTCTCAAGGCCCCTCCTCTATTACCACATAAATGGTTTATGTTTGGCTTCTGCTCCTCCTGACCCTCTCTCTCTGTAATACTGGGGTTTGAACTGAAGATCTTGTGCTTGCTTGGTTTGCTTGCTCTGCTGGCTCCTACCAGTTGAACCACGTCTCTAGTCCTCTCCTGGATTTCTAACTTAATGCCTGCCCCTTTCCTCAAATCACATGACTAGATTTTCCTTTTGATGTGCTGAAAAATGGAACCCACAGGAAGTGAACTTCAGACTCCAGATTGTCCCCTTCTACTAGTCTAAGGCTAGCAGTCCACTCAGGCATCCTCCCTTCCTCCATGACCATCTGCCTCTTCTGTGATGCTCTACTTTCCCTCCCACCTCTCTCTCTTGCCCTGCAGACTGTAAACCGTCCACCTATCTAACCTCCTTTTCAGAAGGGGCTCTCTCTCAAACACAGATGTCTCCTTTGCTGATGTCTCTTTTGAAAAAGAAATTAGCTAGGGCTGGGGATATGGCCTAGTGACAAGAGTGCTTGCCTCCTATACATGAAGCCCTGGGTTCAATTCCCCCGCACCACATATACAGAAAATAGCCAGAAGTGGCACTGTGGCTCAAGTGGAAGAGTGCTAACCTTGAGCAAAAGAAGTCAGGGACAGTGCTCAGGCCCTGAGTCCAAGCCCCAGGACTGGCAAAAAAGAAAGAAAGAAATTAGCTATATTTTCTCCATTTCCTCACTTCATCAACATGTTCACATTTGAGCCCTGCTAGGATCTGACCTTGATTCCTATACCACATAAGTAGAGAAGCATATAGGTACTTCCTTATTTTATTTTTTTTATAGAGCACCAATCTTACTTGAACTTTCTAAGGACCCGTTGGATCTATGATTACAGTGTCCTTCTATTAAATCTTCTAGCCTCTTGACTTCTTTGTGGTTGTTCCATTAATGAACTTCTAGAACATTCTTTTTGATTTGCATTAATGGATTCAATTCCTCTTCCCATCTTGTGAACATTCCACAATGTAGTAACTAGACTACCTTCTCCTTTCCATTTGCAAAATCTCCAGGAAAACTTCACATGCTTTTGTGGTTTGAACCACAATGTGAGGGATTTATTGCAATTCTATTTCTAATATCATTTTCCCCCAAATTTCAAGCTTCTCAGAACATTTCTGTCTTTAGATTCTACAGATATTCCAAGTTTAATACATTTAAAATAGCTTAGTGCTATCAGCTCATACTTACAGTCCTAGCTCCATAAGAGGCTTGAGATCTGAGAATTGCTTTTTAAAACTAGCCCGGGAAGAAAACATTGCGAGAGTCTTATCTGCAATTAACTACTGAAAAAGCTGGAAGTTGCTCAAGTGGCTCAGTCCCAGCCTTGGACAAAATAGTGAAGGGACAGTTTCCCAGGTCCTGAGTTTAAGCACCCGGACCAGCACAAAAATAAACAAAATAAATTCCCTGTTTTTATACCCACTCTTTGATCACCTGCATTTTTATCTCAATGTGTGCCCACCCCCATTCATATGGCTGCTTGATTTACAAACATATAATTTACCTTCATTTCATTTCTTCCTAACCCAAAGATACCCCATTTGGCTTTATAGGCTGTTGACTGAGGAGACCAGGGGTTGCACACTTGCTCAGAAAAAAAATAAGCCTTAAGCTTTATTAATCAGATGAGTTTTCTTGCAATTACTTAAATTTACTCTTTTCAAAAGCAGCCATGACCATATGAAAAAGCCACAATAGTTGAGTTCCAACAAAAATTGATTCACAGAAGAAAGGTGATTAGTCAAGAACTGGTGGCTCACACCTAGAATCCGAGCTGAGATCAGACAATCCCAATCCAAAGCCAGCCTACGGCAGGAGAGTCTGAGACGCTTATCTCCAATTAGCCAGAAAGAAAGCTACAAGTAGAGATGTGATTCAAGTGGTAGAGCACCATCCTTGATCAAAAAGCTTAGCCCCGAGCTCAAGCCCTAGTACCAGGGAAAAAAAGGAAAGTAAAAGATGCAATTAGCTACCTGCTGGGTTAGAGTTGAGATCATGGAGTCCAGGCTCCATTCTACTTGGGTGAAATGTGGCCATGGTGCAGGGACATGGTGCCCTTGGGCTTGTGATCTTCCTGCCTTCAGCCTCTAATGTAATCATCACATCACTTTAATTTTATTTTACAAATGTCTCTTGTTGATCTGGTCTTTGCTCTCTAGAGATGGTCCTTCCTTTCCAAACTCTTATCACTTTTTCCCACAATTCATATATGTACTTTTCATTGAATTTGTTAAATGGTACAGAGTTGTTGTAGTGCCAAACCAAGCCTGAGAGTCCAAAGAAAGAAATGTACCTGGACAGCCCCCTCCACACCCGCCCCACTGTCGTGACTTAAGTTTCGTTCTTGAAGAGTATTTCAAAGGCTTCCTGATCTGATTCTGTATGATAGACTCCTACAAAGAAACCTGGTTTTCTAAAACTCAAACCAAACCATAACATCCACATACATGAAAGACACAGTCTTGTATGAGCTACACGTAGCTTGTTGCTCTAACTTTTGAGGACATCTTCCATTAATCCTTTCTCCTTAACTCCATACTTTAGCACCATTGAGTAATTTGTGACTTCCCCAAAGCACAGATATGTGTTTATGTGCTCTTCCCTCTGCCTTTATTACTTTCCTTTATTCAGATTTCTACCTAGAAATGCCATCTACCTACAGACTCAAAAAACAGGCTCAATGCTCATGTTTCTGTGAATCATTCTTTCATTCTCCCAAATAGTGGACAGAACTAACTACATCTAAATAAATCCTTATGCATAATTAAACACAGAACACTGCATTTGAAAATGAGTTTATAGACCCCAGGCCCCAGATTCAGGAGACCCAAGTTAGGTGCAGCTCCTATATGCTGTATAAAAAGACCTGGCAAAAGACAGAGGAAGAAGATTTATCACACAGCAGCCATAGGAAGACAAGGGAAGACCAAAGTACATCTTCAGGCCAGACATCTTCAGGAGTACAGACACTGGCTTCAAGTTACATAGGGAGAGATGGGAGAGGGGATGAGAAAGGTCTACATAGTTATAAACAGTCCCAAGTCCTAGGTGTAGCTTGGTCCAGTTTGTCCTTGGAGTTCTGGAGAAGGTTACCACTTGATTACTAAAACTGAGCAGGGATGAGGTGATCTCCTGAGTTTGTCTTCCACACAAGATGCTTTGCAGTGAATCTTGTCTTTTTTTGGATCACAAGGTGATTGCATAGGGACTACAGCAGAGAAAAATAACTCACAGGGCACAAAAAAGTTATTTATTCACAGGGCCCAGCAAGAGCATTTTTTAAGTTGCCTTTTACACACTGGAAACAATTTGAGCACATTTTTTTCTCCCTTGCTGGACCCTAGAAGCACAAGAACCACGTTCCCATCACTCAGGTCTCTGCACTAATGGAAGGCCTATTGTACTTGATTTCATTTCTCCATGTTTGGTGAACTGAATTAATTGCTTTCACTTGAAAACTAGAATATGAAAGTATCTACTTCCTCTGGTGCTTCCTGGAGTGGTCTAAAATACTGGGATGTTTCTATATTTAATGCAGAAAGAGCTTCCAGATCATTACAGGCCTTGGATGGAAATTGCCAGCAACCTCCCTCAGTTGATTCAGAGTCATCAGCTTCATGCTCACGTGAACCAGGTATATCCTTTCTGCTCTTCTCTTTGTTTATTACCATCTGTTTTTCATGTATCACTCCCATGATATCCCCTGAGCTTGTCAACACTTTACTCACATCCTTCCCGAAGGGAGAAATGACTTCTTCCTCATCCAGAGATTTTAGCCAGGTGTTGCAGGAGACTGAGATCTGAGAATCACACTTGGAAGCCAGCCTGGGTGGGAAAGACTGTGAGACTCTTATCTCCAATTAACCATCAAAAAGCTAAAAGTGGAGCTATGGCTCATGTGGTAGAGCACCAGCCTTGAGCCCAAAAGCTCAAGGATCGCACCTAAGCCCTAGTTCAAGCCCCAGAATCGGCATACACACACAAATATGGAGGGCTTGTTCAATTGAAGTTCCTTACACTACAGCCTTGATATCAATCATTTATTTTAACATCAATCTTTCACAAGTTTAACTATGTCTAAAGGGCCTCCCTGGAGTGTGTGTCCATGTAGGATGTGAGAAGAGTGCTTTATTGGGAAACCAGTTGTTAAGATGAGTGTACGGTACTCTCTAAATCTAATTTGATTGGTGTCTTTATAAAATGGAGAAATGTAGACACAGTGCCATGTATAACTAGGAGAAATGCTGTATGAACACGGGAGCAGAGGCTAGAGTAATGCATCTCTATTCTAAAATACACTGACAACCACCAGATACCAGAACAGATGCTTGAGATGGGGTCTCCCCCTGGTCCAGAAGAAATCAGCTCATCTGATAGCCTATGTTGGATTATTTTCTGTAATGGAGAATTGCTTGTTAATAATACATAACTGTCAGCATCTTCTCACTTTAAATTACTTAGAGAACACTCAGCTATATAGTACTACTTACCTTTTTTGGGTGCTGGTACTGAGGCTTGATCTCAGTGCTGTTCTTTAACTCAGTGTCATCCCATAGCTTTTCTTGCACAAGGCTGGTGTTCTACTGCTTGAACCACACCTCCACCTCCAGGTTTTGCTGGTTAATTGGAAATAAGAATTTCATAGAAATTTTTGCTATGCTGTCTTTGAACTCCCATCCTCAGATGTCAGCCTTCTGCGTATCTAGGATTGTAAGTGTGAGCCACCAGAGCCAGGCTAAATAAAATCACTTTTTTTGTATCTTAATGTCTATATTACCAGATATAAGTATGACTAATAATGGGATTCAAAAATAAATGATTAGATGGGAGAGCTGTACAGGACTATAGTGGATTATATCACTTGAAATATACCCTTCCATTATCCAATTTCTAGAAAAAAAATAAACGATTCATTTGAATAAATATGCCACTTGAAACAATTGAACCAAAACAGGAAGAAACACAAACAGACATATATACAACAAATATGACTTTCTGAGTGTTCTGGTTCCTGGGGGATCCCAGATCTTTCTAGGGCAAAACATCCTGCTGCTGCCCAGTTGTCTCCGCTCTGTGCTTTAGTGGGAAGTCCCAATCCTGCCTCTTGGTTAGTTTGTGTCATCTATTGCGAAGTTGTGATTGTTTCTGGTTTTTTTTTTTTTTTTTTTTTGTAATTCCTAATCTTTTTATTTATTTATTTATTTTTTAATTTACTGGTAGAACTAGGGAAGTGAAAGGGAATATCAAAACCGAGAGACAAAGGATAAAAAGACAAAGGACTCAAAAAGCAATACTGGCAAAACCATTTGGTGTAAACCAACTGAACAACTCATGGGAGGAGAGGGAAAAGGGGAGGGGAGAGGGGGAAATGAGGGAGGAGGTAACAAACAGTACAAGAAATGTAGCCATGGCCTAACATATGAAACTGTAAAAAAAAAAAAATAAAAAAATAAAAAATAAAATCACTTTTAAGACTTAAGTAGGAAAGGCTGAGATTGAATCAGTGACAAGTCATTTGTGAGCAGCTATTATAATCACTTTTAGAACCAAACAAGGAGTTAGAGAATATAACATCTGATCTCTGGAGTCTGTTACTTGGTATGGACATCATAATAAGTGAGCTTAAGGTTTTGGTCTAAAAGTTCACCCAAGTCAAGCCAACTATATTGCTTTATTTTCTGTGTATGTGGGGGAAGGTGTGTCCTGGGAATTAGACACAAGTCAGTATTTTGTTTTTTTAGTTTGATTTGCAGATGGAATCTTGTGTTTTGGGCTAAGCTCTCCTTGGATTGCAACCCTCCTGCCTCTGCCTGTGGAATTGCTAGGGTTACACACCAGCCCTATCCCCTTTCCTTTTACAGCTCCAGTGAAACACAAATTGTTTATTAGCTTAGAAATCATTCCCTCACATTTCCCAGGGAAATAGGCTCCCAGGGAACTTGTAAGAGATGTACTCTAGAAATACTGTGTTTCTGGAAATATGATTTCTTCTACAAATACAGTAGAAAAATGATATGTCACAAATTTTGGTATTTGACCTCTATTCAGACAAACCAAAGTTAGCTACAACATAGGGGTAAGGAAGAATTCCAAAAGATGGAAGTGGCTACTGAGACTTCAGGGGCAATGACTCCCAGTAAATAACCAACGACAAGTTGCTTCTTCTAAAATATTACTTTCTATTATAGTGCCTTCATAAGTTGAGCAAAAGGGTACATGCAAAAGAACTATTAGAAAGCCAAGAAATAAACACAAAACACTATAAACCCAATAAATTCATATCTGTAAAAGAATGTCATAAAGTACAGATCAAAAATCAAATAAATATTAAACTATTAGGAAAGTGAACATGAAAAATAGAAATAAGGAAGGTCTTGGTTCATGTAATAGAAATCCCACAAGAAGGTTAATATACGGGGAAGAAAAGCAAAATTTGTAACAGATAGAAAAATGGAAATTTAATTAGCCTATTGAACAAATTCATCAGTGCCTCTGGCCCAATAAAATTTATGATATGAACATTAAAATGTTTTGGCCATTTAAACCAATAGTTAAGTCATTCTTCTCAGAAATTCGTGGTATTTTTCTATTAATCCACATACTATATGGATATCGATATATATATACTTTAAAAATAGTGTACAGACTTTATTTAGGTATAATAGCATGGTATATACTATTTTTTAAATTAGGATTACATAATTGATGCCAAGATTGTTCTTGTTTTATGCAGGTTTCAAATTATTTCTTTTTAAAGCATTAAATAGAAAATCTAGTTGGCTAAACCTTTGTCATAGATCAGAGGCATATTTTCTGGAGTATACATTATATGTATACTTTTCTAGGATGCGCTAGAATAATTGCAAACTTTTTTTTTTTTTTTGCCAGTCCTGGGGCTTGGACTCAAGGCCTGAGCACTGTCCCTGGCTTCCTTTTGCTCAAGGCTAGCACTCTGCCACTTGAGCCACAGCGCCACTTCTGGCCATTTTCTAACATGTGGTGCTGGGGAATCGAACCCAGGGCTTCATGTATATGAGGCAAGCACTCTTGCCACTAGGCCATATTCCCAGCCCTGCAAACATTTTAAAAATTCTAATTTATATTATAATGACTAATACTGCAATTACACTATGCCTATTGCAAAGTATTATATAAAAAGCAGAATTGCACAAGTAGTTCTGGAATCTGTGGAAATTCTATAGGCTAGAAAACTTCTGAGGTGTGGTTGAAAATACTTTAAAAAAGTGTATTTTCATTAAAGCCTTAATTTTAATCAGGATTTTCCCCCATGCCCTATATATGTTATGTACTATGTCTAATCCATGATCATTTTAAGTATCTGAATGAAGTCTCTAGATTATTGTGATAGACTTGGCTATCTGATGTTTATTATTATCAAGTTGATACCATAGCATTGTACAGTTATCTTCTTTGCTCTTGGAAGGTGCTCTTTTTCTGTCAACAATATGTAAAATAAATGCTAATAGGATGGGAAAACCACTCTTAATTTCATCACACACGCACACACAAAAAATGGAAATTTCAGGTCTTAATAAGCATTTGACTTTTTATATCGTAAAGACAATTTGGAAGTGCATGAGAGATACATAATAATACATTGGCGAAATTTCAAATCTCTGTAAGAAAATTCTACAAATTACAGAAAAGAAACAATAAAAATGAAAACTAATTTAGTAACAGAAAAATAACATAGGACTCTAGGCGGAATGCTAAATATCAAAAGAGAATTTAGTAGCTACTTGAGTGGCTTTCTGTCCATGCCCTTAACTGCAGCTGTCAGGAGGCTGAGACAGGAAAATCATTTATCCAAGGACAGCCTTGGCTAAACAGGGAGATTAAGCAAAATAAAACACAAGCAAAAACTTCTGGACAGGATATGGAGCAGTGGAAATTTTGACTCATGGCTGATAGGAAGGCAAAGGCCAAGGCAGGAGTTTGTGGCTCTTGCCTTTAGTCCTAACTACTCAGAAGGCTGAGCTCTGAGAATTGTGGTTTGAAGCCAGGCTGGGCAGTGCAGAGAAGTTCACAAGACTCTTATCTCCAATTAACCTTTCAAAAATGGGAAGTGGAGCTGTGGCTGAAAGTGGTAGAGCTCTAGCTTTGAGCAAAAGCAGCTCAGGGACAGTGCCCAGGCCATGAGATCAAGCTCTAGGACTGGCTTAGCTTGGCAAATTCTTGTGAAGTAAAATATAGACTTAGTACTGTTCTATCACTTAGTGATAAAATTTATAAAAATAAATATCCCCAGAAAAATCAAAACTTCATGCTCACAACAATCCTGTATGTGAACTTTATAACAACTTCCTTTACAAGTACCAACCCCCCCCCAAACATAAAGACCTGAAGCAGCCAAGGTTTTTCCCCCACAAGAAGAATTAAAAAACTGAATCAAAGTCATCATTCTAATACAATGTATGATGGAATAAACTGATTCAAAGTCATCTTTATGATACAATGTATGATGGAATATTATTCTGTGGTAAGAGTAAATGAGTTATTTACTGAGTTATGCAACAGCATGAATGAGCATATATTTAGGATTTAAATGCATGAGTGATTCTACTCGTGACATTCTGGAAAAGACAAAACTACCAAGCAACACTGAAAACAGATTAGCAGTTGGCAAGGATTGGCCCAGACAGGAGATTTGCTACAAAGGGACTTAAAGGGATCCATTAGGGCTGAGAACTCTCTCTCTCTCTGTGTGTGTGTGTGTGTGTGTGTGTGTGTGTGTGTGTGTGTGTGTTTGTGTGTATGTTCCTTGGAAGGTCAGTGTAAGTGAAAGCCTATAGAATGATATTTCATAGTGTGTATTTTCATGCATGCAATTTAAAGTATAAGTGAGAATTGGAGGAAATCCTCAAATGCGTCTAAGAGGATGAGAGGTGGGGTAGAGAAAACAGTGGTAGGAAATGGGAGCTGACTTTGAAAAATAGCAAAAGGAAAAATGAACTCCATACCATTGCTGCCCTCTAGTGGACAGATTTTGCCTTTCACGAGCTGCAGACTAACAATTGCAAATTTACTTTTCTATGAGAAGTTACAGATTCACAAGGAAGGAAGGAACCTGAGATTAACCTGTGGTGCTGGATTAGAGTTAGTGGCATGGGAATGGAGAATTGCCTAATAAACATGTAACTAGGGTTTTTAAAGTAAGCTTACTATCACTAAAATAGAACCCCTGCTCATTAAAATGGACCAAAAGAACATGAAAAAACAAGCCAGAAATAGAAGATTTTACATATGCAAGTGAAAAAAATATTGTGTCCTGGAAATCAATAAGAAAGACAATCAAGGCTCAGTGTTTAGCTCAGTGGTAGATACTTGTCCATAATGTGTAAGGTCTTGGCTTCTAGAAACACAGACACACAGACACACAGACACAGACACAGACACACACACACACACACACACACACACACACACACACACACACACACACAGAGCAGTGTTCAATAGACATTAACAGAATTTGGGAGGATAGGAAACATAAATGACCAAAAAGCATATGAAAGATATTTATGAACCAGCCAAAAGAAAATGAAAGCTACACAGGAGTAACATATTGAGCACCTGGTTACTTATGTCTCACGAGTGGGTCCTCCTCTTCCAATAATTGTTTTATTATTATCTAGAAATTCTGAATGTATACTTCCCTATTATCTAAGAATTCCCCTTTTGTGAGTATACATATGAACATTATGGGCACTTATGTAATATAAATGATAATTTTGGAGAGCTGGTCCTGGGGCTTCCACTCAGGGCTGTGCTTTCTCATTGCTTTCATGGTCACAAATGGCACTAGTACTTGAGCCTTGCCTCGAGTCTAGCTTTTCCATAGTTAATTGAAGATGGAGTCTCGGGGACTTTTTGTCCACAGGCGGCTTTATCCTCCATCTTCCAGATGTCAGACACCTGAGTAGCTAGGATCACAAGTGTGTGGCACTGATATCAGTCATAAGATATTTCTATTATGGACAAAACGATGAGATTCCTTTCAGAAGGTTCAGTGGGAAGGTATGTGAACTAAGTGGTAGATCCTAGAGAAATGTTTCCACGGTTTCTTGAAAGCTTCTCACACAGTATTTTGGCTCTTACAGGGAAAAACCACACACATTTCCCTCCTGACATGGGCCAAGTTCAGATGCTGTCAGAGTAATTGGGCATCAATCAAGTAAAATACTGCTTTGATTGGCAGAGAACTGTTCCATTGTGATGGAAACCTACCATTCAGTATTTTTGTTTTTAGTAGACTCTCATTTGCGCTAATTAATCAGTTTTCAGTGCACTGTCACAGGGAAGAATAAGTATGTGCTTATGTTCCTAGAGTTATGAACAATTCTTAACAACTGGCTGAAGAATAAATAAATGGGGTCAATATTTTTATTCATTGTGGAAAAATAAGTGTTAGTAATAACACTGTAGCCAGTTGCTGGCGGCTCACGCCTGTAATCCTCGCTGCTCTCAGGAGGCTGAGATCTGAGAATCGTGGTTTGAAGCCAGGCTAGGCAGACAAAAAAGACTCATAGCTCCAATTAACCAGCAAAAAGCCAGAAGTGGAAGAGTGCCTCAAGTGGTAGAGCACTGGATTTGAGCAAACAAGACAAAGGAGAGCTTGAGACCCAAGAGTTCAATCCCCCTTATCGGCACATACACACAAAAATGCATTTTGAAGGTACCTTTCTGCAAAAGCTCAGTGTAACGGAAGAGTCAGATCTGCCAATGGAAAAGGCAAACACTAGCCCTCCCTACACTCATTAAGGAACAGAGCTGGTGAGTAAAAGAAGTGGTCGGCACTGGTGGCTCACACCTGTAATCTTAGCTGCTCAAGAATGGCAGTTAGAAGCATCCAGGGCAGAACAGTCTGTAAGACTCTCAGCTCCAACCCCCACACAAGTTCAATGGAGGGGTGGCTCATGTGGTAGAGTGCCAGCTTTGAGAGAAAAAAACTAAAGGTAGCACCTAGGCCTTGAATTCTAGACCTGGTACTGGTGCAAAGATGCGCATGCACACAGACACAGACACAGAGCTAACTAAAGAAGCGGCCATCCACAAGCAGGGGCTGGCAAGGGCGGGTGCAGCCCAGCTGTGGAGAGGCAGGCTCTGGCTCCAGCCTTTCCTAAAGGCCCCTCACCCTGCCTACCTTCATATCGACATGGAGAGAACACAATAAACACTCACAGTACCGAAAACACCTCGGCTCACTGCTGAGAGAAGAGAAGAGCTATATGAAGAAGGAAATCAAGTTTACCCATTTCTGGGCTGGGAATATGGCCTAGTGGTAAAGTGCTCGCCTCGTATTCATGAAGCCTTGGGTTCGATTCCTCAGCACCACATATACAGAAAAAGCCAGCAGTGGCACTGTGGCTCAAGTGGCAGAGTGCTAGCCTTGAGCAAAAAAGAAGCCAGGGACAGTGCTCAGGCCCTGAGTTCAAGCCCTAGGACTGGCAAAAAGAATAAAAAAGTTTACCCATTTCTGTGAAGCACCTCGTTTCCATTTACAATGAAATGAAAATATGGTTCAAGTAAAAAAGACATGGAATTCTCATTCTCTCCCCAGCCATTTCCCCTTGTTTTTGTACGAGGGAACAAAAGTCTTCAATCCAGACATCACCCCTTCTTCCCTGCTCATCTCCCCCTCCTTCCCTGTTCCTCTCCATCTCTCTTTCCTTCTCTCCTCCCTCTCCATCTCTCTTCTCTGTCTTCCCACCCCCTCCTTCTCTCTTTATCTCCACCCCTCCCCTTCTGACTTCCCACCCCCTCCTTCTCTCTTTATCTCCACCCCTCCCCTTCTGACTTCTTCCCTTCCACTCCCTCTCTAGCCCCATCTTGGCTGTTTTTGAATTTGATAATTGTGTGTTTGTGTGGGGGGCAGGGCTATGAATGCACCCCATTTCCTTCTTTTAAAAAAAATTAAATTTTATTGATAAGGTGATGTACATAGAGGGTATAGTTACACAATAAGGTAGTGAGTACATTTCTTGTCATATTTGTTACACCCTCCTTCACTTTTCTTTCCCTTCAACAAGACCCCAACAAGACTCCCACCCAGACCACCCCAGCCCCCTTCAGTGGGGCTTTCCACCTGGATGGGGGTTCAGGACTGGGTGGGGGGGGGCGCGTCAAGCAGTGTTGGCTGCAGCCTGGGGGGAGGGGGGCTCAGCAGGCACAATGGGGGATGGGACATTGGTCTCCGCAGGGCTGTCACCAGCACCTAACTTCATGACAGGATGCTGCAGTGGAAGATGATGCTGGGTTCTAGTGTCCCAGTGCCGCTGTTGAGGGAACGAGAGTGGGCAGGGGGAGGGCAAAAAGACCCCCAAGTTCTGGAAGTTTTCTAACAAGGACTGAAGGACCATTAGGCCAAGCGCAGCTACTTCTCTGTGGCGAGGGCGGTCAGATTTCTAACTGCACCGCGACTTGTTGCGTTCAAGGCTGATTTAGGGCTGGATGATGCTAAGCAAGCAGGAGGCTTTGATAACACAGGAAGCGACTGTGAGAGACTCCATGAAGTAAACCGTCTCCCTGGGAGCTAATGGGCTCTCGACACTGTAACCCAACAGGAGCTTCCGTGTTGGGGACCAGTGCTAGACAGGGCGGTACTCTGTCACCCCGGTGTCACAGAGTCCATTGATACCTGATGCATGCAGACTTGGTCCTTCTGCTGAATTATAACCAGCTCCTCGCCCCCGAGAGACCCATCAAGTCACAGACCCTTGATCCATGGCACCCTTTGAGGTGCCAATGCCGACATTCTCCTCTACAGATGCCTCTCCTGGATGTGCAGTTCCTACAGGGCTACAAGGAACAGCGCTTGGCCCACTTGGTTCTGAGCGCCATTGCCATGGGGTATGTCTGGCAAGAAGGAGAGACACAGCCTAAAGAGGTAAGGGGTACCAAGGCCTGTCCTGGGCCCCCCCCCCCCCCGCCCCCCGTTTGCTGTTTCCGGAACACTACCCCTGCTCGGTGCTAGGCTGTTGAATGGGCTCTGCCTTGCTTTCCTCACCAGCTGGCGGTTGAAGGGGAAGTGAAAGGCTCATTTAAACCAAGGGATTTGTTCCCCACTAATTTCCTTTTACACTAATGGCTGCTTCGCTCTCTGACGAGTTTTGAAACTATTGTACGTGCACAGATGTGTGCTCCAGCTGTGTAATTTTCACGTGTATTGCTGTGCGCCCCATGGCCTGTCCACAGAAAGCTGTGTGAAGTGTCTGGGTCTGAGTGATTCCCCAGGTCAGGTCTGTCACAGGACAGCTGCAGTAAGGCATCAACTGGTATTTCCTGGGTCATGTCCAGTCTAGAATATGCTAACCACCTGGATTCCTGTGTGAAAGGTACTACCGAGAAACCTTGCCCTTCCCCTTGTGGAAGTCTCCAGGACCTTGGGCCTGCCTCCTATCCTGGTCCACGCGGACTTAGTCCTGGCGAACTGGACCAAAAGGAACCCAGAGGGGTAAGGAAGGGCCAGGGGAATGCTTTCAGTTTCAACAGATGGGAACTCAGCATGGCAGGCTTGTGACCCCGGCCCTCCCACCAGAGAAACCCAGGCGTTTCCAGCTGATGGAATTAGGAAAGTTCATTTGCATCGCACAACTTAGGGCTCTGCAGGGAGGGTGAGGGAGAACACAACCAGCATCCCTGGTCGCGGTACCTTCTCCGTCCACTCTGCACACATTGCCTGGGTCACTACGGCTCTGAATTCCTTCACTGGACCATCAAGCTCTGCTGTCGTCATAGCTCATTTATTCTTTCTTGTCCATTCAAGTCTAGTTAGGACTTAGTGGATGATTATTTATGATCTGTGAGTAGGAGTTCGGGCGTGTTGGATTAGGAATTTGATTAACTTAGCTTCCTTTTTGAGAATGCTGCTGGCTATAGAAACTTTGTTTTGTCTTATTTGTAGTCATGTGGCTTGAACTCAGTGCCTTGCCCCTGCAGGGCTGGTGCTTGGCCACTCGAACCCACCTTCCTGCTGGTTATTTTGGAGATGGAGTTTCATGGACTTTTGTGCCCGAACTAGGTCTTAGCCTCTTAGGGTTACAGGCGGGAGCCACTGGCACCTGGCATAGCATGGGGTATTTTCAAAAATTTAGATATTTAGTTTTACTTTTTTATCAAGTAGTTTTATGAGGGGATTTTAAGTTTAACAAGTCCAGTTTTGTGAACAGTATTCCTTGATTGTAATGATTGTAATAACTCTTCTACCATGAGTTTTAACCAGTCAAGAAATCCAGTCATCAAAATGATGTGGAAGAATTGAAGTATTAAATTTCTTTTTGAAGTTCACGTTCACAGCAAAATTCCAGACTGTAGATTCAAGATATAGCGTTTTTCTATCAGCAATTAAAACAAGGTTAAGATATTAAGGTTGGATGTGAAGGAGAACGTTTTCTGAGGAATGGCGGTGGGCAGTCAGGGATGGCTGAGGAGATTGTTGGAAACCATTACAAAGGAATTTCAAACAAGTGGCCCTTAGCTCAGCGTCTGGGGGAAACTTCTAGGCCTCTGGGAGCAGAATGCAACATCCCTTAAGCCTTGGGACTTCGTGTGTTCTATAGTTATTAATCATGCACTTTGACCAATTATGCTTTAATAAAAATGTCAAATATTGACCGCTATTAAATGTAGCTTAGCATTTGGGTGGGATAAAAGAATAAAGTTATGTGCATGGGCTTTTGTGGTCAGCGCACTGAATGTTAAATTTATAGCTCACAGGAAGAAAGAGAATGCTGGTGGGTTGGGAAAAGTGGCTGGGATGGGAAAGGAAAAGTTGGGACACTCAACAGGAATCTAGTGTCTTAGGATGTAAGAGCTCACAGCTGAGGGTGAAGATTCAGTCCTGGGTGGCCAGTTCCTCTGGGTAATCATTTCTTGGAGTCTGAATATGCCTAGCACTTGGAGTAAGTGCTAGGAAAAACAAAAGATCCTTGCTGTTCAAGTGGCTGAGATATGAGGATCATGGTTCAAAGCCAGCCTGGTCACGAAAGTCCATGAGACTCTTATTTCCAATTAACCATCAAAGAAGTCAGAAATGAAGCTGTGGCTCAAATGGTAGAGCACTAGCCTTGAGCAAAACAGCTCAGGGATAGCACCAAGGCCCCAAGCTCAAACTCCAGAACTCCCACCAAAAAAATAAGAAAAGAAACAGCAGCAAAGGCCCTCCATAATGGTGAAATACCACCCAAACATCAACAAGCAGAGCAAACAGCAGGTGCTTGGTAAAAATTGAAAAATGAAAGGAACACAATCACTTATGGAGAGAGACACGGGCCCCATGCTCTGGACTGAGCTGTGAGTGGAATTTGCTCATTCTTTATCTCTCCGTGGCTTGTGGCCCAATCCTGTCCTGTGACCACTAACATGTATGTGCATGTGTGTGTCTATATGTGCCTTGCACAGTAGTGTGTATGTGACTGTATGTGACCCTAGAAGGTATATTTGTTTTAGAAACTCAACTGCTCTTCTCATTTTCTTCCCTTTGTGGTTGCCAATGACTGAACCTTGAGAAGACTCCTGGAAATCAGGTAAGTTGTTAAAAACAAAATGTTTATTCCTTCTTAGAACCCACACTAACTTTTAAAAAGCTACAGTAAGACCAAAAGGAAAGCACAGTAACTTACGTGGCTAGCATGCCATCACCTACATCAACAACATGACAAAAGACAAGAGGGAAATCTGTTCCATATTAACAGGCTAATTAATATCACCCTGCCTTGGGGATGGAGGTCTATTTAATTTACTGCATTTTCCAGTCTGCACATAATGAGCACAGTGTAATACAAGGACCTGCCGTGTTCACTCCATCTCTGGGCTCTTTGTTGCCCGGTGGTGTGATAGAGATTTCTCATTTCCCTCTGGGGCAGGGCTGGTCCAGGCTTTAGGCGCCACCTGGCCCGGATGAAGGTGACCTCTGAGTCACTGACTCTCTGGACACCCAGCCTCAGGCTCCACTGAAGGGGTCCAGCTCGAAGCCCAGGCTGGGAAGTTGCGCAAGTGGAGGGAAACAGCATTTCCCAGGCTAAATTACATGTGTGGGAAGCAACGGAATCCGTGACTTGTTTTCACTTTGTTCTCTTTGAGTTTGTTTCTTAGCTTTGCTCATGCTTCAACTGTTAGGCAAAAAGTGACCACCGGGTTAAGTTTTAGGTTTGGTAGACTGCATCTGTGTCTGAGATATTCAAATCCACACAAGGAGCAACAGAGCACCAAGAAATGTTCACTCTGCTGGATCATATTTAATCTCAGAGTCAATGGGGAGGCAGGTGCAGGTGCTGACGGCTCCCACCTGCAACCCTAGCTGCTTAGCAGGCCCAGTGTGCACAGGCGTGGGCTGAGGCCAACCGGGGCAGAAAAGTCTGTGACGTTCCTTCCCCAAAATCACCAGCAGAAAGCCAGGCTGGACTCCTGGCTCAGGTGGTAGTGTACTCACCCAACACACAAGCAGAGTGAGCCTGAGGCCTTGAACTTGAACCTCAGTAGCAGAAAGAAAGAGAGAGAGAGAGGGAGAGAGAGACAGAGAGAGAGAGAGAGGGAGAGAGAGACAGACAGAGAGAGAGGGAGAGAGACAGAGAGAGGGAGAGACAGACAGAGAGGGAGAGACAGAGGAGAGGGAGAGAGGACAGAGAGGGAAGGGAAGGGAAGGGAAGGGAAGGGAAGGGAAGGGAAGGGAAGGGAAGGGAAGGGAAGGGAAGGGAAGGGAAGGGAAGGGAAGGGAAGGGAAGGGAAGGGAAGGGAAGGGAAGGGAAGGGAAGGGAAGGGAAGGGAAGGGAAGGGAAGGGAAGGGAAGGGAAGGGAAGGGAAGGGAAGGGAAGGGAAGGGAAGGGAAGGGAAGGGAAGGGAAGGGTGGTGAAGGAGGCGCTGGCTGGTGGAGGTTCACCTCTGTTACCCCAGCACACAACTGGCTGAGGCAGGAGGTGGAGAGTTCCAGGCTATCCAGGGCCACATGCCCAGCCCCTGTGTCTCCACAAAGCCCCCCAAGCTCCTGGCCCTGGCCGTCCCCTCCCGAGCCCACCTGCGGCTGGGAACGGGCCCTGTGCCCTGCCCTCGCGCACCTGACAGGAGGCCTCGCTTGGCCTTGGCTGCCCCGGCCCGCGACTCGGGCTGGACACGGGCGGAGGGCCCTGCAGAGCCCGCGCTGCCCCGTGGGTGGCTGTGCTTGGGTGGACGCGGGGACTCCGCGGTTGTCTGGGGCGCAGGCTAGCTCGGGTGGACGCGGGGACTCCGTGGCTGTCTAGCTCGGGTGGACGCGGGGACTCCGTGGCTCTCTCTGCTCCCGAGCGGCTGGGCCCGGCCCGGGCGCCTCCTAACCCGGGGCTGTCGACCCGACACGCACCTGTCTGACTGGGGGGCCTGGTGGTGGGGAGGGGAGCACAGTGCGCACAGCCCAGCCCCCCACCGCTAACCGCGCCCCTTCTTCCCAAGCAACCTGGACACCATCATCGCCTTCCCGGGGGGCCAGAGCCTGGAGGGCTTCGTGCTGGTGACGGTGCTGGTGGAGAAGGCGGCGGCGCCCGGGATTAAGGTGTCCTCACCCAGGGCAGGCTTCCCCTCTTCAGTGAAAAGTCATGATGACTTCCTCTCCCTCCCCTCCCCGCCCCTCCCCTCCCCTCCCCTCCCCTCCCCTCCCCTCCCCTCCCCTCCCCTCCCCTCCCCTCCCCTCCCCTCCCCTCCTGCTTCAGCACAGGCCTGGTGCTACTTCATCCAAATCTGAGAGAAAAGCATCTGAGTGTCAGCCCCAGTGTGAGCTCCATTTTTCTCAATTTGCTGTGAAGCTAGAGGTGAACCCCGTCTCCATCCACCGCACAGGCGCTGTTCTAGAAACAGAAATCAGGGTGCACAAGGCAGACACAATCCCAGCCTTAGCAGTGCGTGGCCAGATGCAGGAAGACGCATGAAGACAGGCAGAAAAGGAGGAAAATCCAGAGGTGCATGAAAAGATAGACAGGAAGGGCCAGACAAAATGTCCCCAGGGAAGTGACAGCTCAGTGAAGACCTGAGCCAAGTCCAGGAAGCAGGGAAGGAAGGAAAAGGCTTCCATCTTAAGACCACCTGTTGCTGGGGCTTGCAGACTTGAAGTTGTTCAGGAGTCAGAAGCTACAGGAAAGGCTCCCAATAAGACACGCAAAAAAGTGTTTCTGCTTTGTCTGGAGGTCAGGTTTAGATTCATCTCTTCTTCCAAGCCCCTCCCTGGTGAGCACGCCCTGGAGCTTGCCATGCCCTCGGCAGGGGCAGCCCCGTGCTAGCCCCTTGCTCCACGCTCACACTCGGTTCAAGGCCAGGGCTGGTGGACACCCACTTGTGGCTCACTCCTGTAGTTTTAGCTATTTAGGAGGCTGTGACTTGATGGAAGCCAGTTTGGGCAGCCAAGTCCTGGCATGCCGTCTCCAATGAACCAGCAAAGAAAGCTGGACGAGAGGTGTGGCTCAAGTGGTGGAGCACCGCCACCCTGGAGCCAAAATGCAGAGGGAACGCCTGAGGCCCTGAATACAAGCGCCAGTCCGGGTGCACATGCAAACACAACTGCAGGTGTAGCTCAACCATAGAGCATGTGCTTAGCATGTGTAAGGCCGTGGGTGAACTTCCAAAGAAACAAACCCAGAACAGGAGAAATGGTTAACCATACTGCCACTTGTCATGGGCTGGAAAATATAGCATTTTCTCTTCCCTACCCACATAGTCTCCCTGCTTCTCAAGGAAGTGGTGTAGCAAGGCAGGTTTGGTGGCGGAAGGTTTTGTGAAGCAGGGGCACGTCTAGGATCTCTCTGAGGCTGTAAGGCAGAGCATGGAGGACCGGGGCCTGCCTCCGATGTCCAGGAGCATGAAGCTCTGAGTTCTGACCACAGTACCAATCAAGTGAGTTTTGGAACAACTCAGAATACCGTAGTTCAAGATGCAGAACTAGAAATTATAATATACAATAACCTAGGAAAAGAAGGGAGAAAATTGAGAGTTCAAGCTCTTGAGAGGTATAACAAGTAGCAGTCAGTGGAAAGATCCAGAAAGTCTGGGCAGCATGCTGTCTGGGTAGCACCAGGAAGATGCAGTTCCCTCAGACAGACCTAAGTTTCAGTTTATCAGTGTGACTCTCAACTGAGAACATGACTCTTGTCCCAGGCTCTTGCTCAGGCCGTGAATGCTCTCCTACAGTCCAACCAAGACGACCTGCTCCATGCCCTGCAGCGACTGAGACTATCCATCCAGGGCATCACTCGAGTTTTGGGACAAATGCACGGTAAGAGGAGGGATGGCTGGAGTGAAGGTCAATGAGCTGCACAAAGGGGCTGGGGACATCCTGAATGAACTATGGTGCATTTCTATATATGTCCACAAGATGGCGATAGTGTATTTTCTTGGTTTTCATGCAAAATTTGCTGTTTGCATCTTCAGAGAATATTTATTTTTCACTTGTAAAGGTTTTATATATATGTATATAATATGCAATCCTACAATATTCAACATATATAATGTATTTTATATAGTATATTTTTCAGTTTATAGGAATTATATGTGTGTGCATATATAGTATATACATTATATATACATGTGTGTATATATATACACACACATATATATTCTTGTTTATTTTTTTCTTGAAATTGCAGTAGTATTCTTTTTTCATGAGTCAGATATGTCTTTGGTGGTGTTGAAGTTTAGGAGGAGGGGCTGGCCGACCCTGTGATCTCTGTGGTCTCCGTTCTGCTGGGTACGGCTTCTGCCAGCTAGCTTGTGGTGGTAGAGCTCACATTCTCCTTCACTCACTCCCCTTTTGTCCTTTTCTCTCCAACAAGGCGTTAGATCTGTGTGGCTCGTGCAGGCAGGAGTTGCCAGGGGCATGGCCCGGCTAAGTAGCTCACTCTTCCTGGATGGGTAGGCATCTTGTTCTGGCTGCTACATTCAATGTCCAATGTCTGGAAAGTTCTTCAAGCTCCTCTAACAGAAAAATTAAAAGTCCTGCTTGATGAGTGTGAAATTTTAGCTACTCAGGAGGCTGAGATCAGAGCTAGAGGCCTGACTTAAGCAGTAGAGCACAGCATAGGAAGCAAACGACATGAGCTTGAAGCCTGGAGTGTAAACCTCAGTACCAATAAAAGAAAAAGAAGGGAAGGAAGGAGGGAGGGATGGGAGAAAGGAAAAAAGGAAGGAAGGATCTGGGAAAATGTGTGTCCACAGCATAGAATACGGAGAACAGCTTTGTCATTCTGTTATTGAATAAATTCCTTGATTATTCTACAGTCTCTGCTTGGAGCAATCCACCTTTACTCATGGGATTCTGTATTATTTCCACTTAACTTTCTTCTACACTTCACACCTGCATTGAATTAAATTGAGCTAAATTTTCTAGGCTCCTGCCAAACAAACTCCCCTAGCCAGTAAGATGCATTTTAGCTTCCCAGAGACTCCCTAAGTTCATGACCATGGCTTAGCAAGAGCCTATTAGAGGAACAACACAGGCGTTTTCCTGTTCCATGGTGTCGCAGTGGCCTTTAGTTGGATCATGAGCAATTTTACGGTGTCTCAGGCAGCACGGGGTGCGTTGAGGTGCATGCCCAGTGTTGGGCTAACGCAGGCTTTCCTGTGCTGACTTTCAGAGTCACTCAGTAAGCTTGGAACACCCTTCTCCACTCTCTTCATTTGTGACAGGGTCTGGTGACCTAGAAGGTCCTGAGCTTCCCTCCCTGGCCTCCTCAGGGGCTGATCTCCCCATACAATTAGGCCTGGCAGGATAGGACAACCTACTCAGCCCAGCTCAGCTCTGTGGTGAGGTCTTATCTTGTCCCTGCTTGTGATTGGCTGGTAACCAATAGAATGCAGTGGTGGGAGCCTCCAGTGACTTCCAAAGCAAAGCTAGTAAAGCTGAGGGCGCCAACCGTGAGTGACAAAGGCCAGCCAGGTGGTTGGTGCTCAGCTTGGCACCTGGAAAAGAGCTCAGGTCCCCTTGGGCTCCAATCTCCAGTTATCCTCCCACCCAACGCCCAGACAGGGAGTGTGGGGCTCCCTGCCACTGGAATGGGGCGGCTTACTTTACTTCATAGAAGTTTTCCCAAGTAAGCAAAGGAAGCCAGACCCAGGGAAACACAGGGTGCATGGTTTCCCTCATTTGTGGTAGCTAGAATGTGCCTATAAATCTACACGTGACCACACTGGTGGTTAAAAATATACACTGGGACGTGATGCGTTTTACACGTCTCTAGGCATTCATACAGAGTGAGACCAAAGGAGGCTATCCTTGGGGAAGGATGATATAAAATGATATTTATCTAAATGAACTCCAGGAAATGGAAACAAGACGTTTTTTCCTTTGTTGCTATTTTTGTTTTCTTTTCCTTTTGTCTTGTTTGTTTCTCTGTCTTTGGGAGGGTAAGTGGAAGACACAGATAAGGTGGGATTGAGTGTGAACAAATGCAGGAGTGATATTCACTAGACACTATATTGAAAGAGAACTGTACAACTGTGGGTGGGGACAGGAGGGAAAAGCTAGGAGAGAGCAAGGGAAGGGGTGACATTGTTCAGAAAGTAATGTGCTCTTATCTGACTTACATAACTGTAACCCCTCTGTATATCACCTGTATAATAACAAAACAAAACCAGTATCAATTGACACTGAAAAAAAAAAAAAAAGAAATGTAATGGCCCAGGGTGCTGGTGGTGACTCAGGCCTGTAATCCTAGCTACTTAGGAGGCAGAGAGATGAGGATCCTGGTTCAAAGCCAGCCCTGGCAGGTAAGTCTGTGAGACTCTTATCTCCAGTTAACCATGGGGAGTGAAACTGTGGCTCACGTGGTAGAGTGCTAGCCTTTTGCACAAAAGCTCAGGGACAGCGCCCAGGCCTGTATTTAAGCTCCAGGACAGGCACAGAGAGAGAGAGAGAGAGAGAGAGAGAGAGACAGAAGAAAGAAAGGTAATGGCACAAAGAAAGAATAACTGGTTATGCCACAATAGTAAGTGGCAAACTGATGTTCTAAAAGTAGAAATCAACGCTAGAAGAAGCTGCAAGGCAGAGGAGCACAGAGAATTTCAAGCATCATCTCTGGCATTTGGTTGCTAACTTATTTTCCTTCTTGGCAATTCCCCAAATAGATTTCAGCATCCAGTTGCATCTTGCTGACCCTCGACTTTGCTTCTCAGATACTTGCTTCTCTGGCCCCGTCGCTCTGCTCACCCTCCGTGCAGAGGAGAGTTCCTGTTCCCTTTGTGGACTGCAGAGAACCACCATGGCCCGGAACTTCCTGGGCCCTGGCCAGCTCCCCCTGCCCAGCTCTGCACAGTTGTACACAGTTGTGCTCACTACGGCTGTGGAAGAAACCCAGACAACTGTGTTTTCATAATCTGACTACCAAAAAATCTAT
Source organism: Perognathus longimembris pacificus (assembly GCF_023159225.1). Classification (NCBI taxonomy): domain Eukaryota; kingdom Metazoa; phylum Chordata; class Mammalia; order Rodentia; family Heteromyidae; genus Perognathus; species Perognathus longimembris. The sequence continues at coordinate 32,278,455 of NC_063181.1, read as the reverse complement.
TTTTAGTCTATCATTGTACTAAAAATATCAAACACATCCATCTCCGAATGCCACTGACAGTGCTCTAGCTTCAGTTCTCACCTGACTTCTTCTTGCAGTTGGTAATGTACCTCCGTCACATATGAGCTTGTGAAACACTGCAAAGCTAAAATACTTCCATGTTTTTAGAGACCTAATTCTGGCGTGTTTAATGACATAAGGGTTCATTTTCTGCTTAAGAAGATTAAGGTCTGTTTGTCTCTTTCTAAACTCCAGGCAGGGTTCTGACTTCGTTTCTTTCTGAGTCAACAGAATTTCTGGCTTCTACTTGACCGATTGGCAGCTTTAGTGATTTTTCTTTTCATAGTGCAGAGGAGTCAAAATGGTTCCTTCTAATAATTTGATCTCTTTGCTTAAATTCGATTTTCTAAGGAGTAAATGGGGGCTAGCCTGTAGGGTGAACTGCTGATGTCATTCTCTTCTGAGTCATATTGTCAGAGGAATTTTCCATTTTAGCTTGTGGCCTTATTCTATCTAAAATCAATGGGAAAATAATTAACACTGGAATTCTTCTCTATTAAATTCCATATAATAATAAAACCACATTGATATTTCCAGTGTCTTCACTCATGAGTGAGTTACTATGTCACAGCAGTCCGAACATGTCTATGCCACTTGAGCCATCGCGTTACATGTGATATGCACTAAACCCAGTGTTGCCATGCTTACCCATCAAATCTAAATCATCCGCCCACATGGACACGCAACGTCAAGTCTCTCAGCATCGAAGGTTTTCTGTAAATCTTCACAGAAGTCCTCCTAGGGATACAAGATGGAATTTAAATTACAAGTCATATAACAAAACTGCCTAGAAGTCCTTATTCTAGTCTTATATGGCTAAGGTTGACTCTGATTTGCTTATACATTCACAACTTTCTCAGTTCTTCACTCTTCATATCTTTCTTTTGCCTGGAGGACATTAGGATTTTCCATAGTGAAAGTCTGTGGATGGCAAAATCTGTCATCTAAATTTATCATATCATCCGGGACCCAGGGCTCACGCCCCAAATCCCAGCTACTGGGAGGCTGAGATCCGGATGGTCACAACCCAAATAGAGCCCACACAGTAAAGTTCTCAAGACTCATCTCCGATGGACCAGCAAGAGCAAGCCTGGAAGCATGGCTCAAGTGGTGGTGTGCTAACAGAGGAGGCAAGCTGAATGAGGATAAGGCTCTGAGATTAAGCCCTGGTAGCAACTAACTAACTAAGCACCAGAACAAAAAGTATCCGGAGGTAAGCCTCAAGTGGCAGCAAGTGCAAGGCCTTGTCAAAACCTCAGCACTGTCAATGAAAACAAACACTCTTGAGAATTATACCCTATTTCTACTGAATAGCGTGGGTGGATCCAATTGTTTCCATTTTAATTTGGATTCAATTGCCACCCTGTCTCTCTGCTATCCTTTGTTCTGATGCTACCTTTCTTTTCCTGTGAAGAATCTTATTTCTTCCACCGCGAGGGTCATGCACCTGCGGCTCCCTCTGAGCGGACATTCTTTTTACCTTACCTTAGTTCTTTCCCACTTGTGCATCATCCCAAACACTTTCTTCCCTGGAAGAGCCCTGGTCTTATGCTGGGACTGGAAGCTGCCTCAACTCTGCTACCAAACCTGGCACCAGGGAAAGAAATGAGGCAGTGAGGAAGGTAGAGAAGAAGAGCAGACATCTAGAAAGAGAATAGAGAATGCGCAGGGTTCGGGTGTGTGAGCAGGGGGAGGAGGCAGCAAAGGCACATGTGTGATTCAGAAGCTAGATAATGAAAAATCTGGTGACATCTCTGGCAAGGATCTATGCAGATGTCATGGTGTATCTATCTATGCAGGTATGATCAAGTTGATGCTTTTGTGTGTGTGTGCCAGTCCTGGGGCTTGAACTCTTGGCCAGGGTGCTGTCCCTGAGCCGCTTTTGTGCTCAAGGCTAGCACTCTCCCGCATGAGCCACAACACCACTTCTGGCTTTTTCTGAGTAATTTATTGTTTTCTAACACTATTTGTTGAAGAGGTTATCTTTTTTTCCAACATATGTTTTTGGTTTCCTTGCCAAATATCAAATGGCTATAGGTATATGTTTATTTCTGGGTCTTCTACTCCATTCCATTAATCCTCAGGTCTATTTTTTGTGAAAGCAAGGTGTGTACATGTTCTCTGCCTTAACTATCAGTGAATTGCTGTTTTGGGGTCAGTGATCTGATTAGCTTCCAAATGAATTCTCTGTAGTTTGCTTAAATTTTTTTTTCCAGGCAAATCAATTGGAGGTAATGGAAGGAAAATCAGATTCAGAGTTAGCTCTGGACCTGTAATGTCCATATAACCATACTGCAATGAAAGCTAGGTTCTCTTCTTTATAAATAAAATATTTAGGGCTGGGGATGTAGCTCAGTATGGCCCAGCAGCATGTTCTAGGTTCTAGTTACCATAAAAATAAAACAATATAAAGGAAAATACTTAATATGTAAACAATATAGCATATAAATAGAATAAACACACCCAGGCCAGCTTCTGAATTAGGGGACAGATCATTACCAAAAACTTTGAAGACTCTTTTTCTGATAAATGAACAAGTGCATATATCGACTGACTGATTTACAACACTTTAGCTTGTTTGTCATGGCATATCATGATAACTTTGCCTCATGGGCCCAGAACTGTGATCCTACTGTCTCCACCTCTTAAGTATCTGGACCCACAAGTATGCAATTACCATGCCGAGTTCTCCTCCTTTTCATATTTCGCATCTAGTTTGCTGATTTCATGGTGTCTGGAGTGCTGAGATTATAGGTGTACTACCTCATACTTAGCATATGTCTGCACCTGTATATATGTATATTATATCTGTCTTTCTGTCTATTTATTTAGGAGGTATTTTGATGTGCGACAATCTTTATTTATAATTCCATTGGTTAAAAAAGAAAAGTGAAATTATTTAAACATTTTGCCCAATTTCTTTCTATGACAAGAACTTCCTTCTGCTTTATTCATATTCACTTGATACTCTTGTTTTAATAAATATATCATTGTATTTAACTGTTCATTCCATATTTATAGCATGAAATTAGTATTTGAATATTAAACTTTCAGCAAAAAATCATATATAGTACTTAGCAGTTTTGCTGAGAATGGGCTCCACGTGGGGAAGACCCAGAAGTAAGGGCAGAAGAGAGGAGGTGGCAGCACTGAGGGGCACTTGGAACCTTTGATACTGGCGGAGTTCGGGAGCCACTGGTCCAGAGGACTTCAGAGGAACTAGAGACAGAAAGAATAGAGAGCAGCGGGACACTGACCACAGCGTGTTGTTATTCATTAGGCTTCATTTTGTTAGGAAAACGGAGGAGAATGGAAAAGGAATAGACAGGATTCGATCTTCAGCAGGCGAGGACTTTATTGCCAGTGAGGGGCACAGACTTTCCCGTGGGTTTGGAGGTTGTGTGAGGGATTGGATTGGAGGGTGGGCTTATATAGGTCTTGACAAGGAAGCAGAAAATAAAACATGGGCTCTGGTCTCTTGGGGACCACGGGTGGTGGTGTCCTGGGCCAGGCCCAGAGTGCAGTGCTCCTCTTGAGGGAGGGGGCTGTCAGCTGAGCCCAAGCAGTGAGTGTGTTGCTTGACCTGAGGAACAAGGAGGGAGTCAGTCCCTCACATTTGACGGATGTTTCTCTTTCTCATAGGGAAGAGTCAGATAAGCATAGAAGCCTGGCCACGAATCTGGATAAGTTAAACATACACCAGGTCATAGAGTTCAGGGAGTTTCCATTATGTGAGGAAGAGGTAGAACAACCTTAGAAAGTTGCTGAAAAGAAATTTAGTACAACTACAACCTTACATCCAGGTTACTAAGTAGTAGAATCCGTAGGTGTGGCTTTCAGAAATGGCAGCATATTTTGAAGAGCACAACCAAGAGCTACCTGTTATGGCAGTGGCTAGAGGCGCATTCACTCCCGGTCCTTACGGCCTGCAGGGTTTTCACTTGAGCTTTGATGGACCAGGTTTTCCTTTCCCATGAGAGCCATGGGGTGGGGGGTGGGGTGGATTCTCTCTGCTTCTCTTCTTTCCTTTTCCCACATTCTCTCACATATTGTGTCTGTTTAAAATATTATTTTTTTTGAAAACGTCCTTGATCTCTTCTTTGTTGTTGTGATTAAGTACAGAGAAAGGAAGTATCATAAATAGAAAAGGCCAGCATATGGAATAGTTTAAGTGTTCTGTAAGGGCCAGTGAGGGAGCCACAGAAGGGAACATTCCGGCTGCCTCTTGCTGCTGTTCCTGTTCTCATCTCCCAGTGGATCTGATGGAGAAGGCAGCCCCAGGAGAGCAGCAGGGCTGGCCACATGCAACCATTTGCTTTTTCTTGCCTGTAGTAAAGTTCACATTTGATTGCTTTTCCAGATTACGTAGATCCAGACATATTTTATGCAGTCATCCGGATCTTTCTCTCTGGGTAAGTATAGTTCACTTGTTTTCCTCCATGTGGCTTCTGTAGTATTTCCCAGATGTAAGAGAAGACAAACAGAACCTTCCTGAATAAGAAGCATACAAAGTACGCCTTGCTGGGAGAACGCTTACCAGGATCCACTTTTGGATAATAGAAGGGGCACCATCTGCATGACGAATGGCATAAGGCCTGGATATTTAAATCCAGAGGGATTGTCATCAAGCCATTAAGTTAGATCCATTTGTATTCCTTCTTAGGTAGAATCCCACCTTGAAGGCCGGGGAATAAGGCCAGCGTGCCACCCACAGAGCTCTACCTGGGCAGATGGAGGGGTAGGAAGCAGCACAAGTCTTCTTCTCAAGTTCTCAGGGAAGCTGCTTGCTGTGGTTTAAATGTCAGCATCTTTCTCAAAATCCTTATGTTAAAATTTTACCACCTGGGGGATGGCATTGGAAGGTGGAGCCTTTTCCTTGTGCAAGGTCTGGAAAAGGCTGAGAATAGGGCTCAGAGATGGGATAGGAGGCTCTGGGTTGAAAAAGAACCTAAAGCTGTCCGGAGGTGGGGGCAGGAAGGGGAGGCCGGAGGAAGAAAAGGGCGGGAGAACAGAGCCATATTCCATGTACATTATGTTAAAGTTGAGCTACGTAACTTGAGGGTATGGACGGGATTGGGAAAGCAGGGGAAGCTGGAAGGGGCCACACTGGTCAGGGTGTACTGTACTCACGATCTGACTTGTGTAACCGAAACACCTTTGTGCAACGCCTTAAGAAAAGAGCACTAGAGAAAAATAGCCGCCCTTCCCCCTTTTCAATTTGTTCTTTTACTTTCTGTCTACTGTGAGGACATGTCCTCAGGGGTCCCCTGGGAGGGAAAGCCCGAGTTCTTCCCAGACTCAGCCTTTGATCCTGCACCTTGTCGACTCTAGAACCATGGGAGATAAATGTCTATAATTTGTCAACTACCCTGTTTATGGTATGTGGCTTTTAGCAGTGGGAGCAGACCGAAGCAATGCTCCAGACCATTTTTATCATGTTTCCAAGTACTCTTCTTTCGTCATGTAGGTAGAAATTTCTTCAGAAACAACTTAGCCATCCCTACGTAGATGTCTTTTAATCAGATTATCTTCCAGCCATTAACTGTGAGCATTAAGGTGTTATTTCTTTTCTGGTCCTGGGGCTTGAACTCAGGGCCTAGGCACTATCCTTGAGCATTTTTGTTCAAGGTTAGCACTCTACCACTTGAGCCACACCTCTACTTGTAGCTCTTTGGTAGTTAATTGGCGACAGGAATCTTACAGTCTTTTCTTCCCAGGCTGGCTTCACCCTGAGATCTCAGCCTCCTGAATAGCTAGGATTACAGACCTGAGCCACCAGTGCCCAGCTTGCTTAGGAATCTTTGCAAGAAGATCCTTAGACCCATCCCCAAATAATGTTTTACCAGCAGTTTGTACATCCATTTTCTGAGATTATCTGACATGTAAGCATCATATATAGTTTAAAAATACTATTTGAAAATAATGCTAGTTTAGTTTGCCGAGGAGAAATGTTTCTTAAGTCTAAGTTAGAGGTAAAGATAACCACTGAGCACGGTGGTTCACACTTGGAATCCTAGCTTCTCAGGAGGCTGAGACCTGCAGTCACACTTTGAATCCATGGGGGGAGGGGGGTCGCGGACCAATCCTGCAAGACTTCATCTCCAACTAAGCAGCCAAAAGGTAGGCTGGAGGTGTGGCACAAATGGTAGAGCACCAGATCACCAGATGTGCACAAGAAAACCGAGCACGAGTCGGAGGCTCTGAATTCAAGCCTTGGTTTTCCCAGGTTGTTGGGTAAAACATTCTTTGGGGATGTGTGTGAGGAATGTTCTTGCATTCAAAACAAAATGGACCATTGGCTTAGGAAGTAGAAACTTTAAAAATGAAATAAAAATCAACTTTTATAGCATAAAGAAGTAGAGCCAGCATGGAAAATTCACGAATTACCTGTACAATGCATGCACACCCAAAATGACAAAGTCACGGAAAACTTAGGGTGGTGTCACCAAAGGGAGTGGGTGGGGATTACAGAGAAAATGGTCTCTGCTACTGAGCAGGACATTCACACCCTGCTAGGATGAGCTCGGCCGTTTCCCTTTCACTGAGCTTCTCCACTGTACTCCCTGCAGCCAGCCCTGCCTGAAGAGGAACACCCCCCACCCCACCGCTGGAAGATTCCATGAGCACTGAGCTCTGCTCATCCAAGTCCCCCTGTGACTGAACCTTGGCTTGCCCGTGAGAAGCTCCTTCTCCTAGAGCTTTTCCAGGTTTACGTTAATGCCATTTCTCACAAAGTACTTCTTTCTGATCTTTAAAAATCCCTTCCTCAAAGACCAAATCAAAGGTACAGAAAATAGATGTGTGGTTCAGTGACCAGGGCCGCTGGTAGGGGCCTAACTATAAGGGGAACACAGGAACACTTTCAAAGACGTGAAACTAGGGCTTGGGGATTTTTTTTCCCTTCTTTTTAAGTTCTATAAGTAGTTATACAAAAGAGTTGCTATTTAACAAAACAGTTTATGAATATAATATATCTTGATTAATGTCACTCCTTTCAAATCCTCCCCCTCCCCTTACCTCCCTGCTACTTCTCTTACTTTTCTTAATTTTGTAGGATATTCATTGTATTCTTGTCTGTGTTTCCCCTCCCCTCTTCCCTTCTTCATTTGTCTACCCCCTTCCCATCCCTTCCTGCTGTTTTATTTTGTTGAACTTTTGACTTTGCCTTTCTAAGGAATTATACTATATGAATTCTCCCTCAGATCTATTGTATTTTAGTTAATACATTTGTATACCCTTGCATACCACTTGTAAGTTTATAAACTAGATCTAGCTTCCACATGTAAGGGAAAACGTGCACTTTTGCCTCTCTGGACTTGAATTCACTTAATTTTCATATAATGAAAGGTGGGGCAGGGTCTTGTTGTGTGTGCTAGGCTGGCCTGAAACTTCTGGTTCTGATGCTTCAGCATCCTGAGTCAGGAATTATAGGGATCACATTATACCTTGGGTTGGGCTGTTAACTGGAGATAGAAGAGAAACTTTGCTTTCAAACTCATTTAGAATGCTACTAGCATCCTGCTTGTGTGTGTTTCTAGAAATGAGATCTTTATAAGAGCAGCTTCCGGAAAGGAGCTGCTGTTAGCTTACAGTGACCTGCTGTACCACTTACATGGCCCCGTAATACCTCAGGAATTGGACTTCTAACGTTCCTAATTCTGCGAGTCTCCCTGATCTCCTTCACCACTAGCCAGAGCAAACCATCTGCCTAGAAAGGTCTTACATAATTAGCTTTGGCTCACCTAGATAGCTCAGGGGCATTCCTTGCATGAATGTCACGTGATCAGCAACCTTAATCATAAAAGAATCCCTGTGCCTCAGTGTATGACATAGTGTACCAACAGGAATATCTCATAACACTCACAGTCACAGGAATTAGATGGGAGTCTTAGGGAATCCTTTGTAGAATTCTTCCTACCACAGTGTTTTCCAAATGAATTAATAAATTCCACTTCGTTATGTCAGAGGCTTCTTATAAGGATGAAGGCCATGTGGTATAACCTCTGTGATTAGATAGATACCAGAGGGTGACTTTGTGCTCATTAAAACAAGTTCAGGGTCAGTGAAGTGTGTCATCTGTGATCTACACAAATGCCTGTCCTGAGTTCCTAATTGTCAAGGCTTGTCATTTGTGATCTGTACAAATGCCTGCCCTGTGTTCCTAATCTTGAAGGCTTGTCTGCTGTAATCTACACAAATGCTTCCCTGAGTTCCTAATCATCAAGGCTTGTCATCTGTGATCTACACAAATGCCTGCCCTATATTTCTAATTTTCGATGTATTCCCTGTGAGGCTAAGTGCACAGTGCTATATCCTAAAGGGGAGAATAACTAGATGGTCACGACATGTAGACTGTTGAGCATTCCCAGGAGGTATCTTGAAAACTTTTCTCAAAGATTTTTTGTCCCCTCTGTCTTTGACTTGTCCCATGCTTGATCTGTCATTTCTTATTTACTCCTTTATTATTATTATTATTTTGTTGATCCTGGGGTTTGAGTTCAGGGCCAGGGTGCTGTCCCTGAGCTTTTCTGCTCAAGGCTAGTGCTCTACCACTTTAAGCCACAGATCCACTTCTGGTTTTCTGGTAGTTGATTGGAGATAAGAGTCTCATAGACTTTCCTGCCCAGGCTGGCTTCAAACTGCGATCCTCAGCTCTTAGCCTCCCCAGTAGCTGGGATAACAGATGCGAGCCACTAGTGCCCACTTTATTTGCTACTTTAAAAACATCTTCATATAAGAGCCTTATAGGAGCTGGCTCCATTCCCCGTAGTTCCCAGCGCATGTTATTTCTCAGGGAAGTTATCAGCCCTGGAGGTAAGCAATTGCCATTGTATTATTTTTCTGGTTAAATGTCCCGGCTCCTTGGAGTAGGTAGAAACATGCCATGAGAAAGGCTGAAGATAATATGGCTATGGAGATCTGGGACATGTGGCTCTCAGGCTGCTTGATGAAAAGCAGTTTTCCTTTGTCAGCTCCATCGTACCTGAGTGGCTCCATGGCCTCTTCCTTTGGACTCCCACACTGGGCGCCCTCCATTGCCTTCAGTGTGGCTCCGGCACTTCTGCTCCAGCCTGGGTACTGCCAGAGTCTGACTGGTTCCTGTGCCTGCCCATCTGACATATGCAATGGTAGTTAAGAGTTCCTTCAAACAGGTCAGATGCCTTCAAGAAACACATGTGGGCTTCCACATTCTGGAGCCCCAGTACCTATTTCCAGAATACTATTTTTCATTATAGTCATCAGCTATTAAGTGAGTCCTTACTTCCTGCCAGGCACTGTCTGACCTGGGAAGAGAGCTCCAGGCAAAGCAGTGAAGCCTATAGTTTTCAGAAGAAGAATGGATGATGAAGCTATAAACAAGCAACCCTAATAAAAGCAAGCTTGTACAACTTGCATTGCAACTGCAGGTGATTATGGGAAATGTAGAGTAGAACACATAGTATTTGGGCAGAACGCTGGGTGCCATAGCTGGAGGCTGTCTATTCAATGTGACCTAGGAAAGCTATGGAACAAGTGCCATCTGGGAGGATAGCTGAGGGGAGAGAGCCACCCAGGCTCCTCTTGTTCGAAGCAAAAGGAACAGGGATCACAATGAGCCAGAGCGGGAGCAGGTGTGTCATGACGGAAGCACAGCCAGGTGGGATATGGGGAAGGAGAAGGAAGATGGAAGTCTTAGTGGACACCAGCTCCTATAAGGATATGCTGGCTCCTTGCCAGGCCTGGGCAGGCTTTGGAATGGTGACATGATCTGTCTTTAGTTCCAAATCATCACTGTACCTGCACAGTAGAAAAGAGATGGGGTAAGAGAAAGGGTGGAAACAGGAAAGTATGTGACAAACCATCATTTATCTAAGAGCCTAGACATGTAGATTTCTATTTTCACTCATGAAAATAATCTCTGGAGGCTGGGAATGTGGCTTAGTGGTAGAGTGCTTGCCTTGCATGCATGAAGCCCTGGGTTTGATTCCTCAGCACCACATAAACAGAAAAAGCCGGAAGTGGGGCTGTGGCTCAAGTGGTAGAGTACTAACCTTGAGCAAAAAGAAGGGACAGTGCTCAGGCCCTGAATTCAAGCCCCAGGTCTTGCAAAAGAATACAAAAAGAATCTCTGCTCTTATGGATGGGATTGTTACCTTCCCTGTGGCTATAGTGTAAGTTATATTTTGTTTTCCTCTTGTACTACTAGAAGTTACAAAAAACGACAGAAGAGGCATGAACTCCAACTCAGAATAACATGATAAAAATAATATATCATGAAATATAATAAAATATTATGCCTATTATTTATTGAATGCATGGCATATTACACAGTGGATAAGTATTATTTTAATTAATTCTTACATACTCTACTGGGGTAGATACTAATATTACTCCATGAGGAAAATGAGACTCGGACAGGTATTATCTAAGCCAAAGGTTGCAGGGTGTGAATAGTTGCGCTGAGGTTATGTTTTGTATCTGCTTGGGATAGAGTCCTTTCTCATAACAGGTACAACCTGTTCTGATCTTCCCATGAACACTTCTCCTTCCCTCTCTCCATGGAATGCTGTCTTTCTGGGCTTCATCTATTTCCAGAGGGATAGCACCCTCCTGTAAAGGCCAAGCTGCCCACTTCAGCAAAGCCCCAGAGAACAATGCACTTCTCAGAGCACTCCCAAATGCAGGCATCTTGGGGGAGAGGTCATGAATGCAGGCAGACCAGCTTGTGTGACTTTCAGAATTACAGGAAGATGATGAGGCATCTCCACTAGGAAGGTAGCTGGCTTTTAATCATAAAAGAATCGAGTTCGAGTCCTGGTTCCAGGAATCCTTAACAATGTGCCTGGAAATTTAACTTCTTTAAGTCTTCCCCTATCTATAAAGTGAGGCACAAAATAGCTTGTCTGGTCTCCAGAGGGGTTGAGTGGGAAAATGCATTGCAGCCGCTCTACAGAGGGTAAAGCTCAGGAGGACAAATGAGCCCCCATCATTACCGCTCCATCTCACCTGCACTCGCCACTCTCCAAGACTCTAGAAGACGAGGATCAGAAAGCGGTAAGTGAATAGTGTGATGAAGGCAGAGGAAGAGAGAGGAGACAAGAAAAGAGTTGGAGAGGAGAGGAAAAGAGGAGAGGGAGAGGGAGGGAAGAAAGGAGGAAAGGAGGGGAGAGAGAGCTACAGGAGGACAGGAGAGAGAGAGAAAGTGAGAGAGAGAAGCAGGAAGAGAAGAGAAGAGGAGAAGAGAGGAGAGCTAGAGAGAGGGGAGAGAAAAGCTGCTAGTTAGAATGTCATCACTCCTAACCCAGCCCTCCAAGCTTCCCTCTGTGCTCCTAGGAAGCCACGGGGGTTGCGTGCTGTGCATTGTCCTCACCCACCCTCCTCTTCACTACCTGCAGTCAGCAGAACGCTTGCGGAAGGCGCTTTTCACCAAGGCAGCAGTGTTTAGGAGCCAGAGTTTACTGCAGTCATTAGTTATTGTCATTGTTATCACGAGAAGAGCAAAGATAAGCGTGTGTGTGTGTGTGTGTGTGTGTGTGTGTGTGTATCTGCAGAGCCACACTTGTGGAGAGAGAGGTATAAGATCATGGGGTTGCGATTAGCAGAAGTGAAGACTCATTGGGGCCCTTATTGTGTCCTGTTGATCAGAACAGAAGGTGCCTTTATCCCTGAGCCTTTCCAATGAGTATTTTATAGGACAAATACCAGATTCCTCTCTAATGAGCCTGTTCCTCTCCAAACACCCTTCCTGCGAGGAAAAGGGCCACAGTGTGGGGGCCCCTGAGAAGCAGAGGACAAGGCGACCTTGCAGCTCACACCCTTGGGGATTCCCCAACCCTTGGTTCAAACCCACTGCTGACATCGTGGGCATTTTTTTTTGTCCCATTAGGTGGCAAGATAACCCAGCCATGCCCTCGGGACTCATCTATGAAGGGGTCTCCAGCAGTCCTCTGAAGTACTCTGGTGGGAGCGCAGCCCAGAGCTCAGTGCTCCACGCCCTGGACGAGTTCTTGGGCATCCAGCATAGCAAAGAAAGTGGTAATCCGGATTTTTCCATTTCTCCTTTCATGCCTTTCCCAAGGAGAGATGGAAGCAAGTGAACGAGAATAGGGGAAGTTTTTTTTTTTTTTAAATTAATCAATTGATCACTGGAAAGACGAAGTCAATCACCAGGAAGTGCTATGCACTTCCCTAAATCAACCAGGGAACCAACTGTGTGCTTAACCCATGGTATTGGGTCAAGTCAATTTGTATGGGCCACACTCCCCTCCTGAGAGCCTTGCCAGGACTCCAGCTGTTCCCTGTAATTTTGGTTTGGATCCACAGGCTGTAGCTTTCTGTTTCTGTGACAGGAGAGAGATGGGGAATTTGAAGGTTATGCCATTCTGTATCTGAGACTGAAGCTAGCAGGCAGCAGATCTGAGCTTCCCTACCAAATGTTCTTCCTTAAAAGATGCTACAACTTCTGGTCGAATCTATGGGATCCCCTGGGTTGCAGAGTGTGTTATTTTGGAGGCTTGACATTGTTCTTTTATTTACCTATCAGCACCAGTAATGTGTTTCACTCCTGCAAAAAAGCACTCCATACTGGAAAGGTTTTAATATGGATAGTAGAAAAATAATTAGATCTTTGTGCCTTGGAATTCAGGCTCACCCACAAACTTGGTCCTCTAGACCTATGATGAGTTTCCATGGATTTTTGCATTTGGTGCTGTTTACCATTGATTTACCACCCATTGTATTAAACACATAATGAATTTCCTATAAACATTTATTGATTTGATTTTAAAAAACTTGGCTTCAAGAGGCTATTTCTAAGACTGGCTGATTCTTTATGGTCCTATTTTGGTACATCCTATAACTTTTATTTTGTCCTGTATTCCCTTCAAAAATAAAAGGACACAGGAAACAAAATTCCTTGTCAGTTGAAGGGTATGTGTCCTATATTTGTTCATATATCTCACCGAGTAGCTTCAGTTAGCAACTAAAGGCTCTGTGGTACATGATATTTATACATCTGCCGGGAGATCCAGTTCCACCTCAGTTATCTGGGCCGCACTGGCTTCTTTTCTCTCCTGTCTCCTGCCAACAGTCAGAAACACACATGTGAGTATTTGGCATCTGCAACCACACGGGCCAGCAAGCAGGTTGAGTTAGAATACCATCAACTGTTTCTGTACCTTTGTGTGTGGAACAACAGGGAAAATGTTTTGCATTTCTGTATGGAGCTAAGATGTCATTCTGGTTGTTTCTTTCAGCTGCCTTTCTGTACAGAATGAGAGACTACATGCCTCCTTCCCACAAGGCCTTCATTGAAGAAATCTCCTCAGTTCCATCACTGAGGGAGCTCGCCGAGAACTCCGGCCCGGGGCAGTGTCTGACATCCTATAACCAGTGTGTGGAAGCCTTGGCAGAGCTGCGGAGCTACCACATTGCCATGGTGACCAGATACCTCATCATAGCTGCAAGTAAAGCCAGGAGCCAGAGGCCCAACCACCTTCCAGGCCCGCCAAAGGCTTTAGAAGCCAGGGGCACAGGGGGCACTTCTGTCCTGAGCTTCCTGAAGAGTGTCAGGGACAAGACCTTAGCCGCGATCCTGAAGCCAAGTGGTGCAATGCAGAGCCCACCCTAGAGTGTGGGAGGGGGCAGAGAGCGAGGGTCTGGGCTCTGTCTCCAGTACCCCCAAAGGGACATCAGCCCTCTTGATACTGTTGCTCAAAAGAGCATCAGCTTCTTTATGGCCGAAGAGCTGAGCTTCCTCCTGTGCTGCCCTCCTGGCTTGCTTGCTCACTATCTAGCAGCAAACCACAGTGGACTTTGCCTGAAGAGGCAACAGGGAGCAATGTAACAGAAACCAAATAAAATACCATGGCAACGCACAGATCAGCTTACTAGTTCTCCTCTTTTTCTCTATCACTAATGGAGCTTGAGTTCAGGGGCTTGAGACTCGTCCTTAAGCCTTGTCACTCAAGGTTAGTGGTCGTATCACCTGAGCCATGGCTCCCTTTCCAGTTTCTTGCTGGAAACTGAAGGTCAGAGTCTCTGGAACTGGTCTGTCAATGCTCAGTATGCTAAGCAGATGGGATTATGTAGATGGGCCACTAGCTTCCATTCTCCCTCCCTCCCCCTCCCTCTCTCCTTCCACCCTTCCTCCCTTCCTTCTTCTTTTCCTCCCTCCCTCCCTCCCTCCCTTCCTTCCTTCCTTCCTTCCTTCCTTCCTTCCTTCCTTCCTTTCCTTCCTTCCTTCCTTCCTTCCTTTCTTCCTTCCTTCCTTCTTTCTTTCTTTTTCTTTCCCTCCCTCCGTTCTTTCTTTCTTCTTTCCCTCCCTCCCTTCTCCTTCCTTCCTTTGTTTTCCTTCTCTCTTTCTCTCCCTCCCCCTTCGCTGTCTTTCTTCTCTCTCATTTTGTCTCTTTCTCTTTCTGAGACTAGTTCTCCCTGAAGTGTCCTGGCTCAGGCTAGCCTTGGACTTGAAATCCTCCTTTGTGCTGAGATTCCAGGTATGTGTCACCACACCCAGCTTGTTCAGTCCTTTAAGAAAATAAAGAAGTTTATTTCACTAAAGTTCTACCAAGCTCTTGCTCAGGCTTAGGCCTCCCCTGGTCCTCTTCCCAGCACCGGGGCTGGAGGTCGGATGCTCCAGTGGGGGAGGATGTTGCTAGAACTTGGAAATCACTGGTGTGAAAATGAGAAGTTAATGACCTGGGAGCTGACGCTCCATGTCTGTTCCATGTGGTGATTTGCACATTCTGTTTTGATTTTCCTGTTTATTTTTACAAGAATTCTTTTTCTCCTGACAATGGAAGTCTTTACTTGTAAAATGAATTAATCGACCCTTTGGATATAAAAAAGCTCAAGAGGAATAAATAGGAAGCCCAGATATTGAGTATGTTGATTGTTGAAATAAATGTAGATGCTTATATTCTGTTAGTTTCTGTCTCAAAAAACTCATTATTCCACTGGACAGAAGAAAACCTGAAAGCTTTAAATTTGCCAATTTAGAGTGACTTTCATGAATTTACACATGTATGGACACACACACACACACACACACACACACACACACACACACTCCTGAGATAGAATCCACCATAGCTCTTAAACAGCCCCTCTGGGTTTTGACCTGGCCTGCTCTAACTGGAAGTGTGTGCCATCCTGTGGAAGGTTTGATTGTGTCAACCCCTTCCCGCAGTTTCTGGGAGTGTTCAGGGACTCCACAACCAGCTCAGGGTAACTCATCCAGCACCCACAGAGACCACCTCTGCTCCCCCTTGCCTGGGGAAGAGTGTCTTGGATTCTGTGGGCCTCCGACTGGATAACAAGGACCAGGTCTTACACTGGTGTTCTGGAAAGCTCTTCCTGTCCTGTTTCCTCTGGGCTGGGTGTGGTGAGGGTGTGAAGATGAGCGTGACAGGACCCGAAGCTTGTCAGAGATGCTCAGCCAGTCCCCGCTCTGTGCCTGCTGCTGCTCTTCTCTTCCTGGTCCGTGGCCAAGGGAAATGCTGGTTCCACAGGTTCAGGTTAGAGCCACAGCTCACAACGCTTAGACTATCAAGGTTCAAAATTGTGTTTCACGCCACACATTGTGCTTGTTGTGTTTTTAAAAATTCTCTTCTGAGTCTCAAAACCATGAGCCTCTCTGATTTTCTGTGGGAGCAGTAAGTCCAGACAGTGTCCCACATTCACGGTGGAGGGCGGGAACACAGGGGCGAGGAGCTGCATGATTTCTCCTCCTCTCTGTCATTCTCAGGTAGACCTGAATTCTGATGAAAAACAACAACAACAGCAACAATAATCTGGTGTTTACTCAGCTTCCAAATGTCATTCATACTCATACTCAGTTTTTAGTTCTTAGAAAATCAGGACAACCTGGTCTTCAGGTAGATAGATATGAATCACAGAAGAGGAAACCCGGCACAAAGGTTTATCAATGCAGGATTTACTGTTGCAGAGTGAGGCTCACATTGTGGTGCAGATCTAAGTTTGAGAGAAAACACTGTATTCCTCTAGTGTCGGGGATCCACAGATTCAGTGGCTCTTTATTGTTTGGGGGTGTTGGAAAACAGAAAGTAACAACTCATGGACCGAGAGGCTGGAAAGCCAGCTCCACCACTAAATTTTACTTAACAGACACACTGTTCAACTCCCAAGAGGCACAGTTTATACCATCCATGCTCATTCCAAATGCAGCTTCCTAAGTGCTGGGTGGAGCTGAGACAGTCTTCTTTTACCTATGATAAGGTTATGTCTATAAACTCATGGTAAATTGAAATATGCTGAATATACCTAGCCTACTGCACAGCCCCGCTTAGCACCCCTGCACTACAGATTTGTGGTTGAGGGCTGACTTGGCTCTATAGCTTACCGGCGTGGGAGAGAGGACCACACTGCACGTAGACAGGCAGGGAGAAGAGCAATATTTGAAGTTTGTTTTCTGCTGAAGTCTTACTGTGTTCCACACCTTTATAAAAGCAAAACAAAAAATACCCATTGGGCACTGGTGGCTCATGCCTGTAATCCTAGCTAGTAAGGAGACTGAAATCCAGAGGATTGTTGTTTGAAGGCAGCCTGGGCAGGAAAGTTCTGGAGACTCCATCTCCAAGATAACCAGAGAAAAGCAGGCTGTTGAAGTGGCTTAAGTGTAGAGCAACAGTTGAGTGAAGAAGCAAGCTGAGTTCAAGTCCAAGTAGTCACATAGAAGAAAAAAATAGCTAGATATCAAGGCCCTGTGTTCTATCTCAAGTACTGGCAGGACAAGAAAGAGCAAAAAATTCTAAGTTGGGGACCATTGCAGATCATGGAAATGGCTGAGGTGATTGTGTCTGTGAGCTGGAGAAAACTTTCCCTGGGGCTTCCTGGTAGCCAAAGATGAGTAGGAACTGGGCAATAAGTCTCCTCTTACAGAGTGAAGAAAAGGAGTAATGTGGCTGCAAAACAAGAAACAACGTAAGTCAGAATTGAGTGCTGCTGGAGATCCTGTACGGCGAGCAGTGACTGGGAACTTCAGCTGAGAGGGAAAGTCCACGGTGGAAGCCACCTCAGGCTCTCAGGCTAGGCCTGGCCTGCTCCACATTGTGACGAGATAAACACGCACCAGCCTAGGTAGGTGCACTCAAAAAGACCACAAGGCCTGACACAGATGTTTTTATAGAGGCTGAATCTCTGAAAGATTGGATGGAGGAAATGGAGTGGGAAGAGGACATGCCCAACAGGGGCTTCCAAAGCTCTCAGAATGTGTTTTGGTGTTTGCTGTCATGAGATCAATCCAAGCACAGGGACTTATTTTCTTTGCTTGTGAGCAGCAGTGGGTGGTGGATGGAGGTCACAGGTCAGGGTGATGATGTTTGGGGGAAGAGTGCCACATTCAGCTTTGTGGTATAATAGTACAGGAGCAGTTTCTAGTCTAGAAGTAAATATGCAGTTTTCCAGATTTCTAGGAACAAAATGCAAACACATCTGTGAAACATGGCATCTTATGGTGAAATGGTGGTGGTGCTGATAATGCCAATGGAGATGGTGGTGGCCACGAGCAGATAGATGCTTCTGCGGGTGGGAGGAAGGGAGTTTGTGGGGATTCAAGTGCTAGCTGGCTCATGTAGATACTTTCTCACAGTACAATCTGCTCACCTTGCTTACCATTGAGAGGGGCAAGGGAACCAACATTGGGTAGATAGGAAGAGATGATGATGGCATGGAGATAACGTCCCCTCCTCATCCCCGACACTCTGGGAACCAGACACAGTTTATGGCGTTAACAGCCCCTCCTCTTCCCGAAGCCCCTGGAAAAATGGAGAGAAATCCAGACAGAAGCCATGCCCTGACAACCCTGGAGCAGACCTGCTCAGGGCATGATGGGTGGCCTTTCCTTTGGGGAGAGGTGGGAATGACCCCACCACATGTCAGATGAGCTGAAACTCACCCAAAAGGGCTATGAAAGAGGGGCCCTGTGAGCCTACATTAGGCTACCCATTTCTGGGCCCCACTTTTTACTCTCACCTAGATCTGTGCTCTCCTCGTCCCCCTCCTCTTGTCCGGGAAGCAGTGGACAAGAACTCATATGGCACAAGGCAGCAGCCTCTGCCGGGGACCTGTACCAACCCCCCCCCCCCCCGCCTCCCCCTCAGATCCCCAGGGAGCCTTGCCCTCCCTTTCACACGCACCTGCCCTCCAACCCCACTCCTCCTGCTTCAAAATTCTTTATATGTGGCAAGAAAGGACCTAAGACTCCTAGATAGCATCAATATTTTGAAGTCCTGGTAATTATACATGCAAATGAGGGGCAGCAACATAAATAAAAGTAAGGTATTTGTGAGCTAGATGGCCCTGAGTAGATGGGTGCTTCCATGATAATGACTATGTGAGCTCCTGAATCTTCCCCGGGAAAGAAACAGCAAAGGGAGTTGGGGGGCTGTGCTGGCCCCTTGCCAACCTGGGTGAACTTCTGAGGAAAGGGTGGGCAGGTCCAGGAGATCAGCCAGCAAGAAATACTGCAGAAGACATTTTCCTTACAGTTCTGTGTGTCTAAAGTTTGAGCAAGCTCACTTGTATTCTCTGCTTAGAGTCTCAAAAGGCTGAAGTTGTGGTATCGGTGGGACTGGGTTCTTGTATGTGCATATGTGTGCATGGGTGTGTGTATGTGTGTACATGGGTTAAGGATCTCAGTTGGAAGCCAGCCTAGGCAGACAAATCTGAGGGACTTTTATCTCCAATTAACTAGCAAAAAACCAAAAATGGAGATGTGGCTCAAGTGGTAGAGTATCAAGCTTGAATGAAAAAAAAAAGCCAAGTGTGAGTGTAAAGCCCTGAGTGCAAGCCCCAATATGCACACACACACCTATACACACACACACACACACACACACACACACACACACACACACACACACAAGGAAGCAGATCTATGACTTAGAATGAAGTGAAGACCAATTCAGTCGAAGTTCAGACCCCAGGACAGGAATGCTGTTGGACAATTTGCAGGTTTTATCCTGTAATGAGAAGGATGCTCTCAGGAGATTCTACTTTTAAATCTATACAGATTTAAACTAAAGCAATTGCCATGTCCCATAACTACAGAATTAATCAATACCAAGACTGAGTGGAATGGAGGGGAGCTCTATAAATTCTTTCCTTCAGAAAATGTTATCTTTACAATACCTGGCCTTATTTTCTGGGACTCAATGGAGATGAAAAGAATCATTTTTTCCTTGCTGTTTTAGGGAACTTGTATCTTGAATTAGTTCAGAAGGTTAGTCTGCAACTGGCTGGAATAGAATTCCCTATGCATCTGATTTGAAGCTTCATTAATGTATGCTCAGATATCAATCTCATCTGTGGTGGTCATGTGATTATTGAGATTTCTTAATTAGAGCCTTAACTGCATTAGCCAGGGGTTTTTAGGACATAGAACCAATGAGAGAGAAAGAGAGAGAGGGAGAGAAGGGGGGAGACAAAGACAGGGACAGAAAGACAAAGACAGAGACAGAGGGAGGTGTTCAAGGTGGTTGTTCATGAGGGAGACTGGAGCTGAGGCTCAGGGAAGAGCTGAGGTTGCAGGTCAGTCCAAAGGCCTTCTGCTGGCAGCATTTCTAGTTCTTTCTTGCTCCCAGGAAGTCAGTCGCTGTCCTCTTAAGACCTTCAATCAATTGAAAGAGACCTCTGCGTTATTGAGGACCATCTGCTTTATTTCAAGTCCATCAATTTAAATGTCAATCTCATAAAAACAATAATCCATAAGCACAGACGATTGCAGAGTAAAGTCTGACCAAACACGTGACTGCCATGGTCCAGCAAAATTAGCACAGAATCAAGAAGACCTGGAATGTGGATGAGTTAATAGTCTGGTCCATGCTCTCCTTACAGTTCATGTCAGAGTTCTCACGTGGTGATGGAGAGGCCGTGTGACCTATGGGGAGAGGTATATACTCCCAGGAGATCCCAGGCTCTGGCCACTGATTGGATGAAGTCTTTGGGGGCAAAAATGGATTATATCTAGGCAAATGTGACTTCATTCACCACCAAACCCATTCTATACCAGGGGACTCACGTGGGGAGACAGGATCATCTTTTTAGTTTACTTTTTTTTTGGTAGTATTGGGGAACAAACACAAGAACTCAAGCACATGGAATAAATGCTCTACCACTGAGCCACACATAGCTTCTGAAGATGCTCTTAGTAAAAATAAAATCTCTGCCTTATTCCTGACATTCGTGCTCTCCAGAGAGCCCTACTTAGCCCTGCTGTGCTCTTCTGTGTACATACCTTCCTCTGAAGACAGGCATCAGTCCAGCTAGACTTGACCTGGCAATTTTAAGACTTCAGTAAAAAATTCAGGATGACTTAAAAAGCAAACAAAGAAACCAGGCATTGGTGGCTTGCTCCTGAATCCTAATCACTCAGGATTTGAAACCAGCCTAGCAAGATAAATCAGAGGGATACTTAACTGCACTCAACCAGGCCAAAGCTCCAAGTGGAGGTGTGGACCATGTGGGAGAGAGTTAGCCTTCACCAAAAATGCCAGGTGATAGTTACAGGTCCTTAATTCAAGCCCCAGTACTGACAAAAACAAATACATAAACCAATGAGTAAATAAGTAAAAGGAAAAGAAAGAAGTAAAGCAAACAGTAAAAACAACACACTCAGGAATAAAGAAGAGGGAGAGAGAGAAGAAGGAAAGAAGAAAGAAGGAAAGGAAGAAGTAGAAGGAAGAAAAAGGGAGGAAGGGAGGAAAGGAAGGAAGGAAGGAAATAAGGAAGCCATAATAACTGCTTTCTTTTTCTTTCCGTTTTTTGTGTGTGACAGTTTTGGGACTTGAACTTAGGTCCTGGGTGCTGTTTCTGAGGTTTTGTCCTCAAGGCTAGTGCTCTATCACTTGAGTCACATCTCCACTTCTGGATATTTGGTGGATAATTAGATATGAGTTTCAAAGACTTTCCTGTCCAGGCCAGCTTTGAACTGCAATCCTCAGTTCTTAGCCTACTGAGTAGCTTAGATTATAGACATGAGCCATCTGTGCCTAGCTAGGCTAATTTCTTAAACATCATGTGATCCTACCTCTTTTAAGATTTGGAATATAAAGCTACCTCTGCCTTTAACTTAATTGTTCCTACTATGACGGTGACTTTCACGCATCAAATTTTGCCTTGACTTTACTCATGCACAGATGTTCTATTTGCTATGCTAATGGAAGAAATCCTCCTCTTTCTCTTCGCTCACTTAACACCAAACTTAATAAAGACGTTGGATATTATTGCTTTCGAAGAGGCAATTGCTAGTTAATTTTTTGCAGTTTAGCATCTGCTTCCCAATAACATTCGAAAACAGTTCTTGAATATAAACATCATCAAAAATAAATGAATTTTCTTTTGCAAAGTAATTTTCTTTCTAAGCTCACAAATCTATGGAACTGCACACTTCAGTGGCAGCTGTGTACGATACCAACCCCTCTACTGTGCATTGACCTTTGATTGTCCATCAAGAACTTTGTTCCCTCTTAAAGGAACCACTCTGAGATCTTACCTGCACTGGGTGTGGGAATGATTTTCAATGGGCCCCGAGGTGCACGTGGCTCTTTACCTGCCATCTTGGTCCACACAAGGAAGTGGTCCTGGGAGTAATGAGGCTTTCCCTCTGGATCAACAACTTTAGAAAACTCATAGGAGACACAACACCACCAGGCAAAAACTAAAAGTACTACTAATAAAATTATGTGCCTCCATGGTGTCATTTTATCATTAAAGTCTACAAAACAGTATCTGTTTGAAATTGCATTACTAGCTCAGCATTACTTTTGTAATACCACAAGGCTTTTACTTACATTTAATAATCTGCCTATTAACTGTCAATTAGTAGTAATCAATGGTGGCACTATTTAAACAAATAATAGGGAATTGCAATTACTTAAAATTATTTAAACTTATAGAAAGAATTTGAAAATGTGGGTGGGGGTGGCTCATGTCTGTAATCCTAGCAACCTAGAAGGCTGAAATCTGGGCATCTCAGTTCAAAGCCAGCCTGAGCAGTAAAGTCCTTGAGAGTCCTACCTCCAATTAACCAGCAAAAAGCTGGCTATGGAGTTGGACTCAAATGGGAAAGTGGAGCTCTGTGCAAAACAGTGAAGACATAGCACCCAGGCCCTGTGTTCAAGTCTAGACTATGTATGAGAGAAAGAGAGGGGGGGGACAAAGAAGGAGGGAAAGAGAAAGAAAGGAAGGAAAGATGGATGGAAGGAAGGAAGGAAGGAAGGGAAGAAGAAAGACGATCACAATGTTTAAAATTAAATTTATGACACTATAGCTCAAGTGGATTCTCCAGTGAATCAAGGTCACATGACTTCTGTTGGTGATTACAGGGCAAGTAAGTGCACATTTCAGTCCAGGTGCCCAGTGAACAGAAGGGAGCCATATTAGAAACCACAAAGCAGGCCTGCAGTCAGAGGGTGAAAACAGAGAGAGTGACTCCATAATCTGGACATCTATGCCTCATCTACTTGGTGCAGAAATGGTCGCTTTTAGGGCCTATTTGGGGGGCTGCTTTAGAGAGTTTGCATTTTCTTTAATCATTTGCTGAAGCAGGAGCGACCCAGACAACCTTTGACAAACAAGCACTGATTGTTACCTTTACCACCTACTAGACTCTGCTGTAGCTACCCACTAGCTCAAGAATGATCTCAAGAAAGTGTCTAGACGTTCAGTTTTCTACCCTGTGTTTGATTGCCTTTTGGTGTTGGGATTGATTAGCCTGTGAGTATGGGAGGAGTTGAAGCATCTCTTTCTGAGGCACAGAGGAGCTCAGGCCGGGACTATGCGCAGAGCAGGGCAGAGCAGAGCAGCAGTCCCCGGAACTATGCAGCAGAGCAAGGTCTGCATGAAGCCCAGCCAGAACCAGCTCTCCCCGTGTCTCTGTATTGGAGGGAATTCTAAAGAGTCGGAGAATTTTACTTATATATTTATTTTGTTGTTCTGGGGACCTGAACCCTGGGCCTCACACATGCTAACAAGCACTTTAGTCATTCAACTATACTCCCAGCCTGTTGTCTGAGAATATTTGAATGTGTGCTTCCCAGGTTATGAGGAGAGTAAGTAGACGTTGCTGAGAAGTTTGTTAAAATCATCTGTAACACTTAAACATCACATATATATTTAAAGCAGGAGGCAATGCTCATTCGTACTTTGACCCAGGACTCACAAACGTTAGGGAGTGGAGAATATTTTGTTTAGTTTTAGTTTTTGGTCACGTTGTCTTTTCTTGTAGATCTGGCCAGTGACCACCAGAGGGCAGTAGCAACCAACAATCCTAAACACGGAGCTCCTAGAAATCCATAGATTCCTGGCTCATCCCTCCAAACAGATGCTCATATTTGAAAGAAATACATTTCCCCATAGAAATCCTGGGAATATCTTGAGACATTAACGTACCTAAGTCCTACCTTCACACAGAACCATAGTAAATTAATTCTACTGCACCACTGGGTCCAATGGCAAATGATACCTGATTGATCTGGAAAAGTTAATAGAACTTCAGATCATTTATATTCTTTTTTTATATTTTTGCTTATTAAAAAGAAAGGTAGTGTTGCCATTTTATTTATTGGAGAGGACTTATGTATTCTACATCTGTGACCAGGTTATCTGAGGATAAATACTGTCAAACAAGCTCAAATGGAGACAAATTGTGAAGCTTAGTAACTGGACCAAGCATTGAAAACAGGGATCAGGTAAACAGTCAAAACAGGAAAAGTCCAAGTATTGCCTTGGGCTTTGAGAGAGATGAGCTGGGTTTTGTCTACCAGAAAAGACAAATATTATCATTAAAATTAAATGTCTTAGACAAAGGACAAAAGGTGAGCCAAAGCAATAGTGATACTCACAAGACAATATATTGGAAATTAATTGTACAACTTAGGGGAAGGAAAGGTGAGAGAAAAATGAGGGAGGGGGTACCAAGTTTAACAAAAATGCACTTACTACCTTACATATGTAACTGTAACCCCTCTGTTTATCACCTTGACAATAAAATTAAATTAAAAAAATACAACTGAAAAAGCCAGGAGCTGGTGGCTCACTGCCTGTATTTCTAGCTAATCAGGATGCTAAGATCTGAGTGTTGAGGTTCAAAGCCTTCCGGGGCAGGAAAGTCTGTGAGACTTTTATTTACAATTAACCAACAGAAAACCAGAAGTGGTGCTGTGGCTCAAAGTGGTAGAGCGCTAGCCTTGAGCTGAAGAGCTCAGGGACGCCACCCCTAGGGCTGGAGTTCAAGCTCACAACCTACCAAAAGAAAGAAAACATCTAAAAAACAAACAAAATTTAAATGTCTTTCTCCTCCTAACCCTTACCTATCTCTACCAGTGGCATATTTAGCAATATGTGACCTGCATGGAAGGCCTACCACGTAAGGGGCCAGGACGCACCGGCACGTTCAATAGAGCATCATCTCACCGTGCTCGGGTGCACCGATCACTGACGCCGTTCCCAAGCAGTGGGTGAGCTCATTGCCACGCGGACGAAGGCAGGGGCACTCACTGAGTCTGCTCGTTGCCACCAAACCCAACTCGTGTTTCATATACAAAACAGAGAACACATTCGCAGGGCCTTGGTTCATCCTATCTCTGCTCCATTCATATGAAACTAAGGGGAGCAGCAAATCCCCATTATGCACGGCTCAGTGCCGTGTTGACACAGGATAAAATTAAATTGAATGTTGGTGATTGCAGGGCAGAGAAGGAAGCCCCGAGCAGCCTTCCCTCCCAAGTCACTTGCTCGAGTACACATTCCAGTTCCTCCATTCAACACATTCATAATATCGGAGTGTCAGCTGCCGGGTGACAGGAAGTGACACTGCAGGGCATCCCGATTACTGGAGTACCATAGAAGGCATCCGGATCTTTCCATGCAGAGCAAATGTTATGGAACTGGTTGCTGTTGTTACGGCTATTTTTAGTTGCTGGGATTGTTAAATACATTGTTGAGCAATGTGGAAGGAACATGTGTTTCTTAAATCCAAGGCATAATGTTGCTTAGAAACTGTGTGCATTTCTGTGCTCTCTGCCTTCTCTTGGAAGGAAAGCTGGAACCTAAGGACTTTAGAAGAAGGTCTTAGGGGAAAAGACATTTTTAGTGTTTACATTCATCTTTTTTTTTGTTTTGTTTTTAGGAAAACGTTTACCCAATGATAATTGATTATTGTCATGGTAACTTTAGAAAATCTCCAGTCCCATTCTGAAATTCCAAACCCTATAAATAATCTGTGCCTAAAATCCTGTCAGCGTTGCAATAGGACAGCCATCTTTGGAAGCACTGGGCGTGTGGCTCAGTGGTAGAGTGCTCACATAGGATGAGTCAGGTGCTGGGTTCTACCCTGAGCAACTCCACCTAAACTAAACATCCTGGAGATATTACAGAATGCTGAACAGCAGCAGCAGAACCCCAGAGCCAGACTCACAGGGTCACTGGCAGGAGGTGGATTTTCTGGGTGAAGGTGTGTGGTTGTTCGTGAGGGTGGCCTGGGTTATGTATGAAGTATGGGGAACTTGGCAGCTCCTGTTCTCTTTCTGTGCTGCCACTGCCCAACTTGCTAGTCTACCAGAACAATGTCCTATTTTGTGTAATCTAAACAATCTTAAGGGTCCAAGTTTGTTTTCCTTTCATGCTTAAAAATATACGGGGAGCTGGGCTCTGGTGGCTCATGCCTGCAGCCCTAGGTATTCAAGCAGCTGAGAACTGAGGATCACGATTTGAAACCAGCACTGACAGGAAGGCTTGTGAGACTATCCCAATAAACGACTCAGAAAAAGCCAGAAGTAGAGCTGTGGCTCACATGCTAGAGCATTAGCCTTGAGCAAGATGGCTTACTAGGCTCTGAGTTCAAGCTCCAGGACTGGCAAAAGTGACAGAACCATGGCTACATTGTGTCATTAGAGACCAAAGGGTGTGTGTGTGTGTGTGTGTGTGTGTGTGTGTGTGTGTGTGTGTGTGTTTGCTTGCCCTTATATCTTTAGGAGATTTCTACTACTTCATGATTGAACGGCAACTGAAGCTCTAGCCTTTGCATTTCCTTTCTATCTTTTGGTTCTATTGGGTATATTTTACTCTTGTGAACTTCTAACAGTGTGTATGTGTATAAATAACATAACAGCAATGCACCAAGCATAGATTTCTGTGATAGAGGACAAGGTGTGGAGTAAGTGTTGAGGTACACAAGCAAACCCATGTACACCTTCCTGACAGCTGGAGTCTCTTGGTACCCTTCATGATTCTTTGAGATGTTTCTTAGAAAGGCATCTGGAAGCCAGTGCGTCATGTTGGAGCTCAGTAAGGGATGCAAGGTCCACACTGCTCTGTGTACCAATTACTCTCAGAAAGGAAGCAATCCTACCTGTTCCCACGGAGTCAGGAGTGAATTCCTTAAAAGGTTGCAGCCTACTTGCAGCGGAGGGTCTCAGACTTTTCTGCTCAAGTCATAATTGCCAGGAACACTTGCTAGAACATAGATTGCTGTGGCTACTCTCAGTTTCTAATTCAGGCTGTTCTGAATTTGACATAAAGATTCACTTGGCTACCAAGTCCCCAGGTGCTGTCATTACAGACTGAAGTCTGAGAACCACTGGGTTGTGTTTCCTTCTTCTGCTTGCTAATAAGGGCACCACGGTCCATTATGCATATTCCATTGCACATTTAATGAAAGTGCTTGCCTTCTAAGGGGAGAAGAAATAGGCTTTAAATTCTCATCTGAATGGGAAACATGATTTGTTTGATGGCCCCTAGACCCGTCTCCACCCCAAACCACACAGAGAAATGTCAATGTGTACCATAAAGAAAAATATTCCATTTTGATTATTCTCCTGTGTCATTATGTTTCAGCACTGTATTTCAGGTATAGCTGGGTGCTGGTGGCAGTAGCTCACGCCTCCAATCCTTGCTACTCAGGAGGCTGAGATCTGAGGATCACCTTTTAAAGCCATCTGGAGCAGAAATGGTCATAAAACTCTCATCTCCAATTAGCCACCATAGAGCCAGAAGTGGAGGTGTGGCTCAAATGGTAGAGGGTCAGCCTTGAGTGAAAAAGCTGCAGGACAGCATGTAGCTTCTGAGCTCAAGCCCCAGTACCAGCACAAATCAAAACCACCCCTTCAGATAGGAATAATGAATTCACAGGCTGGGGATTTAGCCCTGGGGTACAGCATCTACCTGGAATGCCTGAGGCCTGGGTCTGGGTCCAGCAAACAAAAGGAAACAAAAGGAAAAGAAAACAAATATAAGTTTAGACAAAAGCAATTGTATTGTTAAATGAACAGTACAGTAAAAAACAACAACATGGTGGCAGGGTTAATGCAGGAGGGAAAGGTATGAGGACAAACTATGGTTTCTTCCCTTACCAAACAACACCACAGCATGTTTTCCAAGTGGACTTGGCCATTTTTAATTATGCAATCCTATTCTCTTATAATTTACTAGCATGAAGGCACTGTAATCTGCATAGGGAGAGCCTAGCTGCCCTCCACCCCTCCCTCCTGCCTTCCTGCACGATCATCTGTACCCTGAGCTCTTCATCCAGCCTCCTCCCACCCGGCCCTCCTGGGTGCCCGGGCTGCCATGATGGATGGCCGTGTCACCTCTCATCGCCGCTTTATAGAACTGCTTGCTCCACCAGGCTGCACATCCCTGGATGCCTGGCACAGATGTGCGCTCAGCTTGGAGGAGGAACATGTGAGTGAGCTGGGGGGGAGGGGTGTATGTGGGAAGAGCTCACCTGAAGTCCAGCCCACAATGGGAACCCTGTGGGGGAAGGGGTGAGGGGGGTACTTATCCTTGGAGAATCTACAGCCTCTGACAAGTGGCTTTATCTGTCTTCCACATATTTCTTGTGCCTGTGACATCTTATATTAAGCAAGGCTTTGAACATGGAGTCCTGAGCACTAGCATGGGGACTGGTGCAGGTATAATAATAGCAATGCATACCACTGATGGAATG
This sequence comes from Perognathus longimembris pacificus, assembly GCF_023159225.1. Classification (NCBI taxonomy): domain Eukaryota; kingdom Metazoa; phylum Chordata; class Mammalia; order Rodentia; family Heteromyidae; genus Perognathus; species Perognathus longimembris. Next base: position 32,250,452 of record NC_063181.1, on the reverse strand, counting down.
CTTTCATATACAATACCCTGTCTGGGTTTCAGCACAGCCTGGGAAGGAGAGTGCCCTTCTCCTCTCAAGATGGCTGGTGAAGGCGGTGGGAGAGGAGGGGACTCAGCAGAGGAGAGGGACCTAGAGACCTGCTTAGACTCAGAGCTTGGTGAGGGCCAGGACTAGGAATCAGCCAGGTGGTTTGACCCCAAGTACAATACAAAATGACTTTGTTGTTAAAGAGAAGGCATTCCAACCTCTGGGGGATAGAGGGAAGACACGTAGGTGGACAGGCCTGCCTGGGTCCCCCCAGTGCTTCTAAGGGACACAGAAGCCTTTGGTACCAGCGTGTTGTTTTGTGCTGAGCCAGAAGTCAAAACCTAGAGACACAGGAAGCCACAAGGATGGTCCTAATGACAGACTCCCCCCACCGTGAATCAGCCTCCCATGGCCAGTGAGTCAGGATATTTAACTCTAATCTTTAATTTGTATTTCATAAACAGTTCTGTTGACTTCAAAAGTCTTTAATTTAAAAGCCAGGGGCAATGTAACAGCAATTGCAAGAAGTCCTCTCACAGAGAGAAGGGAGAGTGGAAAGCGGAAGCTGATGTCCTACTTTGTTCTGAGCAAAAGCCACCCTGAATTGTCACCTCTCCCTTTCTGTTGGGACTCAGACTCCTTACTCGTGGGAGAGCAGGGTCTACTGAAGGACTGGTGCTACAATCTGTCCTCTTCTGTGAATCAGACTGGGGGTTAGCACAAAGCTCTCTGCAGTGATGTTAGGCACATCCCACAGGGGTGGAAGTGTGAGGTTCCCCGAAACTCCCAAGAGGTCTCCCTGGGTGGAGGCAGGAGAGGGGGACCTGGATTGCGTTAGTGTTCATCTTAAATGATGTCACTGTGCCGTGCACCTGGGTTGTAGCAAAGGAGAGATCGCCATTCTGACCACCCAATGCACAAAGGAACTGCACTTACCTGCTGCATGTTTTCCTTACAATTGAGAGGCCATGACGAGGCCTTCCCATGAAGCAGAGTCACTGACTAAAGGACTACGAACCAGAGAGACTGGGTGCTGGTGTAAACCTGACTGCTTAGGACGCTCAGGATCTGAGGATCCTGGTTTGAAGTCAGCCTGGCTAGCCTATGAAAGTCTATGAGACTCTAATTGGTAATGAACCACCAAAAGTGGAGCGGTGCCTCAAGGAGTAGAGCACCAAAGCTAAAGGACAGCACTCAGGTCTTGAGTTCAAGTCTTAGTACTAGCACAACACAAGCAAAACATAACAATGGAGACTAGATTTTATGCTTCTCAGTCTGGGATGAGTTTTAGCTGCCTGGTTACTGCGGCGATTACCTGTAAGTCACCAAATGGTCATCTTTGGAGCATCTTCTCTATGCCAGACATGAGATAAGCCCTCCCCCCATCCACCCATGTACCCATATTGATGTGTGTATATAAGTATATGTGCACATACATATATTCATCCATACACACATTCTGTACATATACAGCAGACATAGCCTGATGCCATTGTTTTCATGAGCTTATTCTTCAGAAGATCAGACAGCCTGTGCTATGTGTAGTGGAATTGATCCTTCCCAAGCAGTAGGGAAGGATAATGCCCTGCGTGGATCAATCTATGCCCCATCTGCCAGGTACAGACCATAAACCCCAGGCTGACACCATCATTCACTCTCTAAGTACCAAGTGTTTAACGGGGCTCATTACATGAACTGTGTTTCTCATCGGTCTCTTTGTTACTTCACTCCTGCAGCCAAAAGCCATTCTAGGGTCCAGGATTTTTCAATTTCTTTACTAAATCCTGAGGGCGCAGCACGAGCTGGCCTCTGGCTGGCCGTTCTTCATCTCTTTCTGAGAAATGGCACTTCTTCCTCTACCCAAGTCAGCCCCCAGGCAATGGAGAAGTCCGGGGAAATTTGGACCTCCTGTTTTCCCTCCTCTGACCTTTTGTGATATTTGTAGGCCAGGGCTGTTGCTCCTGTGGTCTCCTCCCACATGCTTTTAGGACAAGATGCTGAAGTAAGTGGGATTGCCTGCAGGGCACCCTCCCTCTGTGGTTCTTTATGTGCAACCCTCTCTAGAACATTCCAATGCTTTTAGCCCAATGCCCAACTCCCACATGCCTGGTTCGGTCTTAGCTGCCAGCTCCCCACCCACCCCTTTCTGTATCTCAGGATCAACATGAGGGTGGCTTTTTTTCTTCCATTTTACATATCAGCATGAAAGGCCAAGGCAGTTCTCCCATTCACAAATGTGGGCCGCCGGTCACATTGGAAGCCAGTGGCACATCACTCACACCAAAGGAGGCATTGCAGAGCCAGCTCCCCCCTTATTCTAGCCATCTGGGTGTTGAGAGAGGGTCATGAAAATGCAGAGTGGAAGTTGACTAGGGGAAGAATGTGCCTGAACACAAAGCCAAGAAATACAGAGGTTGGAGTCAAGAGCATGTCAGAGGGTAGGGAGGGATGAGGAGGCAAAGGGGCTGAGAGGAGGTTTTCCACTTCACTCAGCATAAGGCCCTTGGATTTACCAGTTTCCTAAGCCAATAGATGATATATAACAAATAGCCAAGGCACAATTGTTATTGCTTTGCCCCTGTCTTGGCCTCTGTACCTTGCTTCCTTATTTAACTGTGTCTGCTGTGACCTCAGAGTCATTGAAACTTTCATGCACATTGCTTCCTGGATTTTGTAATCTCCCTGAGGTGAAGTAAGCTTCTCAAGTTAGTCACACCACGGCTGCTTTTGCCTGATAAACGTGTGTGGGAATGCCACTCCTGATCTTCTAGCTATCCCAGTGCATCCTAGCCCACCCTCGGATTCTCTTTCTCTCTTCTCCCACTTTTCATGTTCTGTGCCATTGCCATGTGGTCTGGAAGCTCAGGGCTACTAAGGTATGCGGCGGAGGACAAATCACATTCAGTGGCAGCAGGAGCTCTAGAAAGGGAATACCCTCAGGAAAGGACTATGTCCTTGTTAGTATTTGTGTGCTTTGAAACTAATGACATGCTAACTGAAAAAGACTGCAGAGATTTCAAGTTGACCACCAAGTGCCAGGCCAGGGACATTTGAGCTCTTCTCAGCATTCTTAGAGCAAGACCATGACTAAAGGATTGATCATTTCTTGCTCTGCTCATTCTTTGCTAAGTGAACTTGCTGTATTGGTTGTCCTTACTAGGCAACAGACCATGGTTTGTACTGAAAGATCCCATCCTGAAAGCAGAAAAAGCTGGCAGAGATACCTGAATTCTGAATTGTTCACTGTTTGACTCATGCTAAAGAAGAAACGCTAGAGGACAGCTAAGAAAGTCCATGAGCAATCATCTTGGTTCAAAATATAGTTTGAGTTGGGTACCAGTGGCTAAAGGCTGCAATCTCAGGATAGTGGTGAGAAGACAGCCCAGGCAGGAAAGTCCATGAGACTCTTATCTCCACTTGAGTGCGCACACGCACACACACACACACACACACACACACACACACGTAGAGCTGTGGCTCAAGTGGTTAAGGGCTATCCTTGAGCAAGAAAGCACATGAACAGTGCATAGGCTCTGAGTTCAAACCCAGGAATGGAACACACAAAATTATATTATATATATTATATTATATTATGTTATATGTGTATATTTTGATGATCTTTATTATGTGTTTATTTTTCTTTTCTGTGATGCTGGGGATTGAATTTAGGACCGTGTGCATACTTGGCAAATGTTTTACCACTGTACCACAACCTCAGCTCTATTTTGATTTTGAATATCTATGGAAGGCTTATTTTGGAAACTACTCTGATATTGAAAAAACTATTTCATATGACTGAAGAAATACAAATGATATAATTTTTAGTTTTATGAATTCATTGCCTGTATATTCAAAGAAATTGATCTGGCATATTGATGTTGTATCACAAACTTGCAGAAGTCATGTCATTTATGAGTTCTAGTGCTTTTGTAGATTCATTGGAATTTCTATGTATAGTTGTGCATGTAAACATGGATAGTTTTTGCAATTCCTTTTTAACCTATATGCCTTGGGTCTGTCTTCTGCTTTATTCTAAAGGCCAGAACATCCAGAATGGTATTGAATTGTAATAGGTATCCTTGCCTTGTTCTTCTTGGGAGCAAACATTTATTCTGTGGATATTAGGTAAAGTTCTCCAGAAAATGGAACTGGTAGGAAATACAATATAAAAGAAGGTTTATGAGGGATGGGCTTATAAAATTATGGAGTCTCACAATCTTCTACCTTCAAGCTGATAACCAAGAAAGCTAGGGGCTTAATTCAGAGTAGGCAGGTCTGAGAACTAGGAGACCATGGTGTGTGTGTGTGTGTGTGTGTGTGTGTGTGTGTGTGTGTGTGTGTACAGTATATTTGCTATTAACTTGTTGAGAAAAATTTACATCTAGATCCAAAACATATATTGTTCTATACTGTAGTGTTTTTTTGCTTGTTTGTTTTTGTTTTTGCTTTCTGGTACTAGGCCTGTTTTGATTTCAGGTTAATGGAAGAACCCAAAATAATGAAATATTTTGTTATTATTCTTTTTTCTATTTTCTGGAACAGACAGTGGAGAACTTGGTTTAATTCTTCCATGTTTGGCAGAATTCTTTGGCTAAACCATCTGTGTCTAGAGATTTATATTTAAAAAGTTTGGATTTGCTTTATTAGGGGTAATAATTTTATTTTCTTATTAGTCATATAGGTACCCAACTATCTTTATATTGCGTGAATTGTGGTAGTTTGTGCTTTTCAAAAAAATGGCTTACTGTATCTTAGCTGTAGAATTTATTTGTGTGCACATTTTTGAGTGCTCTTGTTTTATCCCTTTGATATCTGAGAAGTCTGTAGTGGTAGGAATTTATGTCTTGTTTTCTCCCAGAGCGACTAGTGATTGTTTTAAAATTTTATCTATTTTCTTCAAAGCAGTAGTATTTAAAATTTATATTGGCATCTATTAATTTATGAAAGTGTTTATGTTCCCTCTCTTACCTTTTAAAAATAAAATTCAATGGGTTTCACTGTTCTGCTTTCATGCAGGCATATGACATACTTTGATTACATTTATCTCCACATTATCCTCTCCTTTCTTCCTTCCCATTCCCGCTGCTTCTTTCCTTCAAACCCTCAAATCTTTGTTTTAAATTCATGTTGCTCATTAAGGCCTAGATTTGACATAATAGAAAATATGGAATATTTATCTTTTGGAATGTAGCTTCATTTGAGCAGTGGGACACTCTCCAGTTCCCTCCACAGCAAATTCCATTCTCCCTTATGACTGAATAATATTCCATTGTGCACATGCATCGTTTCTTCCTAGGTAGTCATTAGTTGACGGCATCCACACTTGTTCTATAGCTTGGCAGCCATGCTACAATAAGCGCGGCTGTGCAGTGCTGTGTAATGACTCATATTCCTTTGGATGGGTACCTAGGAGTGGTACCACTGGCCATAATGTAGTTCTACTTTCAGAATTTTGCGGAATCTCCACACTGACTTCCATACTGACTGTACTAGTTTATATTCCCACCAACAGTGTATTTATTGTATAACATATTAGTACCCACATTTATGCCAGCATTCCTTATTTGTTTTCTTGATAATAGAAGCAGCAACTTCTTATTCAATTTTATTATTATCTATTGATTTCTGCTCTTACCTTTATTTCCATCCTTCTGCATATTTTGGATAAACATGATTATAATCTTTTTATTATGCACCACAGTAATGGTTGTTTGGACTACTGATTTGAGAGTTGTTTTCTTGTGAGTGAGTGTGTGTGTGTGTGTGTGTGTGTGTGCTGGTACTGGGGCTTGAACTAAGGGCCTGAGTACTGTCTTTGAGCTTTTTCTTCAAAGCTGGCACTGTACCACTTCCAGATTTTTGGTGATTAATTGGAGATAAAAATCTCATGGACTTTCTTACCTAGGCTGGTTTCGAATTGCAATCCTCAGATCTTTTTTTTTTTTTTTTGCCAGTCCTGGGGCTTGGACTCAGGGCCTGAGCACTGTCCCTGGCTTCTTTTTGTTCAAGGCTAGCACTCTGCCACTTGAGCCACAGCGCCACTTCTGGCCATTTTCTATATATGTGGTGCTGGGGTATCGAACCCAGGGCTTCATGTATATGAGGCAAGCACTCTTGCCACTAGGCCATATTCCCAGCCCCAGTCCTCAGATCTTCTGAGCAGATTGGAAACTAGTCATGAGCCATTGATGCCTGGCTGGTTTACCCTTTTCTAATCCAAGTCTTTAGTGCTGCAAATAACCTCCTAATTTTGCTTTAGCTGGTTTAAGCACACTTTTATATGCTAGATTTTACATACTTTCAACATATATTCTATTTATCCTGTCTTCTTCATTGGCCCATTGCTTTTTTACAATGTGTGTGTTTTTAAATTTTCTAAATATTTTGAGATTTTTCTCTTTTCTTTCTGTTATTTTTACTTCAACTTCATTTGGCTGAGAAATCATAACCCATATAACTTCAACTACTTTGAAATTTTAATTTCTTGAGGTTCATTTATAGGCCCAAGATGAACCTCAGGGTGTTTTGAAGATGATTAAATAAGTAAATTATACTGTTGGGTCAAATGTCTTGCAGAGCATGCTGGTTGATGATGTTTCAATATAGTTCAATATCAATTGGATTGCACAGTTAGATGCAGTTGAGTTCTATTTATTTGCTTTTTTAATCTAATTGATCAATTAATTGCTGAGACAGAGTTATTGATATCTACACCTGTAATTATGATTTGATATATTTCTCATTTTTCCTTCATGTACTTCGTAAATGCTCCAGTTGATACATTTTCAATTAGCATTTCTGACTCCTCTGGGAAAACTGAACCTTTACCCCATGGCTACTTTGTCTCTAATCATCTTCTTTATTCTGAAGTTGTATTTTATATAGCCACTACTACTTCTGTTCATTAATTTTAAATTACTTTTTATTAGTCAATGACTTATGTTTGGAATATATTTTTGTGTACAGGCTACAGTAAATTCAAATACTTTTTTTTTATAGCTGGCATATTTAGAAAATTTGCAATTAATATAATTGATATGATCAGGCTACTATTTATTTTTTGCTTTCTCTCAATATCCTTTTGCTCTTTTTTGTTTGTTTTTGGTATTCTGTGTTTCTGTTGTGTGTGTGTGTGTGTGTGTGTGTGTGTGTGTTGGTACCATGGCTTGAACTCAGGATTTAGGCTCATTTGGATTGTTTGCTCATAGCTGGTGCTCTACCTCTTAAGCCATGTCTCTAGCCTTGCACTTTTTATGATTACTTGAAAATAAAGTCTCATAGACTTTTCTGTATGAGCTAGCTTTAAAAACATCATCCTTCAGGTTTTAGCCTCCCGAATGGCTGGAATTATAGGTGTCAGCATTTGGCCTGCTTTTTTTTCTTCTATTTTTTTTTTTTTTTTTTTGGCCAGTCCTGGGGCTTGGACTCAGGGCCTGAGCACTGTCCCTGGCTGCTTTTTGCTCAAGGCTAGCACTCTGCCACTTGAGCCACAGAGCCACTTCAGGCTGTTTTCTATATATGTGGTGCTGGGGAATTGAACCCAGGGCCTCATGTATATGAGGCAAGCACTCTTGCCACTAGGCCATATCCCCAGCCCTCTTCTTCTAATTTTGTAGAGTTACCATTACATGGACTACACTCCTAGCCCTTTGTTTTTTTCTTCTACCATTCTCTTCCTCCCTTCTTTCCTTCTTCCCTTCCTCCCTTCCTTCTTCCCTTCCTCCCTTCCTGCTTTCCTGCCTGCCTGCCTGCCTGCCTGCCTTTCTCGCTTGCTTCCTTCCCGAGACTAGTCTCAAGCTCTGTGATTCTCCTATCTACAGTCACTTCACACAGATGTATGCCACCAAATCCAGTTTATTTATTGAAATGGTAGTTTCACAAACTTCTCACCCAGAATGGCTTCAAACTATGACCTTCCTTACCCCTGCCTCTCTAATAGCTAGGATCACAAGGGTGTCACCATACTGGTGATAAGTTGTTTTCATATTTATTTATAGGTAATGATTTTATGTATCTCTTTGTATAATAGTTTCAGCCGTTGCTTTAAGTATTGTGCTAGTTACATCTGCTGTACATCATTACTAATATAAACATTATTATTCTACAAATAAAGTAGGGACATTTGAATTTGATTTTTAATCATCCTAACTTTACAATATTTATTTTTGTTTAACATTTTACTGTATTTCGAGGACTACTTCTATCAGTGTTAATTTTGTTGTTGTTGTTTTTAAGCCAGGGTCCAGGTTGGCTTCTCCTGCCTGTGTCTCCTGAGTGCTAGAATTGGACATACACCACCACACCCAGTTTAGTGTTAAAATTATTGTTGCAAATGTCAAACAATTTCATCAACGATGGTACATGGAGATAGGAGTGGTGAGTCACACCTGTGATCTCAACACTTTGGAACCTGAGGCACGGGAATTAGAAGTTCAAGGCTACCCTGAACACAGATGGAAAACCAATCATATGTATCCAGACTTTGGCCACTTGTGCCAAGGAATTATAGTATTGTTTTATCTCCCTTTCTGATACCTTTAGCCATTTAGACACATTTTTAGTGTAGGTCAGCTGCTGATAAAAATCTCATTTCCCTTCATCTCAGACTGTCTTTAGTTTTCTGTATTTCTAAAACAATTGTCAACCATTTCTTCTTTTCAGCACTTGAAAAATGGTCCTCCACTTCTCCGTGACCTTAGATTCTGATGACACATCCGCCTCTTCTTAATTGTTTTCTCCAGTGGATAAATGTCACTTCCTGCTTTTTTCATGATCTTTCTGACTTTAATTTTCAGAAGTTTGTGATATGTCTGTGGACTTTTGTATCTTGGTTGTGATTGGCTAATGTTCTTGAATCTATAAGTGTGTGGTTATTGAAAATCTGGGAAGTTTTCTGCTATTACTTCTTCACATAGTTTTTGGCTTTAAGTTCCCTCCTGATTCCATTTTCCAGGCATCAAAAAGGTAACACATATGAAAAATTGTTGTTATTGACAGGCTCTGTTTTATAGTTGTTGTTTTTTTTTTAAGCAAAAAGATGGGTTTATTGGGAAGGCAAAAAGGGAACTGACCGGCCAGGAACGCAGCACAGACCCGGGAGCTGAAACTGTAACCTTGAAAAACAGGCTGACTGGCCAGGGACACAGTGCAGACTCAGGAGCTGCCACTGTGACCTGTTTTATAGTCTATAAATCTTTTCTCTGCTATTTATTTATGTATTGGATTTCGTGATCTCTTTTTGTTTTATTTTCAATTTCACTTAGTCTTTCTTCTCTATTATGCCGATGAGCCCTTCCATTGAGTGTTAAAAATATTTGTTTATTCTAATTTTCAGGTCTAACATTTCCAGTGGGTTCTCTTTTATATCTTCTATTTCTTTGCTATTGATTTATATCTTTCAATTGTTGAATCTGTGTTTGTATTGTTATTGAAGCATTATTATGGCTGCTTAAGATCTCTGTCAGATAACTCTGATGTCTCTGTCATCTCCTTATTTGCACCTGTACTTTGTTTCTATTCAAGTTGAGAATTTTCTGGTCCTAGTAGGACAAGCATCTTGTAATCCAATGTTGGACATTTTAGGCATACTGCCAGGTGGAGGCTAGAAGTCCCACCTCTTTACTATTACCACCCAGGAAGAGGGGTGATTCTTATTATTTCTGCTCACCCAATGTCTCCAGAAGACCTCTATGGAGGCTAGCCTGCTAGAAGAGCCGAGCCTCGTCCCTGCTGTAGATGGCGAGCAAGGCGAGGGGCCTCATGGTGGCTGTGTGGTGACTCTGCACTGGGCCCTTTGGATGCATACAGGGTAGGTTCACCTCCCTAAGCCAGGTGCTGGTGGAAACCCAGACAGCATGGGCGATGGGAGGCTCATTGCTGCTTATAGAGATGAACATCCTAGGTCTTTCTTTGCCTTTTCTGAAAACAGAGCTGGGTATTGGAGCATTATCATAGCATAGATTTCCTACCTGGCCATAGCTAGCAAGTGTAGAGCTTGGAGCATTTTTTTTTCTGGTTTATTTTTCTTTTCATCATGTTTGATTTCAGACAGCATTGGTTTCTCACTTTTTCCACAAGTGTCCCCAATAGAATTATTTCAGCTAATGTTAAATAGCAGTAAAATATAGATTTAAAGGAAATTTGCACAACTTTTTAAAAAGCATTTAATTTATTGAAAGGAGGTGTTGCAACCACTCTTGTTTACATAGTTCTGCTTGTATTTGTTGTTTTGCTCTGTACTGAAACATAAATAAAGGTTTTTACATTATTTTCAGGCAGGGGTTGTGGTAGAATTTCTTTGTGTTTGTAGTTACATATTATCATTTTGGGTTTGTCTCTTCACTATGGGAAAAGAGATTTGGGGGTGTTTTCAGTGGGAGTGTTTATGTTAAGAGTGAGTACACTTAGGAGCCACTGGGTTTAAAGAAGGATGCGAATGAGGCCCATTTACTTAGGTCCAAGGAGCTTCGTTCACAAAACGAGTCCTCCACCACTGAACTCCATTCTCTCCGGAGGCTTGAGGAAGACTAACCAATCTGATGCACGTGTAGGTAACAGCCCCATGGACTGGCACTTGAAAACAACCAGTGCCAAACCCATCAGGTTCCCAATGCGATAGACCAAACCCTGAGGAAACGTCTGGCTTGTACTCTCTAGCATCTTGAAAGTGGCTGAGATGGCCATGAGTGCCTGGATAGGCCGCCAAGCCTAGGGAAGATGGAGATGGTGTTGCCTGCCATGTGCATGGTAAAGAGGTTCATGGGAATCCGTTTGAGGGGACCCAAGGCGAGGTCCCAGCAGCGCTTCTCCACCAGGATCTGGTCGGTCTCCTGCATGCTGGTGTCCAGCACTTGCTTGTCCAAGTAACCAGCTGGGTACAGTGGGTCTCCCTGGCCGCTGCCCCGGACACTTTGGCCTCTGCTGCCACGCCAGGCCGGCTCAACTCAATGGTCCACTTGAATCTCCGGCCTCAGTTGGCTATCAGGCCGCCCTGAGCCGTCTTGATGACCGCCGTCTCCAGAAGCCGCAGAGGTCCCGACGCGGAGCCAGCCTAGAGTATTTTTTTAAAATTGTATTTAGACGACATATAATGGATAGCTTCTAAAAGTTTTCTGAATTAGTTCAAGCTCCCAGTGTCGACAAACAAACAAACAAATAAATAAATAAAACAAACAAATAAAACAAACAAATAAAATAATTACAGAGATGAACTAAACTATTTGTACACCATTCCAGAAATATTGAGGGCTACTTGAGAAATCTAAATTGAAGTCTACAATATCATTATAAAGCAAAACCTAAACAAAACAAAGAAGCTAAGAAAACCACCCCATTATTTGATATAGTATTGTAACACTACTTTTAATGGACAAATATTATAATGAAAGACAATAGCCATTACTCTGTGTGGCCATATAAAATGTATTGCTTGCTATTCACAGGATACTATAGATAACATGAGTACTATCTCCCCTGGGTCTGGTGCTTGCCCTTAAGATCACAGGGAATACTTAGGCAAGGGATCTATGAAACCTAGATACAACCCTGATTCTTCCCTACAGTCTAGCTTCACTATAATCCAGCCCCAGTAGAAAACCAGACATGAGTAACAAGCATAAGCTGAGATGGGAACCTTGGGTCAAATGATGTCTTCCCAATCTCAGCACTGCTCTCTATCACGAGGCAACAATTGCTCACTGATACATGCACAATTCTTCCAACAGCAGAGTAGAGAGGCACATCCATGGGCCTCCATAGTGATGTTTATCTCCTGCAAATCCCTTTCAGGCACATTACTGAGCCATTAATTCATGCTTATTGAGTACCCACTATGCCCAGAGCTCTTCAGTCTGGAAATATATTCCTAGCAAAAGCCTTGCTCTCCAAGCTGGAAGAAATATTCATCTATTCATATATCCCAATATTTAATGAATGTCTCCTAACAGCCACTCTACTTAAATATGGGATGTGAAGATAAATAAAGGTAGACTCACTGAGGTGTCCATATGTGTTCAAGTGTGAGCCATGGCTCACACCTACTACTGCACCAGAGATTTCTTCTAGGGTAGAAAAGTCACCAAGTCAAAGCAGTTGGGGCAAAGAAAGCAGTAAGTTAGGGACCAGGTGGTCCCAATGAGGCGGTTCCCACTGTCTCCTGGGAGAGGTAAAAGGAGGACAAAAGTCAGATGGGCACCTTTTGTTGAGGTGGCACTGGCAGCAGTCAACAGAATTGACCTTTGGATTTAGAGAAAGGTCTCTTGAACAAACAAATATTTCAGCAAGTCTGGGAGAACTGGTTTCTGAAACCTCTTATGTAATAGTTGACAAAGGGCACTTGGTGTTGCCTCTCGTTTGCATTTTGCTGCGTGGGTATGTTCTGTTCCACATCCTCCCCACCCCTTTCTCATGGGCTGTCTAAGACGAAATGTGTATGTCTGGAAGTTAATGCCCTATTGTGCAGCTGGCTCAGTCTGCCTCAGCTAATGGAGTGTAGACGGCCATGGTTGTCTGCAACGTCTGTTCCCCCCCCCCCCCCCGGGGCTCTAGTCAGTAATTTCAGCTAGTTCTGATAAACAAAGGACAGAAAGAACTGGCACGGGGTTTGGAAATTGCTCATTCTGTGCCAGTTGCCAGCTTGCCCCAGGTCAGTGCCCTGGGGGAAGAAGGGGAGCTTTGGGAAGGCCAGGTAGAGAAGAACACCTCCAAACTTGGCACTTGATAAACAAGCCTACACTCAAGTAGCCTGACTTCTCAGCAACTGAAGTGACCGTGAGAGATGGTTTCCAAGGACACCATGGCAGGACAAAGCCCTGTTCTTTGCTCCTGGGCCTTCCACAGATGGACTTGTCAATCTCTTGGACTTGTTTCCTCCTTTTCCAAAGGAGACCTTGAGAGAAAAATTTGGGTGCAGGAACTTGATTTGTAAAGTGTTTCTTGAAAGCACAAAGTGGAGATCTGTGACGATGATTCTGGGAGGGAGTAAAGCCTGGAAATGCTGTGTTCTTGCCTCAGCTAACTCTGCAGGTAGGTAGGATTCAATCTCAGTGAAGGAAATCAGGATGAAACATCCACCAGAGACCGTGTTCCCTATCCGACTGACATTCTTACTGGCTGGGAGGCTCTCCTTCCGTACACTTTTGAATTGTGCCTGTTTGTAGTCAGCAAGCTCACAGGGGAGAAGAAATGAAATGCAGGCTATAATAGGAGAAGTTTCCAACCATCTGAAAAGTGCTATGGAAATATTTGAGCTCAGAGGACATGGGGCTGTGTCAGTGGGCAGAGGAATTGGGGACCCACGCAAGCACAATTCACATTTGGAGGGAAATAAGTGAGAAGACACCTAGGGTGAAATAGGAAGTCAAGATGAAGGTCTAACACCAGGTGGGTCCACCACTTTCTATCTGTGAGACTTCATTGTTGCCTTAGCATTTTTAGGCTTCAGTTTCCACATCTGTAAAATGGAAGACTAAGGTTTACTGAATCTTTCTCATTGACTTTTTAAAAAAGGAGGTGAGGAATTAGAGGCATGCTTCAAGTGGTAGAGAATCAAGTGGGATTTTTTTAAAAGCAATGAAAAAAATTGAGAGCACAAAGCTTTGAATTCAAGTTCCAATATAGGTGCGTGTGTATGTGTGTGTGTGTGTGTGTGTGTGAGAGAGAGAGAGAGAGAGAGAGAGAGGAGATTTATACAAAATTAAATATTATTAAGCATTTATTATTCAATAGATAATATTGAAAGTTTGCCCAATATGTGTGAGGCACTGTGCTAGGCAGTGCATGTACTAAGAAGATCTCTTTCTTGCTGAAGTGACAGTCTTTGTAGGCTAGAAGCAAATACCAGCCAGCTTCAATGACGTTCACGTGCAGGGATGGCGGAAGTACAGGCTCAGTAGGTGCAGGTTACTGTAGGGTCAAAGAAAGCTTCCTGGAGAGAGGATTGTGCAAATTGAATTCTGAAGGATCTCAGTTTTCTAGTTGTGATAAAATGCATATGGCAACTTTTACTGTTTCAATTGTGTGTGTGTGTGTGTGTGTGTGTGTGTGTGTGTGTGTGTGTGTGTGCTGGTCCTGAGGCTTGAACTTGTGAGGACTCAGAGAAATCTGTGTTCCTGTACTCCTGGCAGCACTAACTCAATGGTCCTGAGACAGAAGCAAATCAGGTGTCCATGGTACCTGCACGTGGTACATCTGTACATCATGGAATACTGTGCAGACCTAAAAAGTTAAGAAATTATGACCCACGTTACCACATGGATCAACATTGAGAACTGTGTGTGACATGAAGTAAATCAATTATGAACTCATCTCAAAAGAGCAAACATTACTCCATTTATTGAGGTACCTAAAGGGACAATCAAGACTTGTGGAGAAAATGAGAAGGTGCAGAGGGTGAAGGAAGGGATGAAGCACCAATGGGTACAGACTTGTCATTTTGAAATGTGAAAGCCAGTCTGTGGATGGTGTCAGACAAAAGCTCCAGCTCAACATCCTACCTGGCTGGCAATTATTACTTAGCAATGGCTGGGCATCCTGCAAGGCCAATGCTGGTGTGGACGAGTGGATAGGAAAACTTCCTGTAGGCCGTCAGCCCTAAGTGTGGAAAGCAAAGAACAAAGGAGAGGGGCCGTGCACTGATCAGGAATATCATGGAACAAAACAGAAACATCGTGTCACTTCCGCAACTTAGATTTCCACACACAAAACAAAGTCTCAGTCTTCCAGGCCAATAGTGAGCCAGGGACTACGGCAAGTCATTAGAGAGTGGATCCTTCGACGCGTACTTTGATCAGTTGCTGGGACAAAAAGTGTCCAAAGCAAACAGGGAGAGGTTCTGCGTGCAAAGGCACTTGTCTACCTAAACACTTCCGTTCAGAAGGTGACTCAGCCCTCCGATGTCTCACACACTTGCACCTTTCACATCAGGAAGGGCCAATTCTATCTCGGCTCATAGCAGTCTTGTCGTTTTTGTTCTTGAGTATTAGTATAGGTGCCTTCTTTAGAAAGAACCTTTGAAAGTGGGCCTTCCTTAAGGGTCTCAAGTATGCGAGTGCCCGTTTGGTGTCAAGTTCCCTGTCTGAAGTTAGCTGTGATTTCAAACTTGAAGACAAGAAAAGGGCAGCAAGGGCAAAGGGTGTCCAGCCATTCCTTCCTCATGTTTCTCAGGGATTCCCTTGGCAGTAGATATGGCAGATAACTCGATAGAGGGCTTAATAACCTTTGGCCTTCTTGTGATTGTATTACATGGCCCTGTATGGAAAGCGGGCTGCTGGAGTGTGACCTGGAGAAGGCTCTGCATCATGGCTATGACTTTTCTGAAGTCAGGTTGTCTGGGTTCAAATCCCAGCCTTGTATCCACCGATGCACCGGTCCAGGCTCAGACATGGCATTTGTCAGGAGATGTCTGATATAACGTCTATCATTTTTTTAGGTAGTAACACTGATAACAACACCATCTACCATATCATGTAGCTCAGTTGAAAACAAGGAAAAGAAGCAAATGAATGAACTTGTATGGTGTGAAAATTGACCAGCTTATAGTGAGGACTCCATACATTAAAATGTTGCTATTATTGTACCATCAGTACTTGAAGGACCAGCAGTGTGTCTGTGTGTATTTGCTGGCCTGAACCATGGTCTGAAGTGACCCTTCCATAAGGTCTGTGAAGTGACCTTTCCTGTTTTGTGATAGGATTTAATCCTGTCCACTCTAAAATCTTGGAATTAGGAATCCAACCACGTGGCTTCTCTAAGAGTTGTCACAAAAAAATAAAAGATGACAGGAGAACAAAAAGAATGAGAATAGTTCAGATTCACTTCATCTTCTCCGAGCATCATCAAGGGTCAAATATGGCAGAGTCAAAAAGACTATGAAAGCAGCATTGCCAGGAATGAAGGCATAGATGATCAGCTGCCTCACTTGGGCTTGAAGTCAGCCACCCATTATTTATTTTGACATTCATTTGGTGACAGGCAGTTATTAAATGCCTAGTATATGTTAAGTATGCATATGTAGTAATGAATAAAGTAGGCCTTATCCCTATTGAGTGAAACTAAAAAATTTAAATAAAGGATACCCAAGTATTTCTTGTGCTAAGGGTAATGAAGTGGGGCCCTAGAATGAATGAGAGGAAATAAAAGGAGGTATTTTGAGAAAGTTCTGTTCACCCTGAGGCAGACAGGCAGGTGAGAGTTAGGCAGGAAACAGGAAAGGAGGGAAACCTTCCAGATGCAAGGGTCCATGTGCTGATGACCAGAGGAAGGAACTCGCTGAACGGCATGGGAAGCTGGAAGAGTCTCAGAGTGACTTAGGCACACAGGACGAGCATCGCCTCAGTGTGGGGAGAGGAGAGCCAACGAAGATGGAGAAATCAACAGAAGGCCGTAATTCAGGCCATCTGAATAAACAAAATGTCCAGCTATTTTGTGAAGCTAATAAAGGGATGTGAGTGGGCTAGAAAGATCAACGACGGGGCTAGTTCTGCTCAGTTCATAGCTCCCCAGGTGGTTTAAATATGAGGGGTGTCCAAGTCAGAGGGAGAAGACCCTCCAAGCTCATCTGAGCAGAGCAAGCCGGCCCTCTACAGATGGGATTTTGACCATAGAGACTCACAGCAGACATTTCAAGCTAGGTAAAGAAGCACTCCAAACAGGAAGCCAGCCTGGTATGAGATGGCAGAGCCAAGCTGGGTGGAAAGGGCAAGCAGATCAATGAGACATAGAATCCAGCTGGCCAAATAAAGAACAATCTGGGCATTAAAATAAATGACGACAACACAAACTGTAATCCAGTGAGTAAAACAGGAAGCCACAAGACTTACTCTGTTATAAACAAGTAAATGAAATATGCAGAATGACTAAGATTGTAACAGCCTGATACCAAATAACCATGACAATCACTGTCAACAGGAGTAGTCAGGGAGCACCAATTACCTGAGCTTAGCCTTGCCTGTTTCACTGGACTCCTCTCCTGAATCTTTGATTTGAAACAGAATGTTTATATCACATCAAAGCTACTTCCCACAAATTACTTATTTACTGCAGACAGGAGGTATAAATTTAGAATGGAAAGTCCCAGCAGAAACCAATTCAAATGTATGTTTATATTAAGTTTCAATTTGCCCTCTTACGTCTGTTCTATAATCCTCATCACATCTTTGCAGGGATTTCTTCCAGGTAGAGCAGGATCTCCCCAGAATGAAATCCAGTCATCAAGTCCCTATTCCCTCACCTGCTTCCTGGAAGCTTATTATAAGAACCATTCTCACATTCTTCCTCAGGGTGTTTTTGTTTTTCCTTTTCAACTTCCTGTGATTCCATTCTTACTTCCAGAATGCTGACTTGCTCCTTCTCATGCCCTTCACTGGGTCCCCTCTTCTCCCTAGCTCCCAAATTTCACAGTTTCACAAGGTTCTTTCTGACAGCTCCCTTCTTTTTAAAATCTGTATTCACTCCTATACACATACACACACACACACGCACGCACGCAATACACATACCACACAAGTTCACTGCCTCATAGCCTAGTAGAACCTCAACATCTCCACCTGGATATCTAAAATAAATCAGACATTCAATACACCCAAAGCTGGATTCTTGACTGTCCTTTCAACTAAAGTGCAGTCTCCCAGTCTCCCAGGAGGTGCGTCTCACTAAACGGGGCCACCATTCATCCTGTTACTTGAGATAAAATATTTTAAAGTTCCTTCATCTCCATTTAATCTTTTTTTGTATACTTACCAAAATGTTTTCCTTCAGAAAACATGTGCTGAGGCTTAGTCATCATGTTGTGACTTGAATAACTCATTCAAAGTTTACAAAACACAAATGGACTAGGTAGAAGAATAAAGGTACAGAGATTGTCACTGTCACATTGTCGCAAACACAGTGTGTGCCCCAGAGACTGTCAGACTTGGCCTTGTCTGTTGTGCTCTGTGAGGAGGATGGGCAGCCAAAGATTGGACCCCAAGTCTTTTACATACTAAGTGCTCTACCAGTGGGCTATACCTGACCTCTGTAGACTCTTGTCTTGCCTGTCTCTCCATGCTACCAAGGAGCTGGGAGTCTCTTAGTACTGATTTTCTCTTGTCTTTCTGCAATAGGTAGTTTATTAATTTTTCTATGAAAACAGTAGAGATAGCAAGTGTTGGGGAAGCTGAGATTAGATGACAATGTTCATTAGTACAGTCATGACAGACAGCAGTCAGGCTCCTCAAAAAGACAAGAACTACCATGTGATTGAGTAGTCTACTAGAGAGTATATATCCAAAGGCAATGCAACCAGTGGGACAGAGAAATATCTTTACTCACAATAGTCAAGGAGTGGAATGAACCTTGATGCGTGTGGACAGATGAATAGATAAAGACATTGTGATCACATCTATTGTGGCATACTCTTCACTCATAAGGAAGGACATTCTGCCATTTGTAACCGAATAGATAGACTGGAGTACCTTATGCTTGGGAAAGTAAACCAGACACAGAAATACTGGGGAATACAAAGTGAAATGCTGTATGGCCCCACTTCTACCAATGTAGAAGTTGTTTTAAAGAAGTTGTTTTCACAGAAGCATAGAGCTAGACCAATGGTTGCCATCAGAAATAGGGTGAAGGAAGTGGAGAGATGCCGGGCAGAAGGCACAAAGCTGAACAAGTTCTGAGGATGGATGGGGATGGAAGAACTGATTAACTGCATTGTGATAATCGTCACACACTATCACCTGTACCAAGTGATCCTGTGAAGAGTTGAAATATATTCAATCTTTATTTGATGATTAAATATTGATGAAATATTTTTATTTAATTAATTTAATTAATTAATTAAAATGCATTGCAACCACAATCTGATGTGTTGAAAAGAAACCCTTTTGTACAATTACTTAAAAATAATTTTTAAAAATGAAAAATATCTTCCATTTAGTATTAAATCATTCTATTAATTTGAAGCTAGCTAATGTTACTCTTCTTCAAAACCCACTCAGTTTTCTCTCCTAAAGAATAAGCCAGGCCATCCTGTCTGTCTGCCAAAGCCTCTTGACTTACCCATCTACTGTGAGCGTTTACAGAGTTAGCTGAAAAATACCCATATAATTCAGGCTTATAAATGCAAATCACATAGCTCAAGGTAAAATTTTAATGCCTTCTTTCACATGTGATAAATCTGATTAAATAACTGTGTGAATGTGTGACAATTCAGAGTTCTGGCATTTACTCTCCATGTCATTTCACTTTACCTCTGAGAATAATACCTAAATTCAGGAGCAATACAGTTTATCAAACATTCAAACTGTTCTGCCCACCTTATTTTTCTCTTCTTTGAGTTTTAGTGGTTTGAATTCAGGGCCTTTTGTTTGCTATGCTTGCTTGCTCTACCATTTGAGCTATGGATCCAGCTTAACTTTTTCAATTATTTTTGGAGTTTGAGTCTTAGACTATTTTTCTGCCTTGGCTAACCTTGAACCGTGATCCTTAGACTCTCAGTACCTTGAGTAGCTACCATTATAGGTGTAAGCCCCTGGTGCCTGACTTGTAGTTGCCTGTACTATATGCCTTGTTTGCTTGTATCATAAAGATTACAATTGGAACACAAGAGAAATAAGAATCTGAGCACTAGCCTTTTCTGGAAAATAGAAAAATATGATGCATTTGACAAGTAAACAATCGCTCTTTTTTCTTATCTAAGCCGTTATTCCATCCAATCCACCTTACATTGCGAAGCTGCGACCTTTGCTGATGTCAGCAGGGCACAATCCAAATCTTTGCAGAACGTTAGCAGGACTTTTAGATGGTCTTTTCTTTCAAGTGGGTAAGTGCAGAGATGGGGCAGTATTTCCCTGCCATGTGGGAATTGAAGAGCAACTGTCAGTGATCAGGAGTAGTTCTGAGTGAGATTCCAGGAAGTGATGACAACCGAGCCTAATGATTCCTGTTGTTGTCATTGTGGTTCTGGTGTGAGGAGTGATGGGAAGCCCAGAGTTGAGAGGAGGAGGTGACCTGCCTTAGCTTTGAGAATAGGCCCAGACCATGATACTATCTTGAGAAAGCTGGCGTGGTCACGCTTAAGTTCCACTTAAAACTCTGCATTCCAGCTCTCCTCCTGAACTTTTCCAGGACATTTTCTGCATCTGGCACACTTTATAGCTTTTAAAAGAGATCTTGAAAGTATTTTACCCTAGATTTGCAGCTTCTTTTATTGAGCGTACTGATCCCAGTGACCTTATTTCAGAATCCAATTTGAATTCTTTCCACTTCGCCTTTGCAACCCCCAACCTTCAGCTCCTTACCAGTTCTGTCATTTATTATGAAGGTGACCAAAGACCTTCATGTTGCCAACCAGTGCATATTTTATTTGACTGCTCTATTTGCTCATATTTCTTCTCCATCAGCAGATATTTTCTCTCAATATTGTATACCAGCTCTCTACTTTGTAAAACCTTGAATTTCCCCAAGGCTAAGTCTTTTGATGTTTTAATTCTTTTGGCTTTAAAACAGTCCAGTGGGGTGTAGTTCATGTAATAGTGTATTTGTCTAGCAAGTACAAGGTCCAGAATCCAGAGCACCACTAAAGAGGGGGACAGGGAGAGGTCAGGCATAGTGACGGATCCCTGTCATCTCAGGTATGCAGGAGGTATAACTGGGAAGATTACTGTTTATAGCTAGCTCAAGCAGAAAATTAGTTAGATCCTAACTTAACAAACAAGAGGAGCATGGTGGCACAAGTTTGTGATCTCAACCATGTGGGAGGTAGAGATAGGGGGATTGTGGTTTGAGGCTAGTCCATTGGCCAAAACATGAAACCCTACCAGAAGAATAAACTAAAGACAGAAAGGCTATGGCTCAAGTGATAGAGAACTTGTCGAACGAGCACAAAGTTCTGAGTTCAAGCCCTATTACTGCTCCCCAAAAGAACAATTAATATGCTAATGATCACTAAAATATCGGCTCCAAATTTGACTTCATCATATTAGCAGATTAAGGGAGAAAATGCTTATGATTTTAAATAATATTTGCAAAATACCATTGGACAAAATCTACCCTTTATTTGTGATAGAACTCACAAGCTAAAGTAGAAGAAAAATTCCTCATTACAAGCATGCAGTAACTCTCTGAAAACATAAGATCCTACCATTTCAATAATAGTAATAGTAATAATAATAAACTTCCCCTTAAGAGCAGGTTGTGATAAAAATACAGGATTACCACCTAGTCAGCATTACACTGGGAGAAGACAGCAGGATAGAGAATGACACGCAAGAAAGTGACAAGCATCTCCACAGAAATAATACAACTTTGTTTTCCTATTGAACTCATGATATTGAAGCCTTATAAAACAACAATTCCTATCTGTTATATCAACAAATAAAAAAAGATCAAATTTAGAAAATAATTATAACAAAATCTTTAAAATATTTCACTTATATGTAATGTGAAGGACTTAAGGATAAACGTTTCACTGGAGATGTGCTTGGCTTCATGGAGAAAGGCTGGGGTTCCCTTTCTGAGAGACACAAAGCAGAGAATCTTCATTTAACCAAAGCTGCACTTCCTCTCAGCGTCTTGAAGACTTACCGGAAGCCACTGTGCAGAAGGTAGTGAGGCTGTCTTTTGAAATGCTATGAACTTACCGTTAAAAAAAAAAAAGGAAATAAATGCTAGTGGCTTATGTTTGTAATCCTAGCTACTCAGAAGGCTGAAATCTTAGGATCATGTTTTTAATCTAGACCAAACAGATGAATCTCCAATTAAGCAGAAAAAAGCCAGAGGTGGATGTGTGGCTCAAATGGTAGAGCATCAGGCTTTAGTGAATTAGTTAAGCAAGAGCTCAAGGCCCTGAGTTCAAATGCCAGTATGGTACAAAAATAAAATGGAAATGTGTTGTCAGAAAAAAATGCCAAGACACTCTAAGGATATATATTTTTTTTCCCAAGGAAGATGCTTGTTCACATGTCAGGTCTTCTCATAAAACTGCAATAAGAAAACAGCTTTGTATTTGCACTGGGTAGTACACTAGGCCAGAGCTGAACACTGCACTACAACATGAATATGTGATTCACAACTCTCTATGACAGAACTGTAACTTGTGGCTTTAGAGAAGATCAGTTTTTCATCTGAACAAGATAAATTTGACTCTTGCTATATAACACACAAAGCATCAACAACCCAAACATAAAAGGCAGATTATAAACATCTTGATATAAAAGATCTGTATGTATCACCTAACACCACAGGAATATTTATAAAAGGAGTCTAAAAAGAAATGATTGGCTAATCGAGTTACTTTGAAATCAAATAGTTACTTTCTGAAATGTATAAAGAACTTCTATAAAAAGCTGTAGGTAGCATTCAGAAAACCCGGTTTAAAAATATGGTAAAAAATAAAAGCAAGTATTTAACAAAAGTTAAAATAAAAACGTTGAATCAACACTTGAAAATTTGTTCTGGTCAAACTTATTAATAATCAAGAAATGCTGAAGTGATTCCAGTGGAAACCACTTCCATGGTAGGACCAGCCCCAGAAAATTCAACCAAACCAAAACTTCCCACTAGTCAGGTGTTGGTGACTCGTACTTGTGATCCTAGCTATGCAGAAGCAGAGATTGAGAGGATCATTTTTCCCCAAGTGATGTGTCTTTTAATTTTGTAGAAGAGAAGGAAAGTAGAAAAAAGTTCTAGTCATCTAAAAGAAGAATGATTACTTAAAAGAAGTAAATGGGGATCAAGAACTTGCAAGAACAATCAAAATCTATTTACAAGTAATTGCAAACACAAATATAATCTCAATAACCTTAGTTAAAAATAAATATTATGTAGTTGGATAAGCTATTCATAAAGAACACCGATTTTATGAAAAAGAAAAGATAATAGGCAAAAGTGTATCTGAATAAAGTGGTTTAATGGTGTAGCAACATTCCTTTGAACCTATTAGATTTAAAAGAATAAAGGAATATTAATGATAATCATAAAGATCCCAGGTGATAAAGCAACATGATATGGTAATACTCAATCTATCCATCTCCAACAGCATTACTTCAAAGTGCCTAAAGCAAGAAATAAAACACAAAATTGTAAGAGAAATTGATCAAATAAACTCACAGTGAAGCTTTTAGCTTACCTGGGAAAAACAATGAAAAATTCTCAATGTTCACAATGAATAAATTTGCTTTACTTATTTTTTAATTTAATTTTATTGTCAAGGTGATATACAGAGGGGTTACAGTTACATGCATAAGGTAGTGGGTACATTTCTTGTCAAACTTGTTACCCCCTCCTTCATTTTTCTCCCACCTCCCCCCCAGAGTTGTATAACTAATTACCAACATATTGTCTTGTGAATTTCGCTGTTGCACTGGTTCACCCTTTATCCTTTGTCTCACCATTTTTTATGTTCCTCTTCCTTAATTCAGATAAACGTATATACAATACTCAGGGTACCAAAATCAAATACAGTGACAACAGGGGATAAACCATAGGAAAGAAAACTGAAAGAAAAAAGAAATAATTTCATGTAGCACATTAAAAATAACAACAACAGTGAAAAACTTGTTTCCATATTTTGGATTTCATTAGCTATGTACATATGATCATATAAGATGATTCCAAGCAAAATGAGCAAATTTGCTTTAATTTTCACAGAAGCTTCAGTGAATTCTAGCACATTTTTCACTGAACAAGTAGGGTACATTCGGGGAGTTGATAATTTAAGATTAGAAAAACTAAAACTGCAATTTAAAAAATAAATGTTTGAAGGAGATAATTAAAGATGCAAAACATTAGTGAAAGTTCAGTTTTCATCAGTTTAACTTGTTGGTTTTTTTTTTATAAAAATCTCTTAAAGTAGGCATGAAACTCATATTATAAGGCTTATCATAAGTCAAAATCCTCCATTTTACTTAATGGTCAAAGATAAAGCACTCAGGAGAATGAGGCAGGAGGATCACAAGTTGGAGGGTATGTGCTACAAATGAGTTCATTTCAAACAAATAAACAAAAGCGAAATTGAAATACAACAACAGAAAAGAAAAAAACATCAAAAGAAAAATATACAAATGCCTGCCATTGTACCTAAGCCTTTGCTGGTCCTCAAAGGCAGGAAATTTTAAAAGTTGTGGTATTTATAAGAAACAAAAGAGACATTGTTCTCTGAAAAAAATGGTATGGCTATCTCTAGGAAAGAAAGAAAATGCACAAAATTTAGAATTTATAAAAGTGTAACATTTACTAAACATAACAATGTTTTCTGAAGACTATAAAAAGTTTTAAATATGACAGCAAGTCTTTTCTGGGATAGCAGTAAGAGAATCTAGGAATGTATTAATTTTAAGTAGGAAACATATTTTTTAAAAAACCCATAAAAACTTACTGAAGGATATTTCAAAAAGGACAAGATAACTTGGAATGTAAATCATGTTGACATTTGAGACTAGCTTTCTTGAGGGTAACTGTGATCACCAGCCTACAAAGCGGGCCTGTTCGTGAAAAGAATTTGAGTAAAGGAAGCTAAAAATAATATTAAAAACAAAGGAAGATACCAACCAGGAACATATCCGTCTGTCTGTCTGTCTCTCTGTCTATTTATGCCCTTACTGGGGCTTGAACTCAGAACATCATGTTCTATCTTGGCTTTTTTGCTCACATCTGATGCTCTACCACCTCAATAACAGCTCCACTTCCGTTTGTTTTTGCTGGTTAGTTGGAGATTATTCTGCCTCAGCTGGCTTCTATTTTGTATCACAACCTCCTGAGCAGCTATGATTATATACATGAGTCACCAGTATCTGGCATCAAGACCATTTTAAAGAGAGATAGGAGGAGGGTAGACTGGCCTTTCTCAAGAATCCATAAGGTTTATCACATGGCTAGTTATACTGGTAGTGGAGAGGCGGAGACAACACACACACACGGAGCATAGAGACAGTGGGGTGTGTGTTGCATGTAGAGGCTGGTCTTTTAATGCATTTTGTAAATCACCATAATATATATAAATAGGAAAATATACAATAAATACACATGGAATAATTATCTATACTACATTAACTTAAATTTTTACTTTACTTTGTAATAATGTAAGTATAACAAAAAGCAATGAGTAACATATAGTAAGTGCTCATTTCATCCCAAGGACTAGACTAATACATGATTTATATGTTAACTCGTTTAGTCTTGGCCCATGCCAGTAAGTATTTTACAGAGGTGCACCCGTCTCAGAAGGAGGTGGAATGTGGGCAGTCATACTGCACACCCCTGTAGAACCGCTGGACCTTCTCTCTGGAAAGCACTCATTGTGGTGTCCTACCAAGGGAAACAAAACACAGGACCATTCTGGGATCAAACCAGCTTTGAACTTCAAGGAGCATGGCTGGGATGGATCTCGGTAGCCTTGCATCTTTATCCCTAGTACTGTGAAACAAACAGATAATGAAAAACAAGAAATCGTATAAGAAACAATTTAGGACTTGTGACATTATGCTAGGAAAAAATTTGATATTTGTACTTAGTAAATTTATTATATAAATTGAAATGTTATGTAGCAGCCAGAAAATAATGGTTACATCTTAGAAGGAAGGGAGGTGGGAGAGACTTTTTATGTCTTTCTGTACTTAAAAAGTAATAATCTGTGAGCCATACATGTTTAGATGTAGATTCAACAAATGAGCAGAAACAATGCAATATTTTAATGTTTGAGCATGGCTTATCTTGCTCAACATAATGATCTCCAGAGCCATCCATTTTCCTGAAATGGACTTTTTATGGCTGAGTAATATTTCCTGGCATATATGGCTGAGTAATATTTCCTGGCATACATGGGCCGTATTCTCATCATCTGTTCATTGGTTGTTGAGCACCTCAGCTGATGCACAGTTTGGATATTTTGAACAGAGCTGCAGTCAACATTGTTGTGCAGGTATCATTTTGTTCATTGATTTTGGACATGTGTTCAAGACTGACATGTTGAATTGTAACTTCTTTGAACAACTACTCTTAAACATAAAGAATTACAATTATTGAGTCAGCTGGAGACAAAATATGAACTCAATGAGCAGGAACTCACTTAGACCCCACGTTTGCAAGCTTATGAGGCAAGCTTGCAATCTAGATGATGTACTCCTATCATTCTGTCTCTTTTACCTTCTTCCAGATGGACATTAAACATGAAGACACCACACACAACAGTCCATTCTCTGACTGTGTCCAGCTCAGATTGTTATCTGGTGTCTTTCCCAGTGTAGGCTCTCAGCAAATAGTTATGGACTGAGCTGAGTACTTTACAATCTGGCATCAAGTTAAAAACCAAATTAATCCATGTTAATTCAGAAAATGCCTGATCGGTGTCAATTTGACTCCAAACGGATTTCCTGGGTATGCCGCTAGATTTCACTCCTTCTGCTAGGCAGTAAATGATTAGGAAGGCTGTGAGAAATGTGTTTCAAAAGGCTTCTTTGGAAACTCCTAGATGTTCCTTTTCTCTGCAAACATTTCTCTCTTTCCTCACCCACTGGGCCACTATGTCTCCTCAGCCAGCTTGGGCTAACCTTGAATGACCTTTCTCTTGTTTAGAATTCCACAAAGATAAATTTTCATTTCCAGCACAGCCCCTGCTGTTGCCACAGTTTCTGTACAGTTTCACCCTGGGGGTATTTGTGTCTGCAAGTCCCCAGGCCAGACTGCTCAGCAGGACTCATTCCTCCTGCTCTCTGCTTTTGCCTTCTTTTTGCTTTGTGTTGCTATTTCAAGGCCTACTGGCATTTCAGTCAATTGTGCTTATTTTTATTTTCGTTAAGTACTTGACCAGCAAGTTTTAATTCAACATGATAATTTATGAATATAATGTATCTTTGTCAATTTTCTCATTATTCTCCCCCACCTCTCCCAACCCCTCACATTCCCTCAGTTTACCTAGATCCATTTTCAGCTATGTACACTAAATAAAATGATTGCACTCATTCACCCTTCCTCTCTCCATTCACCTGTTCCCATTCCCTGACGTCACCCCTACTGATAATACATGTTCTAGCTTTCTGCTTTTCATTTTGCTAAACTGTATGCTAGCCGTTCAGAGCAATTACACCAGTGGAATTCTCCACTGCATATGCTATACTTCAATTCATATGTTTGTGTGCATATGCACACGACTCTCTAAATATTCACATACTTCCATTTATAAAGAAAACATATATCCTTTGTCTCTCTGAGCCTGAGTAACTTCACTTCACATGATATTTTCCAGGACTATCCAGTTCCTTGCAAAGGACACCACATCTTTCTTCCTGATGGATGAGTACAATTCCATTTTTTAATATACTAATACCACATTTTCTCGGTGCACTTGTCCATTGAAGGACATCCAGACTGTTTCCTGTAACTTGGCTGTGGTGGATAGGGCAGCAAGGCTGTGCCTTTATGTTCCTCAGTTTTGAAATGGAACTTTCTGGAGACACCCCTGCTCTAGATACATCCCAGCTTTCCTAACACCTGGTCAAACAGATATTCCAAGTGTTGGTTGCTGTGTTGATTTTCAGAAAATTGTGCTCAGGGACTTCTGTCCTAGCTTAAAAAGTAGGTTTATTTTGGTACTTTTTGTCTTCTATCTTGTCCCTTAATATTAATAGATATCCTATTTGGCCAAGTTCCTAGAAGTTCAAAAGTGTTTTGTAGTTATGAAAATATTCCTTGGCCAATTTTCCTTAAATATCCAACAATCTTCTGGTATCATTCTAAAATTCAATGGATTTCCACTGGATTATTATTTTTATCCAAATAATATTTGCTCACACTCAATATATTATCATTTACCTCTGAAAGTTCTTGAAACTATTAATTCACATTTAATTTTATTTTTACCTCATGGCATCTACAGTCTTTTCTTCTTAAATCTGAACTGATTCTTCTTACCATGTTTACCACTGTGCTGTCTTTGCCGAGAAAATCATGAAGGTTGTGATATTTATCAAGATGAACTTATAAAAATGAGTAAAATAAAAACACCCAATTATTTTTGTTTACATCCACTTAATAACGTCATGTTTCTGTTTTGTTTTTGCTGGCCATGGGGCTTGAACTCAGGGCCTGCATGCTGTCCCTGTGGCTTGAGAGCCTGTGGCTCTACCACTTTGAGCCACAGCACCACTTTTGGTTTTCTGGTGGTTAACTATCTGGAGATAAGAGTCATATGGACTTTCCTGCCTGTGCTGGCTTTGAACCATGATCCTAAGTTCTCAGCTTCCTAGAGTAGCTATGGTTACAGGTGTAAGCCACCAGCACCTGACATTTACGTTGGTTTGTTTTTTTTCAATTATTACCTTTAAGTATTTGTATAAAGGGGTTTCAGTTCAACATGTCAGTGTGACTATAGTATATCTTGATCAATGTCACTCCTTCCATTGTTGTCCCCCATTGCTCCCAATCCCACTCATCTCCTCAAGTTACCTTGTTCCATTTTCACATGTGTATGTACTTTGAGTATTATGACTGTATTAACACATCCTTCCTTTCTCCATTCCTCTACCTTCCCCTCCTCTTTACTATTACACTTCTCACAACAGAACATTCTGCTTTGTATTTCAATCCTTTGGGAATAGAAGAATATTTCTTTATTACATTGCCTTCACAATCAGAATGCTAGTTTTTTCTCACTCATTTTTCTCTCTTTGTTATTGCCTCTGTTTCTGTCTAACTCTTCTGTGTGTGTGTGTGTGTGTGTGTGTGTATGTGTATGCAATTAGAGCACTTTTTTCTTTCAATGTCCCTATCTCCTTTTTTTCATGTTTGTAAGTTGTCTTGTATAATCACTGTGCTTGACAATATCAGAAAATTCAAGTTGAATAAGACAGCTCTCTACCTTCCATGAATGCATTGACCGTGGAGAGATGTATGAAAAATGACTACGAATGTGTAAAATTCTGCAGCAGAATTTTGCACAAACCATGGAACCATGACTTCTTGTCAAGGTGTAAGGAAAGGCACTTTATGCATGTCTGACTTTAGTCTGAGATAGAAGTAAAGTTCATGGATTTTGGAGAGAGATGGGTTTTGGATCCACTAGAACTCCCAAGTCTGTTCTTGTGTTTGTTGTTCTGTGTGAGTGTGTGTAAACTTAGGCAAATTTCTTTGATCTCTGAAATTTAGTTTTCTCACTGCCCAGTTGTCCTGAATATGCTGTCAGAATTCAAGAATTCACGTAGTGTAAAGCAAAGGGCCTGGCACACTTGCTAGACAGGAGTAGAAGAGCCACATTATGTTGGGCATATGTAGGTGACCTTTAGACTGATGGCCAGGGCTTAACTAGAGAAATAGTTCCATACAGAAACAGTCCATGCCTATTTATGACATGCTGAGCAGAAGAAAATATGCTTGCAAATAAAGGAACTTAGTGCTTGGCAAAGAATGATTTATATTCCACGAGGAAAAAAAGTCGATCAAATGAGTTTTTCTTTACCTGGCTGAAATGTTGAGCTGATTCTTCTCTAACTAAAGCACCATGGCCTGCTTGGCATTCAGAAAGCTGTGTGCAGATGGATTTCAGCCTGAAGATGAGGGGGAGTTGTTGTCCAATTAGGAGGATTTGGCAAGTATCGAGGCAGAAAATAATGAAGTCCCAAATTAGGCCTCTGGAATGGGGGCCTGGAGACAGATGTGGGCTAGCTAAATAGCAGAGTGAGTGGTCTTTGGCAAGAACTAAATGTGTGTGATGTGAGTGGGAGAAGAGGCATTGCATCTGCCTCTACTAGCTGCCCCCAAAATGCTGTGCATACTTGCAATGGTGTGATCAGGTTCACATCTTTGCTATAGATTCCATTTAATGGTCTCTGAATTCATTTATTCTTCAATTTAATGCATTTATTTAAGCTGGGAATAGTGATGTACTAGTGGAAACCCCACATTTTGGAGGCTGAGACAGGAGAATTATGAGTTCAAGTCTCCCCCCCAAACATATTATTCATATTTACATATATAATACTATATATGTACATATTATACATCACTTATATAGCATACATAAAACTGACATATTGTTTATATACAGATATCTGTTTATCATCTATTATCTATCTATCTATCTATCTATCTATCTATCTATCTATCTATCTATCTATCTATCTCATTGAGATCTACTACAGGGAAACATAATTAAGACCTACTTGTTCCATGAAAAAGACTTTGCTGACAAGCACAGAGAAAAGAGAGAACACCCATTTTTCTTCACTCTAACTTTGAAAGCACAAGGAGCTATTAAATCAAAATGAAGTCTGAGAGCTAATTGCTATTCTGAGGGTTGCCTGGTATTTTGTTTTCCATCTTACCAGCTTGATGGGTTATAGGAAGTCCCCAATTACGCGACCTGCTGTACTGAGGCCTAAATTAGTTCTTTCTGGAGGAACAGGAAAGAATAACAAGAAAGCTATTGCTGTATTCCATTCTCCAAGGAACACCGCCATACTGGCTGCTCCTTCCCTAGAAGGCAGTGGTCTGAATCTTCCTTCAAACACTTCTAAACCTCTCCTTGATTTTTGCTTATTTCTATAAAAGTATAACTGTGCAGGTAATATTTAATTGCACTTTTATTTTTAAAAGGTATCACTCCTTAATAGTTGGTGTAAAGCAAGCTAAGTTGTATTAATAACAATACCTCAAATCTCAATGGTTTTATACAAGGCTTATTTCTTCTTCCTAATATAGCCCAGTGGAGGTGGGTCTTGGGTTCTCTTATTCTAGAAGGGAGCAGCCATACGTAACAGCATCTGTAGTGTTTTCTCAGGTTTCTATGTCTTATAAAGAGGAGAGGTTTGTGTGGCTAAAGTTTCACTGACCCCTCCAGTTGGTCCTACGTTGTTGGGTCTGTAAGAAGGTAAGCACTTCATGGTGGAAACACATAATGGAGGAAGATGCTCAGCTCATTGTATCTGAGAAGCAAAAGTAGAAAGAAGAGGCCAGGCTTCTGCAGTCCCCCTCAGGGGCCCACCCCCGATGGGGTAACTTCTTCCTGCTAGCATCCACCTCCCTGTGGCTTCATGACTTCTTCTTCAGCTACACGGTCTCGAATCAAACCCTTAGCAGAGGCCTTTGAAGGACTGAGCCTATGCATGGCAGGCAGTGTGTCACAACAGCGAGAAGCAGCATGCGGCCACAGTGCTCTGGCCTTTGAAGCTTTCCCGCGTGGGAGCACAGTCACGCGCACTGCCTTTCTTTCACTGGATAATCCAAGGCACTTTTATTTATTTATTTTTTTAAGTTTTTATTATAAAACTGATGTACATAGAGGTTACAGTTTCATACGTTAGGCGTTGGATACATTTCTTGTACTGTTTGTTACCTTGTCCCTCATACCCCCCTCCCTCACCCCTTTCCCTTCCCCCACCCAGGTGTTCAGTTCACTTACACCAAACAGTTTTGCAAGTATTGCTTTTGTAGTTGTTTCTCTTTTTTTACCCTGTGTCTCTCAAATTTGGTATTCCCTTTGAATTTCCTACTTCCAATACCCATAAACACTGTTTCCAATATACTCAGATAATATTACAGCGATAGTGTAGGTACAACCACTGGAAGGTGATACAAGAACATCATCAATAATAGAAGCTACAGATAAACATAGGACGTTGAAAGTAGTTACAACTGTGATATAACAATTGTTTCCACAACATGGAGTTCATTTCTCTTAGCATCATCTTATGTGTTCATAAGGGTATAGCTATTTGGCCTTGTGATGCTGTTATGAATTGCCTAAACCTGTACTAATTATTCCCAATAAGGGAGACCATAGAGTCCATGTTTCTTTGGGTCTGGTTCACTTCACTTAGTATAATTTTTTCCAAGTCCTTCCATTTCCTTACAAATGGGGCAATGTCATTCTTTCTGATAGAGGCATAAAATTCCATTGTGTATATGTACCACATTTTCCTGATCCATTCGTCTACTGAGGGGCATCTGGGTTGGTTCCAGATTCTCGCTATGACAAATTGTGCTGCAATGAACATTGTTGTGCTGGTGGCTTACTGTGATTTTGTTTGTGGTCTTTTGGATAGATAACCAAAAGTGGGGCTGCTGGGTCATAGGGGAGTTCTATATTTAGCCTTCTGAGATCTCCATACTGTTTGCCAGAGTGGCTGAACCAGTTTACATTCCCACCAACAATGAAGTAGGGTTCCCTTTTGGCCACATCCCCTCCAACAATTGTTATTATTAGTTTTCTTGATATATGACATTCTTGCTGGGGTGAGATGGAATCTCAATGTTGTTTTGATTTGCATTTCCTTTATGGCCAGTGTTGTAGAGCATTTTTTCATATGTCTCTTGGCCATTCTCATTTCATCATCAGAGAAGTCTCTTTGTAGGTCTTTAGCCCACTTGATGAGGGGGCTATTGGTTCTTTGCGGTTTTGTTTTGGGAGAAGGTAGTTTTTTTAGTTCTGCATATATTTTAGAGATGAGGCCTTTGTCTGTTGAATGTCCGGTAAAGATCTTCTCCCAGTCTGTGGGCTTTCCGTTTATCTTGCAAGCTATGTCCTTTGCTGTGCAGAAGCTCTGCAGTTTGATGCAGTCCCATTTATCCAACCTTTCTTTGATTTGTAGCCTTTCTCTGTCTTTGTTAAGGAAGTTCCGTCCTGCGCCAAGGAGCCCAAGTGTTTCTCCTACTCCTTCCTTTAGTGTTTTCAGGGTGTCTGTTTTGATTTCAAGGTCTTTAATCCATTTGGAATTGATTTTGGTGCTGGGTGATATATAAGGATCTAGTTTTAGTTTGTTGCATGTGTTGAGCCAGTTTTGCCAGCACCACTTGTTAAAGAGGCTATCTTTCTTCCAAACTATTGTTTTAGCTCCTTTATCAAAGATTAAGTAGGCATAGTTCTGTGGGTTCATTTCTGGGTCTTCAATTCTGTTCCATTGGTCTTCAGGCTCAAGGCACTTTTAACAAGCACAAGAGTGAGGGGAAAATTAATCCCTACTCTACCTGTGGGTAAATGAGAAGCTGAATATTTATGAGAATGCTCAATGACCCATCACAGTTCTCTCTTCAACATGCTTTTTGCCTATTCTCTTTTCTACATAGGAAACCATGAAGTCAGCCGCAGGTCCAGTCATGGCATCAAACTGGACGTCCAAGCTCTGTAGAATGCAGTGTGGTTTCTTCACGAGGGAAGATGTGTAAGAGAGTTTCTTCTTCAGACCCAATTATGGACTCTGTTGGAGTGGAGACTCATGATTAAAAGGCACATTTTCCTGTCACTTCCCAATATTGTACTAGAAGAAAGCTCCCCCCTCCCCTGCCATATGCCCTTTTTCTTAAAGAGGAGAGTGAGGCATACAGTAAACTAGGGAAATTCTTAGCCCTTACCCTCCTGGACTCCCATCTAAGAAGGCACTGGGGAATGTGCCCTCTTTGACTGCAGTGAGGAGGCCATGGTGAATGTCAAACTTTAACAGTCTCCTTTGCTCCTTTATTCCCCTCTCATCCTCTCTTACTTCCTTCTCTTCTTTCCTCACCCTTCCAGTCTACTGTTATTCCATAGATGTCTTCCTGTCTCGGTCTCTCTCTTTTTCTCTTTTGGTGCTGGTCTTGGGGTTTGAACTTAGGGCCTGGGCACTGTCATTGAGCTTATTTGGCTCAAGGCTAGTGCTCTACCACATGAACCAAAGCTCTACTTCCGGCTTTTTTTGGTGGGTAATTGTAGATGAGTCTCTCTGACTTTTCTGCCCAAGCTGGCGTCAAACTGTGATGCTCAGATCTCAGCCTCTAAGTGGCTAAGTTTACAGATGTGAGCCACTGGCCCATAGATGTTTCTTTTGACAACAAAATTAAATTTTAAAAAGTTTCAAAACAGCTCAATAGCAACTTACATATGATCACATAAGATGATGCTAAGTGAAATTAACTACAAGATTTGGAAATAAGGGGTTTATCCTTGTTGTTGTTATTTTCAATGTAACATATGAATTCCACCTTTTTCTTTTGACTTTCTTCCCCATAGTTTTACCCCTGATGTCACTGTAACTGATGCTGGTACACTGGGTATTGTATTATGTTTATTGGAACTACGGAAGGGGAACACCAAAATGGACAGACAAGGGGTAAAAGGCGAACCAATGCAACAGCAATACTTACAAGACAATATGCTGTAAACCAACTGTACAACTTGGTGGGGGGAGGAGAGGGACTTGGGGAGCCAAGAAGGTGGGAGAAAAATGAGGGAGGAGGCAATAAGTTTGTTAAGAAATGTACTCACTGCCTTACGTATAAAACTGTAATCCCTCTGTACATCACCTTGACAATAAATAAATAAATAAATAAATAATTTTTTAAAAAAGGAAAAGTTTCAGTGCTTCATTTATTAATTTCAGAAAATTTGACATGAAGGTTAATTTTAGAAGATTTGACATGATGATTATTAAATATGAATGTTTGATTTCACCTGTGTAGCTATTGGCTGGGAATTACTAGTAAGATGCTAGTAAAAGATGGGTAGTGTCCTTGAACAAGCATCCTGCCTCTTACATGTCATATTATAATCTCAAATGGCTTTCTGTATTACTGTTACATGGAACCCATTGTCAAGTTTCTCAAAAATCTCTCTTTCTGTGTGTAATTTTCTTTATTACTGTGACTCATCTTGCAGGATAATTGAATTTTTGGCTCCATTTACTGTGACTCTCCTTTTGAAAGGTGGATAGTTGGATGGTACAAGAACATATATTGCCTATCCTTGTTGCTCATTGATTATACTACCTGGCTCACCTGTTCTTCCCATAACCTCCCTCCCCCAAAAGACAAGGACAGTGGCTGACACTCATGTCTTTATCATCACATAATTTATTTTTTATATCTTGAGAGAAATGTTCTTTCATGTGATTTCGGAAAAACTAATCACCTGAAAAATGACCACCAAAGGAGAATTGCCTTTCTTCAAAAATTTACTGTCTCTGGAAATTTAGGCAAAAATCTTTGTCCTTTAGATATTCCTAGAGGAGAGGCCAGGTTTGGGTCTGGGGAAGAAAAGAGCCCATGACCTCAACAGGCCATTTAGGGGTTGATGAGGAAAACAGATGGTGACTAGATAACATAGATCACACATAAGTGGACATTCTCATTGGAGCTATTACTTGTTTCATAGTCCTATGTATTTCATCAATAGTTTCCAGGATATTTGAGAGCCTTCTATTTCAGTATTTCAGTCTCTTTTCCACTGGAGCCTTTTCTGTTCAAGTGAAAGCTTTTCTTGGATGTTACACTATTGGTATGTGATACACCTTCATTTATTTAGACATTTTAATCTCATGTCAAGTATATTTGAAATGTGTTTTTATATATTCTAAGCATCCATTTATGCCATTCAATTTTCATTTGTTGTCTTTTAGTGCCATAAATTAGAAATTTCAGAAAATTCTTCCACCAAACAATATGCCTTGGAGATACATGATAACTATTTCATAGGAATTGGTAGTCATTTCCATACTGATGGATGGACTCTTCAGGTGTTTCCAATATTTCCTTATTATCAAATAAATTTACAAGTAATATTGTGTTCACTGCTTGGAATATTACAAGTGATTCCCCAGATCAGATGTTGAAAGCAGAAATGCTGAGGCTTAATTGCAGTTTATTCTTTTAATGAGAATGACCATCTGCATTCATATTCCCATCTGTGCATCACTTCCTACATGAATGTCAGTATTTTCTATGGTCCGATTTCTATGTTGATACCAAGGCACTGAGTGAAAAGGACTTTTATATTGGCTCGTCTATCTCTCGTTCACTAGAGAGACTAAACACAGTTATTATATTTCATGGCCGTTTATGTTTTTCCTACAGTCTATGACTTAGTTTAATATTTTACCTTGTGCTTTGTCTTCTAAAAGTGTTAAAGCTTGTTGCAGGTAGGAAATAAGGGACCAGTTTTTCTAGCACCATTTATTGTGTTGGGGTGGTTCTGTACATAGTTACCACCCAAGCTTCTCTGATGGGTGCATGGGCTCTACTTTCAGTGGTCGTCAGCTCTGGGGCCCTGTCAGTGCTTGTCCTTGTTTCACTCAGTTTCAATATTTAAGAGTTAGTAGGTCTTGACATTTGCTAGAACAGTAATTACTTTTCTTTTTACTTTCAAATATGTCTTGGTTATTCTTGCACATTTTTCTTTTACTTGAAGTGTAAAACTAGTTTACTGAGTTCCATGAAAATTTTCTCCTTTTCACATGATGAACACCTTTTTTTCCTTGACCATAATTTCAAGAATTTATTTATATTATGGATCTAAAAATTACAATATTTACAAGCCCAGGATTTTATTTTCTTCCTCTAATACCTTCCTGTTTTATTAGGACACTTTAAGTTTTAAAAAGTATTCCATCAAATCTCATTTAGGATTTTCTTTAACTCCTTGGTGTGTTTAAATGTTTCTAAATGTGGATAAATAGGTCTTAAAATGTTTACTTTTATTTATTTTGCTTGGGGTTCTGTAGATCTATCATTTTTGGGCTAAAGGTATGTATATATATGTGTATTATTCCAAATAAATATATAGTACATATATTTAAAATTTTAAATTATACATAAATATATAATTACAATTATAATTATATACTTATGATTATATACAATCTATGATATATAATTTTAAATATATGCAATATATGATTTCCAATACATATATTTATTTATATACACTCAAGTTTTCCACCAAAAAATATATCTTAGAGATACACATATGAGTTGGTAGTAATTTCTGTAATGACTTTTCCAACGTTTGTAATATTTTATCAAGTAAATGAACAATTTATCCCATTGTGTGTATTGTTTCTGATACAGCAAGTGATTCCTCGGAGCAGATGTTGAGAACAGAATTGCTGAGATTAATTGCAGTTTTTCTTTCAGTGAAAATGACCATCTGCATTCACATTCCTACCTGTAACGATCACTTTCCACATGTTTGTCACTGTTTTCTGTGGTCAGATTTCTGTGTTGATGCTGATTCATTCCTAAGACAACTTCTTGCAACACTGACATTGTCGATAGTAACCTTCACCCTTTACCTCAAGATCTTGGAGAACCAAGATCCAAAAGTACCATTTTCCGAAAAAAGAAAGCAATTGGGTTAGTCTTCTGTCTCTGTAATCAAATAGCGAGCAACTCTGAGCAGGAAAGGTTCACTCTGGCTCATGGTTTCAGGTGTGTCCATCTCGGGTTAGCTGCTCCATTGCTGTGGCTCTGTGGTCCGCGGGCATCATGGAGACAAGAGTATGGAGAAGCAGAGATGTTTACCTCATAGAGGCCAGAAAACAGAGAGAAAAGGAGGAGGAGGAGAGAGTAGCTCTGAGTGTGGGAGACAGAAAGAGAGATAGGAAGGGAGCACCAGGGACAAGACACCATTTAAAGGCATAGCCTCAGTGAACTGCTTCCTTCAACCAAGCCCTACCTTCTCTGAATACATAGGTCAGAATCAATTGGTTAACCAACAGATGTTGAAATAACACAAAACCCAACTGAAACAGGTCCCTCCTAGGAAATTTAAAGTAGTTTTGGTAAATAATAATTGTCTTTTAACTAGAATGAGAGTCTCCAAATCTGCATTAGATTTGAAGATGAGAACGAAATGAATGAATCATTCAATGAGATTGGAAAGTCTTCTTTGCTGAATAGCAATATGAGCTATATTCAAAACATCACCATTTGCTCCTCATTAGATGAGTGAACCAAGAAAATGTGGTATATATACACAATGGAATATTATTCATCCATTAGAAAGAATGACATTGCGTCATATGCAAAGAAGTAGAAGGACCTGGAAAAATATTAAGTGAACAAGTCAGGCCCAGACAGACAAAGAATGAATGTTTTCTCTTACATGTGAAAGCTAGAATTAATTTATAAAATAAAAACTTTGGGATGGTTTGCAAGTGTATACAAATGTACTAACTGAAACATGGTAGATTCAGAGAATTCAAGCGGTGTAAATCCTTAGAAAGGATAACTTACAGTCTAAGGAAACAGTAGGAAATGGGTACTCAAAAGTTAAAGGATAGGATCAAGGGGAGGAGGTAAGTAAGCAAAGAGGAAAGGTAGGGAGATTACAGTCAGAAAATTCAATATATATTCTACAAAATTAAGCAAATTGAAGGGAGGGGTGGGGTAGGAGAGTTGGTACATGATGGGAAGGGTGACACTGACCAGGAGGCACTGTGTTCATAAACTGTTTTGTTGGATAGCAACTCCTTTGTACAACTATGTAAAACCAATAAAATGTAATTTTAAAAATCTTATCAGCATTCAACAACCACTACAATGATTGCTTTAGTCAGGAACCAGTGGTGATGATGATGAAATAAATCTTCATCAATAGATCAAATTGAGTGAGAAATCTTAACAAAGTGGATAAAGTTCATGTGACCATTAGTGGCATGGAAGCGTGTGGTTTCTAATAGGATGCACTGAGGATAATGACAGGACTTTTATGAGGGTCCCACCGAAGACACAGCTGTGAATTAAACCACAGACAGGCTTCAGACCCCTCCCCCCACCCCGCCATGGATAGTATCTACAAGATAAATGTGCTCTATTCTTAAAAAAAGAAAGATCATAAAGGCAAAGAAGAATAAAGAACTACTCTTAATTACTATAACACAAAGAACGAATGCACTGAGAATTTTTGGATGGGATCCTGAATGAGAAAAAGAAATTGAAAAATGGAGCTGCAGAGCCATGGATATAACTCAGTGGTAGAGGTCTTGCCTAGCATGTGTGAGGCCTTTGTGTTTTAATCCTCAGCACCACCCAAAATAGACAGAAGGGTACTAATGCCAATTTCTTAACTTAGAAATCAGATCCTGGTTTTGTAAAAAGCAAAAACAAAAACATTGTTGGTTGTAGTGCTTTATATTGTATACCGAGGGAATAGAACATTCTTTTTGTAACCTCCACTCGAATAGTTCATCAAGTCACTTGTAAAGGTAAGTCCTGTAATGGAAGCCTGGGGAAGGGGAAGCATAGCATCCAGTGTTTGAGTCCAGCTGTGCTACTTAGTGAGCTGCTGTCTGCAAGAAACCAAGAGCAGGGTATACAGCTGACTGCCTGCATAGCATGTGTGAAGCCCTGGGATTGATCCCCAGTACCATAGAAAGGCTCAAAAACTTTTATGTGCACATTGAGAGGGAACATGATGAAATGAATGTGACAAGAACATAAAATTATTTTAAAGCAAATTGTTAAAATTCCTTAAAATATGCATTATTGGCAAAATGCCCCACATCTGGGCACAGTAAGCAAAATACTTAGGCTGTAAAACTCCTATCACCAGAGGCATAATTACACGCTGTCCCCTTCCACAGAATGATGGAGTCAGCAGGAACAATGGGGTCGCTTTCAGTGATACGATCGCCACAGTGTGTTGGCAGAACAAGGCTAGAGTTGGAACAAATGCGTAGTTTGGGCATTTACCAGAAAACAGGCAAGCAAAGCCATGCAAGTAGTTCTGCGTCTTGGCTCCATGTACAGCAGAAGTTCCCAACCCACACAGACAGCCCCAAGGGCCATTCACACAGAGCCCAGGGCTGATTCAAAATGCTACTTTCTGCTTTTAAATGCTATAAGTATGAAGCAAATGAAGTTCCTTCCTTTATGGATTTGCAAGACAACAAGAAAACATGAAGTTTACTTAGAGGAGTCACAGGGTAGCTGTCACATGAAAGATCTTGCTTTAGAAGGGCAGGGCCCTGGGGAGATACTCTTAGTAGCAAGGCAACCAGATGATTTTTTTTTTCTTACATCCAGGGACTAAAAGTTTTACATAAACAGGAAATGGAGTTGTGTGAGCTTTCTCATTACTGGAAATGTAGATTTGATTGAAGTAAGATGTTCACTGATTATTTCTCCCTTGGGCTCTGAGAAAGGAAAATTATTTAGGTTTGCCTCCTAGGACCTTTATTGTCTCTATAGGCTGTTAATATAGGCTTCCATGTTTATGAAAACATTGACTTTTTAAAAAAGCCTTTTGCGCTGGTGGCTCAATCCTAGCTGTAATCCTAGCTACTCAGGAGGCTGAGATCTGAGTATCTCAGTTCAAAGCTAGCCTGGTCAGGAAAAGTCCATGAGAATCTTATCTCCAATTGACCACAAGAAAATGGGAAGTGGTGCTGTGGCTCAAGTGGCAGAGCGCTAGCCTTGAAGAGCTCAGGGACAGCTTCCAGCCTCAGAGTTCAAGCCCCAGGGCCAACAAGAACAACAACAAATGTCTTCTCTCACTTTCTTAACCTTGATGATTTCCAAACAGTTGAGTGAATCTAAGGAAAGCTGAGAGCTCTGTGGGAAATAGCAAGAGCTGACCCAGGAAAGCTGCTCTGACCTACTTCCTTGCCTGGGTGCTTGGTTCTCCAGAGCACTTCTTCCTTCATGTCTGCTCTCATTTGCTGTGTCAGAGCACTCATTTGCTGGTTCGTTTATTCATTCTTATGTTCACCAGTGAAGCATTTGTAGAGCACCAGCAGTGAGTCCATTGAGGCTGCAATCTTTGAAAGGAAGCAGGGAGAGATGGATACAAATGGGAGGAGTGTTCTCACACACTAGGAAAATGCTGTTCATGTATTACTCCTTAAATTTCTTAGTCATAAAAATGCAAAAAAGGTTTTTTTTTTCAACTTCAGGTAAGTTTCATTTCTCAGGCGAGTGTAAATTTGTAGGACAGGCAGATTGAGCAGCTGGGGAGGTGTAGGGAGGGGATATTCTGCGGGCTCCTTGCAAGTGAGAGAGGAGTGAGGATAGCTACTCCAGGGAAAGGGGTCTGGCACAGGGGCAGCAAGTCCACGAACACAGGGAGGAGATTGCTCTTGGGAAAATGGTGTCTTGCTGTCCCTACCTTGGCTCCAAGTTGGCCATGTCCAAAGAGTGTCAGACAAAGGGCTCCCCTTTCTCCCTCTCTCTTCCTTGCTGCCCCTCCCTTCTTATACACAGTACATAGAGGACAGTGATGCTATCCAGGAATTCACACTGTCATCCTGAAAGGTGGGAGCTTAGTCTAAAGAACTTAGAGGTACTGCTGGCCCCAGAGAAGGATCATACTTGCTACTGTACTAAATCAATCCCTCTTTCGTTTTATAACTGAAAGGTCACAGTGTTCTTCTTAAGAAAGGTTTCAGACATCAGGTGTCAAGTAAGAAAGCAGTCAAGCATTGTAGCTAAATTGGGCTTGACACACAGTCACTTAAGCCTGAAATT
Source organism: Perognathus longimembris pacificus (assembly GCF_023159225.1). Lineage (NCBI taxonomy): Eukaryota > Metazoa > Chordata > Mammalia > Rodentia > Heteromyidae > Perognathus > Perognathus longimembris. The sequence goes on along the minus strand of NC_063181.1, from coordinate 32,209,253 downwards.
CTGGTGACTTCGGAGGTTGAGATCACGAGATCGCAGTTTGAGGCCAGCCCCAACAGAAAGAAATTCACAAGACTTCAACTTAACCAATGCCTCTGTGTGCTGGCATGATTCTTTAGCTTGGGGTGGTTTCAGTGTGCAGACTAAAGGGCACATGCCAAGAGGTAGATAACAGGCTATCAACTAGAGGTGAAGATTAGGGACCTTAAAGATGAGGCACTCGGGCTGGGAATATAACCTAGTGGCAAGAGTGCTTGCCTCCTATACATGAAGCCCTGGGTTCGATTCCCCAGCACCACATATATAGAAAACAGCCAGAAGTGGTGCTATGGCTCAAGTGGCAGAGTGCTAGCCTTGAGCAAAAAGAAGCTAGGGACAGTGCTCAGGCCCTGAGTCTGAGTCCCAGGACTGGCAAAAAAAAAAAAAACAAAAAACAAAACAACAATAGCCACTCTGGAAAGCGGTATGGAGATTCCTCAGAAGGCTAAACATACAGCTCCTCTATGACCCAGCAGCCCCACTTTTGGGCATCTACCCAAAAGACTACAAATAAGAACACACTAAAGCCACCAGCACAACAATGTTCATCGCAGCACAATTTGTCATAGCTAGAATATGGACAACCCAGATGCCCCTCAGTAGATGAATGGACCAGGAAAATGTGGTACATATATGCAATAGACTTTTATGCCTCTATCAGAAAGAATGACATTGCTTCATTCGTAAGGAAATGGAAGGACTTGGAAAAAATTGTACTAAGTGAAGTGAGCCAGACCCAAAGAAACATGGACTCTATGGTATCCCTCATAGGGAATAATTAGCACAGGTTTAGGCAAGTCACAGCAGAGGATCACAAGAGCCCAATAGCTATGCCCTTATGAACAAACACATAAGATGATGCTAAGTGAAATGAACTCCATGTTATGGAAACGATTGTTCTATTACTGTTGTAACTACTTTCAATGTGCTATGTATAACTGTAGCTTCTATTATTGATGATCTTCTTGTATCCCCTTCCTGTGGTGTACCTGCACTATCTCTGTATCTTATTTGAGTACATTGGAAACCGTATGTATACTGGTATTAGAACTAGGAAAATGAAAGGGAATACCAAAATCGAGAGACACAGGGTAAAAAAGACAAATGACTACAAAAGCAATACTTGCAAAACTGTTTGGTGTAATGAACTGAACAACTCATGGGGGGGGGGGGAGGGAAAGGGGGATCGGGGAGGGGGGGAATGAGGGAGGAGGTAACAAACAGTACAAGAAATGTATCCAATGCCTAACTTATGAAACTGTAACTACTCTGTGCATCAGTTTGACAATAAAAATTAAAAAAAGATGAGGCACTCATCACATCTTTTGTGACCACTATTCCATCTGTACTTCTCCATGGTTTACTTATTGGTTTTACTAGCTTTCTATATCTGGCTTGTTTTACTTAATGAGGATTCCCAATTCTATCCATGTAGCTGTAAATGACAATTTTTTTCCTCTTTATGGCTAAGTAGTATTCCATCGTACAAACCACATTTTCCTTATCTTTCAACAGCTAAGGGGGAATTGGGTTGGTTTTACATTTTGGCTACTATGACTAATACTGCAATAAACACAGAACTTGTTGAGGCACCAGTAGTTTAGCCTTGGGATCCTAGCTACTCAGGAAGCCGAGCTCCAAAGGATTATGGTTGGAACCCAGTTCAGTCAGAAAGGGCCATAAGACTCCATCTCCAATATAACCAACAAAAAGCAAGGCTGAAAACATGGCTAAATGGTAAAACACCAGCCCAGTAAATGTGAGGCCCTGATTTTAAACCCCCTGAATTGGCTAGAAAACCAACATAGTCTAGGGATGCAAATAGCATTTTAGTATAAGATTTCATCTCTAGCCAGGTGCTCAAGCCTATAATCCTAGCTTCTTAGGAGGCTGAGAACTGATGATCACATTTCAAAGCCAGCCCAGGCAGGAAAGTCTGTAAAAATCATATCTCCAATGAGCCGCAAAAGCTGGAAGTAGAGCTGTGGCTCAAGCTTTACATCACTAGCCCTGAGCAAACAAGCTAAGGGAAAGCACCCAGTCTGAGTGCAAGCTGTAGTATTGGAACAAAGAAAAAAAAGAAAAGGAAGGAAATTTCATCTTATTTGGATATAGTGGAATTGCTAGATTATATGGTTTTCTGTCTTTGAGCTTTTTGAGAAATTTTTATGCTGTTTTCCAATATGGATACTTTATTATTAATTAAAAGTCAATATTCAATTCAAACTTTCTGTAATTTTACCCTAATATTCTTTTAATATCCCAGAGTCCCATGCAGGACATACGTAAAATTTAGTAGCCATGTGTCTTTGGGCACCTTTTGGCTTGTGACCATTCTAGAACATTGCTTTTTTAAAAAATCATCGTGCTTGTTTGGTGAAGCAGTTGTCAGGGATTTTGTATATGGTCCCTTCTGTAGAATTTGTTGGTTGGTTTTCTTGGAACTTGACCTAGGTTATGTGTTTTAGGAATAAAGCCTGCAGAGTGAAGGCAAACCACAAAGTGCCCTGCTCCTCCTGCTGGAGGACTGCAGTGCTTGGGACTGTCATGTCAGTCCTGATCACCTGGGTTGAGCCAGTACTTGATGGTTTCTCCACTGGGACATTGCTCTGCTCTGATCCTCTGTCAACACCTTTACCTCCTGCTTTTACTGCCACGTCCTCTGGGACAGAAGTGACTGTAAATGTACAGTCCGCGTTTAGTGTTTGCATAGTTAGAGTACACTTCCTTAAGAGCAGAACATCTACATGATCTATGTGGAATCCATCTGCATGGGATATTTTATACGTTTTCTCCATTTGTTTATTTTTAGTAATGCATTTACACATGCATAGATTCATGGATATTCAGTTTAGATGTCTGGCTGTAATCCAGCATTATTTCATGGACTGGCCAGCTCATATTGCTCTAGCTTTGGGCAGATGGAGGTCTTTCATTTGCTCCAGTGGAGAAGTCCCATCCAGACATGCCTTTCAATTTTTAGAAAACTTCTTACACTCTGGCACTCAGGAAGTAAATTCCTCCTTAGATTTCCTATGTCAATCACATCATCTAACATTTCTCTTTACTTTTTGGTCTGAGACAGGAATTTGAACTTGGTACTGAACCCTTTTGCTAATTGGCTAGTGCTCTGACAACTGAGCCATGCCTCTGACCCCTGACATTTCTCTGAGTAACCCTGATTTCTCCCACTACAAACTTCCGTTAGAAGCAGCGACTTGGCGGGTAAACGTGCTCACTCATCACAGCTATGCTGTTTATGTTAATGCTCAAATATGAGTTTTGTATGGGGTTTCTATGCCAACTTGTTAGAAATGCACCCTATAGGGGTGTGCTGATTTGTGGGATTTCAGACAATATAGGCTTTTTTTTTTAACATCACTTCCTCAAATGGTTGAAATAACACGACAAAAATCTATTGACCTCTCTGGCCATGTGTGAGAATAAAGGAGTTTGCAGGGCAGTGTAGAAATTGCAACCGTCACTATTTTGTGTCAGTATTCAAGCAGATTCCCTTGATTATACAATAAAAATATTCTAGGCACCCCTGTAGTCTCAGGCCTGGGGAGTTGAGGGCAAAAGTACTCTGCGTTGGAGGCCAGCTGGCTTCAACACAATACCTTGTCTCAAAAATGTGAGGTCTGGGAGGATGACTTAGGGATAGAGCGCTAGCATGTGCAAAGTCTTGGGCTTGATCCCCAGCACTGACAACATAAACAACAAGGTAAAAAATACCCACACTGTTTGTGGGGAGCCTAAAGCCCCATGGGAGCTGTAACTGGGCAGAGGAAATATGATTGAGTGGTGTGTGCAGCAAATGTCTGACGCCATAGGGATGTGCTGGTGTGGGTTGTGTGTCTCACCCTTTGTTTGAGCAAAGGCATGGAACTCTGAGTATTTGACACTACCCAGCAATTCTGACCAAAGACTGCATGAATGCCCATTCTATAGTGTTCTTCACTTCTATCTGGTATCCTGTGATCTACCATGGCATGTGCCAATCTGTTCTAATCTGTACACTGAAACCACACCAAGATAACAAGTACTTTCTTCCTCATTAAAAATGGAGAATGGAGGAAACTGGGCGTTTTTGCTGTTGTTGTTCTGTTCCAAAGAGCTTCCTACCTCTCTTGACTCTGTGTGTCTACAGTAATCCTTCCCCGCCCCCCCCCCCTGCTGTCACAGTATCCCCTGGAAGGAGCTGGTAACACATGCACCAAAGAGAAACAAGTAAGAGAGCTCCATATAATGAGATGCATCTTCTCAGTGGTTTCTACATCGTTCCTTCATTCTAGGGCCGGTTTGACACAATTTAGGAAGAAAGTAGAATATGAATATGCACTTGTATCTTCCCACTCCCTCTATGGTCTAGTTTTCTAGCTTCTCTACATGTCTTTTATTCAATAGCATTTGAGCAAATATTATTTTGAAGAGGACAAATAAAAAAGAACCTCCAGGGTTCTGATTTTGATCGCTATATTAAGACGTTTTCCCAAAGCTTAATGGTACAAAACAGTAGGCACTGAAATCTTCTTACCATTTGTGAATCAAGAACTTACAAAAGGCTCAGCTCCAGTAAGTGCTACCCGAATTACCGGGGCTGACAAGAGATGCTGGTAATATTGAAGATCAGGAGAGCACGTTTCACTCTTTCTCCCGGGGCCTCCTGTATCCAGAGAATGAGGAGAGAAGATGAAAGAGGATCACAAATAAGTAGCTCTGTAAAAATAATGACTAAAGATTCCCTTAGACAAAATTCACACAGCATTTATTTTATACAAATATAACCATTTGGACTCTTCTTTGTGGAAGTTTCTATATTTGTTTTTTGCTTCTGTTGTTAGTTTGCTTTGGTGGTACCTAGGTCTTATCTCAGGGCCTCTTTCTTCCTGGTCAACCTTTTGCCATTTAAGCCATTCCAAATTCTTACTTTTAGTTGTTTTCTGATAGCCTGTTGTGCTTACCCCTAGGCTGTCCTTGAATTGCAAATCTCCTACCTCTATCCCTCAAGTAGCTGATTCCCAGTGTGTGCATTGCTACTTTCTGATTTTTCTTAATATCGCATGATCATACTCCAAAATCAAATGTTCTGGATTTTTTATTTTGTGAGATAGTACTGATTTGGTGAATTTATTTGATGAGCTAATCATGTATTTGCATTCTTGTATTTTGAAGTTCAACAATAAAATATGAAAACTTTAAAATTGCCTGAAATATCAGCAGCTGTGCTTGAATAAGTTCCTGAAGTGTGAAGTCCAGTGAGGTGATTGTTTCATAGGCAGGGTCAGGTGAAACTTTGCTTCTACATCCTGGGTGATTAAGCATGACATAGGGATTGAGAGAGTGGTAGTGTGGAAATTCTCAGTAGGTTGCTTTCTTTTTTACTTAGGAAAGAAGGTTTTGTTTTGAAGAAACTTATATTAGCCCAAGGATAGTTAGAATAGCTGGATGTATAGAAGACCACATGTAAGACAACAGGTATGTTCAAAGCAGTGGTTGACTGCCAAGTGACAGGGCATGGTTTGGCAAAGGGATCTTGACGTGCAAGTCTCAATGATAAGTCTCATCCATTTGCACCCAATCAGCAGTGCCTGGTGGTAGTAACTTAGAACATTTTTCAACATAATGTATGCAACATTCAAAACCTCATAACGTGAAGCTCAAATGTACCTGTCATATTGTCAGGAATGAAAATGTCATGGTTTATCCATGGCTATCAAGCTAAAAGAGAAATTATTTCTCTTTGAAGAAAGGCAAAACTGAATCCTGCTGTTTTATTACCAGTCACATTTTTATTGTCCCTCTTAAGGAAGGGCACTACATTTCAGATGTGTTGTATCTGAGTGTGTGGGACTGATGCCCGAACTCAGGGCCTGGCACTTGGCTTTTTCACTCAAGGTGGATGCTCTACCACTTTAGTCACACTTTCACTTTCAGATTTGTGCTAGTTAATTTGAATAAAGGGATCATGGACTTTTTTTTTTTTTTTTTTTTTTTGCTGTGGCTGGCTTCAAATCACAATCCTTAGATCTCAGACTCCTGAGTAGCTATGGATTACAACCTTGAGCTACCAGTTGGCCTCAATTTCAGATTGTGAAGTAATTTAGGAGAAGAGATTTTCAGCACTGAAATATGTTTGCCTAACATGTTTCTTATCCCAGTATCTGAGCCTTTTTTTGCAAGTTAATGTTAGGGTACAGATCTCCCTCTATCCCTGTTTCATCATCTCAAGAAGTCTTCTAGACATTGGATTGTGGAATACTGAGATTCATCTAAATAATTTGTATGCATGGAGTAGCAGGGTTCCCTGATATTTCACACCATTCAGTAGAAAATAAGATGTAGTTGTAATTTGTGACATACGCGGCTGTACAGTGCAGATTTCACATTTACAGAAAACATTTTCTTAGAAAAATCAATATATCTGAGGTCCAAATGTGGTGGTTCACTCTGTCATTCCAGCTTCTCAGGAGGTAGTAATCTGCAGGATAGTGGCTTGGATAGACTAGAAGAAAGGGCAAAACGTTAGCAAGATCCTATCTCAACAAGTACGGGGGTATGGTTTTGCTTGTCTGTGGTCACAGGTGTGTAGGGGTCTTTAGGTAGGAGGATCTTGGTCTGAAGCCAGTTCAGTCAACTTTAATAACAACTAAAGAAAAAAGAGAGTTATGGCTCAAGCAATAGAGCATATGTTTGGTAAGCATGAGGCTCTGAGTTCAAATCCCAGTACAACCAAAAAAGGACAAAGAAAGTAAATAAGTACACTGGAACAGCTATTGTGACAAATACACTCAGCAATTAGGAGTAAACTATAATACTAAAAAAATTCTCTTATGCATCAAAATTCAGAAAGATCCAAAACACAGGTGCGGTGACTCAGGCACACTGTCCCCCTAGTTACTGAGGAGGTCGAGATCTGAGAATCTCAGTTCACCACCACCCCAAACAGAAGATTCTGTGAGACTGTTACTCCAATTAACCAGCAAAAATCAGGGCCAGATGTGTGTATCAAGTGCTAGAGCACCACATGAGCAAGCAAACTGAATTTGAGCAAGGTCAATATAAAAACATATTATATAATATATGGTCTGTATTATAATATACATACAGAGAGAGAGAGAGAGAGAGAGAGAGAGAGAGAGAGAGAGAGAGAGAGAGAGATAGAGATAGAGATGGAGACAAAGAGATTCCTGTATTGGGTCTTGGCATGTTGAGTGTTGTGCTGGCCATCCTTCGTCACTGTGTCCTTGAGGCCATATTAGTGAGAAGTTGAGAACTCCTGAGAACTCAGGTTTGAGCAGGTGAAACCATGGGGTGCAAGGATAGATCTATAAGAGTTATATATGCAATGTGTGATGCACAGGTTTGAAGAATAGGACTTACGGGGCAAAAGAAAGACAATCGAGGAGGGCTCAGACAGAGTAAAGGGAACAATTTCAAACAGCAGCCAGTTTCAATTAAGAAACAAAAGAGGCTGAAACCTGGGTTTAATACATTTATAACTGACAGCTCTTCAGTGCCACTCTGGACAGAAAGCTTGCTAGCCTAATTTATTCTCAGAGGATTCTCACTCCACAACCTGTGATACTTTCCTCACTGCCTGCTATTACAACAAGCAAACAGATGAAGAGGTGCTGCAAAGACATTCAAGCACCAATACAGAAATGTATGCCTGGGTAGTACAAGATGTTGCTTCACAGCTGCATTGATCTGCTCATTGTAGACACTCTGCCTAGAGAGGCTGAGTCTTTGTACTAATCCAAAGTGTGGTAAGTGAAAAAAATAACATGTGAATATAAAGACCCAGACAGAAGTGAGGGCTCCATGCCAGGGCACGGCAGAGGTGGGAGAGCTGGAGCCGGAGCATGGCTGGTCACAAGTGGAGCATCCAGTGCTGGAAGCCCAGCTGGGGAGGTGAGCAGGGGGTCTTATCATGAAGAGCCTGGGGAATCTTTGGAAGGTCTTTGTGTGTAACTAATGGGAAGGCTTTGTGTTGAGGTGAAGCCCTTAAAAGGTATAGATATTATGTTCAGTCCTTATCCACAGCTTCTGAGAGGCTGATGGCTTCTCTTAGGGATGAAAAGCAAATATGGGTGGGTTTTCGTTTTCTTTTTCCCTAAGACTATCTAGCACTCCCTGAATTTATCTTTATAATACCAGCAGTACAATAGCCTTTACTGGGCACAAATCCTAGAGTTCATTTCTCTGAGAACACTATTAATGTAGTTCTACCACATAGACCCAGCCCTTCTAATGCAGTTCAACACAAGGGAATTGGAGAGACACAAGTTTCTTTTGTCATGATATTGAAGAAGGTGCATTATACTCATAAACTGACATGTTGAATTGAAACACCTTAATAAAAGTACTTAAAGATAATATTAAATATGTACCAAATATTACTACAGTAGGCTCAACTGTGAGCAATGAAATGTGTCACTGGAGAGTGACAAACTTGTTCCCAGAAAGAATGAAAATGACAACCATAAACCTACCACACCCTATCACAGCAGAGAACTCACAATTTAAATGCCACATGAGTCTTTGCCTGGAATTCAAAATGGTGTCGGTCAGTTGAGTCACTATCTTCAACTCCACTCCGCAGAGATCAGAGATGGGAAGCTCCTTAAATAGTCAGTGTTTCTCACCTGAGAAATGACTTCATTCACTCTGCTACTTCCTAGACCCACCTAGATTCAGTCACTGGGAAAGTTTCATCTGACAAATACTCTTATTTGTTTTTTTTCTCCCTTTCTTCTCTTTCTTTTGGAGCAAGCTGTTCATGGCTTCAGCATCCATCACAAAATCTTCAAACAGTTTTGTTTAGCCTGCCTGGTCCACTCTCCTATGGTAATCTTAATTTTCCAGTTGCTAATAGGATATCAGTTTAGAAAGTCATATTATGTGCTGTAATATGTCCCTCCTCTCTCCACTCATATGTTATAATCCTAACCCCAGGTCCCTCAAAAGATGAGCATATTTGGAGATAAGTGCTTACCAGTGGTGACCAAGGGGAAATGACGTTATGAGGGTGGTCCTGATCTAATATGACTGGTGTCTGAGTTACACAAGAGGAAATTTTGTATTTGTACTTTCAATATTGGCAAAGCTTCACCTGTGAATGAACAGCAATGGTCTCTCATTGATTAATGCTATGTCTTCACACCAAGTCTTCTTCAAACTGTCATATTAGGCTAGCAAGGATGATTCAAATTTGGATTTAGGTAAATGCTCCAACTGTGTGTTGTTTCCACAGACTCACAAATTCCCAATGCAGATCCTAGAAATAGTTTGGACTGGCAATGAGTAGGAGCTTTTTAACCCCCTTATATGTATTGTAAAGTTACTTCTGAACTAATTTTTGTTTGGAAGTAAATTTCTCCTTTAAGAAATACTCCTTTGCAGTAGTGTACAGATGGAATCATAGGCTCTGGATGTCAAAATCAGCTCTATTCAAACACTAAAAGATACATATGAAGCTGATTTACAGAAAGTGGTCACCAGTTTCTGGTTATGACAACTAATATCTGGGGATGACACAGGCTAATAAATGTGAGGCTCCTATATCAATACCTTTGATAATCTAAATGTGTACAGTTAGTTATTCTTCTAAAAAGAACAAGGAATAAATAAGGAAGTTCTATCTCATCTGCCCTCTTGATTTATGAGCTAGTAGCAACAAGCTTCACCTCCTATTGTCACTAATAATCTTTCAGTTCTCACCTACTACCAACCCTTCAAATAACAAATGACAAAAGAGCCTCAGCACACCTGAAAATAAATCAGTGGTGATGGCAGAACAGAGACGATGATAAAGATAGCTTCAGGGTGTCAGTGTAGGCCTTGCTTTATAGTTTTGTATGTTAACCAGTAAAATTCAAAAAATAAACCCACACTAGAAATGAAGGCCAACCTAGAGCTTGGTATGGAAGAGAGTGGTCTTAAAGAGGTGATTCCTCCTGGTTTTGAAATACTAGACTTCAATAAAAAGAGAAAGGGTGGGAATATTGTCCTAACTGTAAGGTTCGCCAAGAGTAATCTGCCACGTCATGTTCAGGCAGAAGAGTTTATGGGGGGAGAGCAAAGTGCCAGTCTGCAAAAGATGGAGGTGCACAGAGAGAGAGGGGAAGGCAGGTAGGAGAGAGAGAGAGAGAGAGAGAGAGAGAGAGAGAGAGAGAGAGAGAGAGAGAGAGAGAGAGAGAGAGACTTGTGTGGAGCCAGATTCTATAGGGAAAGTTGGGCCCACAGTGGATGTGGAAGTGATCTCAGTGCCTCACTGTCGGAGGGAGGAGTGACTAGGGTGGTTTGGGAAGGGACCTCAGAGTCTGGGGTCCTTTGCTGACTCACATTCAGGTGATTGACAGTCAGGTGATGACTGGTTTCCGGCAGGTGAAGAAGAAGGGGAGGAGCTGTTCTCCTGGGTAGACTTATCGTTGACATTTAATGTACATATGTGAAAATGGAACCGGATAATGCGAGGGCATGGGTGGGTTCAGGCGAGATGGCGGGGGGAGGGGGAGGAGTGAGGAAGGGTTGACATTGATCAAGATGTATTGTACTTATAAATTGATTTGTTGACTTTAAACCCCTTTGTACAACTAAATTTCAAAAATGGAAAAGAAGACTGGTAGAATAACATCAAATCAGATAAAATAAATAAAGAAAAAGAAACATTAGACTTCTTTCTGATCAATATGAAAGAGTAGCTAGACAGAGAACCTTTCTATCGTACAAGATTCCACATTTCTAACCTAATCTATGTACCAAGGGCAACAGGGAAAGCCATTCGAATGCTTTCTTCTTTGTCTCACTACTGAATTTTTAAAGAGCTTTATGTAACATGAATCTCTGAAAAAACAAACAAACACTCAGTAAAAATCACACTTCTGTCTCTTTATCCAGATTTTCCACTTCTCCTTCTTTTTTTGTGTGATTATTTATTTGGTGGTCATTTTCCTAAATCTCTACAATGAGAAATCCAGCTCTCATAACCTTTAAAATACTGTCATCATGTGATGATCCATCTTTCTGTCACAGTCAACTTAGAGAAAATCTTTACTTCAGTTCACAGTTTTGGAGGCCTCAGTTCATGGTGTGTCTGTGTGCTGCATTGCTTTTGGGCCTGTAGTGATGCAAGGCATCATGGGTAACACAAAGGAAAGCTGCTTACCACAAGGCCAGGAAGTGAGAGAGAAGAAGGGAGTGAGAGTGGGAATCTCCTTCCAGGACACACCCATAGTGACATATGACCTCCTCCTAGGTTCCCCTAGGCTCCCCCAACCCTTTCTTGTATCAGTTCTAGCCCTTGGACCCAGGACCTGGGTGCTGTCCCTGAGCATTTTTGCCCAAGGATAGTGCTCTACCAGTTGAGCCATACCTCCGTTTTTGGCTCTTTTGGGTAGAATGGGAGATAAGAGTCTCATGGGCATTCCTGCTCAAGTTGGCTTCGAACTACACTCCTCAGCTCTCAGCCTTCTGAGTTGCTAGGATTACAACATGTGTGAGCCACCAGCACCCAGCTCTAGGCTATACTTCTTAAAGGTCATTTCCCAAGCTGAGAGGCCTCCCACATTGGGGACCAAGCCTCTCACACATGGATGGGCCTTAGGGGATGCTAAAGACTAAATGTTACTACAGGCCTGACACCATATCAGGAGTCAGGCACAAATATTCACTCTAAGCTGGAAACATGATGTATCTAAGTAATACAAGAAACTGTGTTTTTAAATAGAAAATAAATTTAGCTAAGACTAGAGAACTATAGAATGGGAAGAAGAGTGGAGAGAAAAACCAGAAAGCATATGCAAGCGCGTGTGCACGCATGTGTGTGTGTGTGTGTGTGTGTGTGTGTGTGTGTCAAAGGTCTTACTTGAGATAAATTTTGAGAACCAAATGAGGAAAGGGAGAGGATGACCCAGGAGGAAAATTCGGCTGAGGCGTGGTAAAGGACTTGGAACTCCTGGAAAATTTGCCAGCTGGAATCCGGAATTCATATTTCAGGTAAAAATCATGGTAAAGTTTAAACAGAAATACTGAGACCAGGAAATGAAGGATTTTCAATACCAGGCTAAAAATGGAGTGACTATGCTACTTTCTAGTTAGTACCCCTCAAAAATTTCCATGCATGTGTTTCTAAAGGTGTTGAGAATATTTGAATACTTGTGTTCTCACTTGATTGCAAGAGGAAACGTTCTGAAGCTTTTCCCAAGCCAGATAGATAGATAGATAGATAGATAGATAGAGATAGAGATAGAGATAGAGATAGATATAGATAGATAGATAGAGATAGATACATACATACATACATATATATGTGAAAACAAAACATACATACATGTTCATTCTACTCCATAATGCTTATGTTTATTGCACTGTAGCAGATATGATGATTTTCCTTTACCAAAACTTCCAGAAAAATCTGAGTTGTGGGAAGATGTCATCTCACAGAATTTTCAATACCCCAGGCTTCTGAGCAAAGAATCCTTGATTCTTTGAGGTAAATGTCCTCCAACTAAAAAGCATCAGCCTTAGGCTACATGGAACCATTGTAAATATTTTGAAAAGAGAATCACACACTTTAAAAAAACAACAAAGATAAGAGCTCCAGGCAAATGAAAACTGCTTTTGTTCTTGGAATTCCTTTCCTTTCCTAAGCTCTTCCCCATGCCTTATGACTTCAAAGGACAGAAAAGGCAACTAAACAGTCTTCCTCTTCAAAGCACCAGCACATACATTATTTTATTTTTATTTTAGCATATTATCCCAATGGACTGAGTAGTCCTCAGACAAGCAGAGGGCTGAGCAAGTAGTCCATGAGGAGAATATATGCAGTGTGCGTCTTATCCGAGACTGCTCTTTGTTTATTAAAGTCTTAAGACCCTGTAAGTGTTCAGGCACGGGTGTTCATGCTGCAGCAATGCACCTTTCTTGCTAGGTGGGCAGTGGCATTTCCTATTAGCTACTTGGATGAGATGGGCTGAGAATGCTGCGGTGGAGACCCGAGTGTAGGTAGCTGCTCTGGGTCCCTCTGCCTCTTGGCAGTACAGCTGCACCTGAAGCTCCTATGAGAAAGTGGCTGTTAAAATACCATCCACATGCCCTCCCCACCCCCTTGTGATTGGCAGCTTGTTCATTTCCATATGTCTTGGTGCTCTCTGTATTCTATCTTATCTTGCTGTTCAGCTGGGGATATAATAGAATACTGGAATGCTCAAGTTTCTTCTCAATGCTATTGCTTCTGTGTTCATCCAGCAACCTTAACCTAGCAAACGTCATGGGCTGAAACTGAGTGGGTACTAGGGAAGAGGGTAAAGACGGTTAATCAAATTTGTGACATTTGAATTTGGAACTTGTGAGTAGAAACTAGAAAATTCCCATCTAAGTGGAAGTCATGAAAGGCCCCTTGCCACCAACTGTCTCCCTCTGTAAAATTTGTTAAAAATCTGGCAAGGTTCAAATTTTCAAAAGTCTCTTTGGAAAATATCTTTTCGGGACAAAGACTTGGTGAAGTTAAGGGTCAAGTTGATACTAGCTGCACTTTTGAAATCTTAGGCAATTCAAAATAACAGAAATAGCAAAAGAAGAGGTCAGCCTTCTCAAATTTCCCCTAACAGCAACATGGCTGGTAACTGCTGAAACTATTCCTCCAGCCTCACCACCAGCATCGTCAAGAGCTAGGAATTCATCCCTTCATGAAGCAGTTCTGTCCCTAATTACAATGTAATCATGCTTTTTTGTTTTTAGCAATTATTTTGCTAAACCATTTCTTTTTGGAATCAAGGTCTGCCGCTGTATCCCAGGCCAGCCTTGAACTCATTATCCTCTGGCAGCAGCTTCTAGAGTGCGTACACAATACTCGGCGTGGTATACTACTTGCGACACACTTTTCATCTATTTTACTTACTTAATATAGCTCTGTTGAAGCACACTTCTGTTTGTTGACCCAAAATCCATACATGCTGCACTCATGCTCTTATCTCATTGGTTGGAGCACAGAAAATGTGGTTTCCTGGAAAGCTCTTCCTACATTCAGACCCAATGCAAGCTATTTAGCCAGTGGGGATTGGGCATATCAAAGTGAGGAGATGTGCTCCCTACTGACAGAAAGTGAGTGAACAGGAAAAAGTAAACATTAAAAGATTTCTTGACGTTTGAATGAAAAGCAAAATTCAAAAGATCACAGTAACCTGATTACTACCACTGGGAGGTTAGTTAAAAATGACAGCACGTTTATTGTTAGCATTTCCCTAGCCTCAGGTCCTCAGCTCCTCCCACTAGCCCCCAGATCCACCCCTACCTATGAGCCACTCCTACTCACTACCTACCTACTTCCCTTTTATTCCCAGAGAGAGAAGCTGCCACCTGGATAAGGTGCGGACGCCATGTAGCTCCCTGTCCCATGGGAACTATGGCCCCACTAATAAACCTCCTCATGAACCTTCTCCTGCTTGTGATTATCTCCGCATGGTTCTCTGGGATGGCCGGGACATATCCTTTCATTTATCATGTCTTATAATACAACTATTAAAATGAAGATGGAATGATACATTTTGACCATGAAGATATTTCTGGCATATGGAGTAAAAAAGCTGCTAATTTAATATTTTATAAGCCATTTTATAAAAATCATAAGAATACATGTACATATCCATTTTTCTAAATATGCATGAAGGGATAATGGATAATTGAGGGTCATTATATCTGGATGGTTATGTCTGAATTTTTAAAAACTCTTTCATTTTCCACAGGAACCCTTTATTCCAGCTAAAACAAGATGAAATAGTCCTTAATGCCAATTTGTGAGCAGTACAATTTGTTGGATTGAAACTTGAAGGGGAAAACGAAACATTTCCTAATTTCTGTTAGATCAGGAGAAAGAGGGGAGAGAGAAAGAGAGAGACAGAGACAGAGAGAATTGTAGTGTCTATGTGTATGTGTTTATGAGAAAGTCAGAGACAGACAAAGGGACAATGATACAGACAATGTCACAGATAGCCACAGATTAACAAACGTAATGGGATAGATAGAGTTGGAGCAGGGTCAGGGCAAGAAGTTGTTGTGGCTAAGCATGTGTATGTATCTGTGTGTGTCTATAAAAGAGGAAAAGTTCAGAAAGTAAAAGAAAAGTACTTTCAGGGTGGTCTAAAAGGAGCAATAGAAACAAATTAAGAAAAATGTCAGATCTGAACTTAAAAGCTAACATTCCAAGTAGTGATAGAATGGATAGTAGAGCTGAACCACAGGGGAAGTAGCAGGAGTTTTTTGTTTTTTTAAATATTTTAACTCATGACTTGTTGAAAAAAAAAAAAAACACCAGGCAAACATAAACATCAATGCTCATAAAATTGGTTTGCTTTTTCTGGGTTGTGACAGTTGATATTCTAGAGACACATTTCCATTTCTTCCAATGATGAGAAAATGGAAAAGGGCCCAAGTGATGTACAGACTCCCTAAGTGGCTTAAACTCTGCCCTTAGAGGAAGTCCATGCAGGGAGAGTGACCACTGGGCACTTCATCAGTCTCTAGCCAGGGCCTGCCTCCTGGGTAACCAGTTCTTTGTAAACATGTAGCAGAGGTCTTTGGGGCCAGGAGGGGCCAGGCTGAGACCCTGCATGGGAAGGAGAGCCTGCCTCAGTGACCTGTGGCTATGCCGAGACAGCACGTGACGGCCTCCTGCCCGCGTGTAGGTTCTGAGGTCAGAACACATCTGGTTCTGGTCTACTCTTACAGCCTGAGTGGGAAGAAAGTTGGCTGGGAGATGGCAGCTGTTTTGTTTTTTTGTTTTTGCCAATACATTTGAGAACAAAAATCTCTTTTGACTTTTCTTATTTCTTCTTTATGTTCATGTGAACTGGTCTTTGAAACCCATCATTTCAAACCACAAACATAAAACTGGAAATTGCCAACAAGGCTCCTTTGAACACCTAATGTCTTAAGACTATGTCCTCTTAATCTCAGGCTCAAACATTTTTCCAAGGTCTATAGAATCTCATGTCATACACATAGAAGAAAGAAAAACTCCTTTGGAGTTGACACTGCTTTCTCTAAAGGTGCAGTTGTATCCCACACCTTTGGTTCCTTCTTGCCTATACCCATTTCTGACTGTGGTCTACCTTCAACATCTTCATTTTGCCTCCTGCCTTAGCCTTCCTTCAAAATCAGTAGCTATGGTGCAATGTTCACTGCCTATTAAGTCCATTGCAGTGAGCTTTTTCTCAAGTCCATGTCCTTAACATTGGTAATATGTTAGATTTCCCCCATCAATCTAAGCCTTAGAACATCTGTTTCCATAGCAACCAACTATCCTGTTCCTGCTCCTCTTCCTCCTCTTCCTTCTCTCTGCTTTCATGGCAGGATTGTCTCTTCACTCAATAGCTTTCTTAGTCTCTTAGCTCTTTTTGCTCATTCTAATTCCTTTGTCTTCTCTGCACATGATCCAAGTGGTAATAATTCTGGGTTTTTAGACCCCACGTCCTAAGCCCAGAAGTCCCAGGTTAGATCTGGCACCCTCAGATGCCAAGCAAAGAGACATGGAAAAGGGTGGAGAAAGGAGATTCATTATATGGCAGTCCTGGGAAGATGATAGTTTGATATGTCTTCAGTGTTGTCTGAGGTATAGACATTGACCTCTGTTTAAATAGAGAGCACAGAGGGCACAGTGTGAGAATGGTCTGCATTGTTAAAACAATGGTTGGCCCTTATCTCAGTTTTTGTTTTTGGAAACGTTCCAGAGTATTGTTATCACTTTATCACTAGAACAGAACAGAAACAAGCATCTACTGTGTTTCTAGGTGCTTTTTAAAATATGATAAGAAAAAGGCATTGCCTGAGCACTTGCCTTTCTCCAAAATGCCTATTAGGAAATACTTCTCTTGGAACCTACAATGATTGCAGCAGAGGACAGTTCAGATCCACATGGGGGATTTTTAGTTAATTCAGGGGACCCACCAGCAAAAGCATCTGTTAAGTTACCTTTTGCAGTAATAATAAGTTTCTTGCAGTGTCGGGATCGGAAAGATCCCTTTCTCCCCCATCTCCCGGGGAGAATGCTTGAACCCTAAAATCTATGAAAGAGCACTCGGCCTTGCCTTCCACCGGCAGAAGGCCAGAGGTGTACTCTCATGGACTTGCGCTAAGTTGAGGAAAGGTTGCTGAAGCCTCCCCTCCCCCCAGTTCCCTCACATGTTACCAGGAGCAGGGGCGGAAAAGAAAGCATCAGGGACACGCTGCTATGGTGGGATATGTCTCCGCCCCCAGAGGGCGGGGCAGAGAAATTTATTAGGATGACAAAGGCGGAAGGGGAAGGACTTGGGGTGACTGCCTGATTGGCTGACTGTGCTGTCACTCAAGTGATCCTGGAACTTCCTTTCTGGGCCGGGCAACCATCATGGTGGCACACACACGCTCACCCCCCAAGGGGCAGGGGGGCTTCTCTTCCGGTTGAGGCTGGAAGGTGGGAGGGGCTCCCTCCCATTGTCCCAGGGCTGGGGGAAGGGCAGCGTCTCGCTCTTGGTGCCCTTCTTCCACCAAGACCAAAACGGTCCCCAACATTGCAGTATAACGTATATTAGACTATTCTGTTTCTCAAGAACATATTATAAGCTGGGAGCTGGTGGTTCATGTCTGTACTCCTAGCTGCTCAGGAGGCTGAGATCTGAGGATCATAGATCAAAGCCAGCCTGGGCAGAAAAAGTCCATGAGAATCTTCCCTCAAAAAGCCAGAAGTGGAGCAGTGCCTCATCTGATAAGAATGCCAGTCTTAAGTGGGAAAGCCAAGCAAAAGCATGAAGTACTGAGTTCAAGCTCTACTACCAGCACAAAAAATAAAATAAATAAAAAGAGCATATAATGGCCTACCATTATAAGTGAAAAATGCTTAGAGTTGAGATGACTGTAAGTGCATTATCTTTTCACCTTTATAGCTCAGTCCCCACTGCAGAAATCATGTCAGCCTTTTTACCTGGTGCATTTTGCTATGGTTATTCTGGCCAGTTTCCTCTCCTTCTGCCCGAATGACTCCTGAACCAGGGACCCAGTCTAGGAGAGTGCCTATCCCAAGGTCTTTCTAAGGCCTTGAATGGCTCTAGAGTCAGTAACCACTAAGAAGAATTTTACTTATGAACTGTGGAAGAGAATTCTAAAGAGAGAATAAAGTGCTTTCATCATTCTTTTTGCCTTGAAGCACTTGAGTATAAATCACTGTAGAAATTTCATATGAATAAAGCATTTCCTTCCTCACATCTGAATTCACGTTGACTTTAAAATGAAACTAACAGCAATAAATATGAGTTGTTGGAGGAAAATCCAATTCAAAAGGGGGTTTAATAATAATGTCTTTACTCATTTATATTCTCAGTAGGGAACGAACACCATAAACACTTTTCTGTTTTTATCCTTGACACTCCTCTCCATTGCTAGGTCAGTCTCAAGGGGACTTTCTGCACATATGTACTGAGGAACTTTCTGTTCAGAAACCAGATAATGCCAAACTTCATCTTACTTAGGTTTTCATAAGCACGCTCTATTGCTGTGGGAACTGAGATAAATTGAAAACGTTCTTTGGCTCTTGAAAGCCAGACTGATAAAATTATGGTAAATATTTTAAAGATTTTTTAAGGTTATTTCACAAGCTGGCAATGGTTTTTGGCTTTGCATTAACTGAATTTTAAAATATCCTGTTAATGATTAAAGACTTTTGGAAGATGATAGGATTACTGAACCAAGCTTGTTCTGTGTGCCAACCCCTGAAGCAGTAAGTTTTGCAGAAGAGTTTACTCACAGGGTGGCCACACAGGAGGTGGGGGGGCAGGGGGACACCCAATCTCCAAGCTGCCCCCCTGCAGACATAGCTGAGGGGTGTTTGTGGGATAGAAAAGCAGGGTCTGCAGTAGAGGAAAGGTGATGGGAGATGAGGGCTGTGCATGCGTAATCGCACTTCATGACTCTACCCAAACATGTGTTCTGAAAATGGAGGCCTCCTTGTGATCTGTGACTGGAGGTTCTAGTCCTCTGGTGCCAAAAAGTCATCCATGGAGCGGGGTCTAAGTAAAGGCGTCAGTGGCTTCAGCTAGTGTAAGATAGACAAATGTCATCTCCAATTTCCTCATACATATATATATACATGTATACATACATACATATATATACACACATTTATAAGCATATATATACTTATGATCATTACCTCAGAGGTGTCATTAATAGTAAAGGTGAGCAGGGCTCTATTACTTTACCGCTGAACTATTAAAGAAACTTCGTAATTAGTAGCAAGTGAAGGTGGAGAATTTATTAACATTTTTTCCCTGGGTTTCAAACAAAGATGTGCCCTTTGAACTTTAACTAGGGAAGAAGAACAGCCCTAGCCTCTAAAAGAGAAAAAAAAAAGTAATCAGTTTCATTCTAGATTTATTAGGGATTTTGTTTGTTCTTTTGTGATAGTATAAAGGCTTGAACTTGGAGCCTGGACCCTGTCTTTCAAGATTTGACACGGTATCACAGTTTCACCTGTGACTTTTTGCTGGTTATTTGGAGATGAGTCTCACAGACTTTTCTGCTCATGGTGGCTTTGAACTGTGATCCTCATATCTTAGCCTCCTGAGTAGCTAAGATTAAAGGCATGAACTACCATTGCCTGACACAATTATTAGTTTTGAAAAGCTTTTGGATCACACACTTATTTAAGAATACCAAGTAAAGGTATTTTGCAAAGTGATGTACCATTCTGTTATATATACATATATATATATATTTCCTGATTAATAGTTTCATAAAAATAGTCAAGATCTGCCAATTCTCCATATGCCTAGGATTATCTGAAGTGATATTTATTTGTTTGTTTGTAACAAGGTCTTGCTATATAGCCCAGGTTAGCCTTGAACTTAAATCTGTCTTCACCTCGTAAGTACTAGATTTACAAAAGATTACCACTACTCTTGGTCCAGGATAAATATTTCTACCTCATAAGTCTAGTAAGAAATTAACTGAAAATAGTGTGCAAAACACATTGACTTTCATACTAACAAAATTTCCCTTTGATACTTTTTATCACAGCTCATTTTTTTCTTCCTACTTGTTTAATTGTGAAATGAATGATGCATGCAAAACACTTTGTAAAATATGTATGGCCAGGAAAAAGAATAAAGAGTTTCTAATACACAGGAGGAT
This sequence comes from Perognathus longimembris pacificus, assembly GCF_023159225.1. Lineage (NCBI taxonomy): Eukaryota > Metazoa > Chordata > Mammalia > Rodentia > Heteromyidae > Perognathus > Perognathus longimembris. The sequence goes on along the minus strand of NC_063181.1, from coordinate 32,189,054 downwards.
AGAATTCTAGGCCTGCCTGTTTTGTGTAGCTATAAACTGACTACAGATTAAGATGTGAAGCCGCTCGGAACCTTGGACTACCATTGTGTCCTTTCTGTCATTGTTCTCTTCTTGGGCTTGGATGGACATCTGCACATAACGCTTTCCGCCATGAGGCCCTTTTGTGTTGGGTTGCACTTGGTCAATAACCACCTCAATCAATTTCCAGCTAACTTTTCTGTCTCTGTCTCTGTTTCTCTCTCCTTCTCTCTCTTTCTCTCTGTCTCCCCCTCTTTTCCTGTGCTGCCCCAGCTTCCAAATACCAGATCGCAGTTCTCTCCCATTCTAGAAAATTACTTTTAAAAGGTCTGAGCACATTTGGGGAAGCCTAACATGCTAATGGGGGAGGGGGAAGACCTTACCATTCTGGTCTGAACTACCTGGATCATGGATGTCTCCTCTATCCCGAACTAAAGTGCATGGCACAGCCTTAATGACCTGTAGCCTTTGGCATCTGCCGCAGCAACCACTGGCAGGGGAGCACACACACAAACTCACTTTCCACTTCCTGTCCCAATGAAGAAGCCGAATCAATGAGGCAAGCAGAAGAACCTTTCATGCAACCCTGCATGTGCTTCCCGAGGCTCTAAGAAGGTGGAGATGAGTGGAGGAATAAGCCTAGAGGAGCAAATGAAAGGCATCCACCCCCAGCTCCTAAGGCACCAGGAGCAGAAGACCTTGAAAAGTATCTCTACAGTCATCAAATAGAAGAATGTCCTGATGTTTTCTTCCCTTTTTCCTGTGCTCTGTGTCTTCAAATTTGATTTTCATCTCTCTTGGAATTCTCTGGACACAAACAGCTACATGATACCTTTTATACATGTCTGGATAAATATGACCTACCTTTAAGGCTCAGATCTTTTGTAGGAAACTGTCCTGATGAAAACACACAGACGTCTCCACCACTGCAAGCCATTTCTCAGAACTTTCTCCTGGTGCCTGCCTGCTCTAGCATTCAAGGATGAGCTTCCCACATAATTCTAACTTTCCAAACATTAATGACACACTAAAGTTAGCAAGAAATTCACAGCCATCCTTTCCCAACCTAGCACTCTTAAGTCTCAAGTCTTGCAGAAAGGTTTCACCTGGAATGATGCATGCGAGCAACACTGACAACAAAACCAAGACATGTATCACAGCAATGAGCACCTGAGTGTCAATCATTTACACCCTCTTCAGATGACTGGACTGCACTTCTCACTGCCTTGTGGGTAGGAGACAAGATGTCCAAAGTCATTTATCTGGAATAGGCTTGTTTTATAAACATTGGGCAGTTTATGAAATCTCCAGTCTGGAGCCCATAAGTCTTCCCTTGGTAAGTCATATGAAAGATTCTTCGTGAGGGTAAGAAGTGAGCGGGTCACTGGAAGGCTAGATCCTTCCATCTTTCAACATATCAGCTTGTTGCTAATAACAACAGTTTCTTCATCACCCTCTCCCGAGCCATAAACTCCACAGGAGAGCAGCAAAGCAAATCCAGTGATTGACTAGATATCTTGCGTTCCAGTTTTTTTTTTTCTTATCTTCGTTCTCATACTCTTTGATCATAGAGCCCTGTGCCAAAGGAAAGGGGAAAGAACAGATTAAACCTGTCAAGCCTATTATTGTCCATATGTATACTTATACATGGGTAGTACTGATATCCATGCTGTAAGAAAAGTACGTAAATAGATGCTAAAATAACAAAATAAGGGCTCAAATAGTAGAGTTCCTGCCTAGCAAGCAAGAAGCCTTGAGTTCAAACCCACTACTGACAAAAATTGTAATACAAATAAAAATTAAGTGCATTTTAGTTACCACGATTATAGAGACTCTAGATCTTTGGCTTCTTCTTCTTCTTCTTCTTCTTCTTCTTCTTCTTCTTCTTCTTCTTCTTCTTCTTCTTCCTTTTCTTCTTCTTCCTCTCTCTCTCTCTCTCTCTCTCTCTCTCTCTCTCTCTCTCTCTCTCTCTGTACGTGCATGTGTGCTAATGTGTGTTCTGGTACTAGAGTTTGACCTCAGGCTAGGGGTGCTATTTCTCGGCACTTTTGTTTAATGCTGGTGCTCTACCTCTTGAGCCACAACTCAACTTCTGGCTTTTTGCTGGGTTAATTCAAGATAAGAGTCTTGTGAATTTTGGTACCCAAGCTGACATCAAGTTGCAATCTTTAAACCTCAGCTTATTGCATGGTTAGGATTATAGTTATGAGCCACTGATGCCTGGCTTTTCCTTTTATTCAAAGTATTTTGAGTTTCCATTACAATTAAAATTCTATGACTGTTAGAATCAGGAAGAGAAAGATCATGCCACAAATTTACAAAGGCTGTTCAGTACAAATGTATACTCAATATTGCACTGACTGAGGAAAATGGAAAGGATTTCCTCTAAAATAAGGAATAATATTTTTTTACTCCCATATTTAATATGATGCTGGAATTCTCAGTCTCAGCAACCAGGTAGAAGAAAGAAAGAAACTGTATACCAATAGAAAAGAAGGAACCAGATAACCCTATTTGCAGATGATGATCCTATATTAAAAAGATACTAAAAGCTCACCAGAAAACTTCTAAATCTGGTAAACATTTTCAACAAATTATCAAGATACAAGATGAACACACACACACACACACACACACACACACACACACAGTAGCTTTTCCATACATCAAAAATGAACAAGATAAGAAAGAAATAATGAAAATCATTCCATTAACAATAACCTAAAAAATTACTTAGAAATAGACCTAACTAGAGAGATGAAAGACCTCTATAGTGTAAACTCTAAAATACTGAAGACATTATTAGATGGAAAGGCCTTCCATACAAATCAACAAAAGGCTAATGTGAAAATGACTATATTACAAAAACAATATTTAGATTCTATGCAATCCCTCTCAAAGTTCCAATGATATTCTCCCCGGAAACAATAAAAAAAATCCTAGAATTAATATGGTAGCATAAAATAAAAAAAATAGTAGACAAAACCATTCTGAACAAATATGAGCGACAAAGCCACACAAAAGATACTGCTCCCCCACACTTAGATATATACCGAAGGAATTCTGCATACAGTAAAGCCACCTGCACACTCATCTTTATTACATCACTGTTCACAATAGCTAAGTTTTGAAATCAGCCTAGTGATCACCGGTAATGAATAAAGAGTACACACCTTAGTTATACAATGGAGAACCATTATTCAACCGCAAAAGAGAAGGAAATGTATTTTGCAGAAAAATGAATGAAACTGTAGTTCAAGTGAAATAAGCCAGACTCAGAAAGATAAATATTAGATGTTTTCTCTCATGTGGATGATTTTGATATTTTTATAAAAATATAAGGATATGAAAGTGAATGTGAATCAGTGTAAAGTGGCGGGAAAAGATATAGGGATGACTATCATCAAAGTCCATTATATGCATGGAGGAAAATGTTATAACCAAAACTATTATTTTGTACACTTTACATGTACAGATACAAGAGAAAAACGAAATACAACAGAATTATCTCTAGGTGGTTAGGTTGTAGCTTTGTGTGTGTATGTTGGAAACTTACTTCATCTGTATAGGGAACGTATTTGTGTAAGTCTGTGTTCAACTGTACTTGCATACCAAGTTCCTATGAAAACTTTGTTTACATGAGAGTTTCTTTGTGAAATTATTAAATGAGTTAAATGGATTTCTTTGTAAAATTATTGTGTGTGCTGCTAAAATGAAATGAGAGAAATACTGCAACATCAGTGTGAGCTCTGTACTTGTGCCTGAACAGAAATGGTGTCTTTCCTGATGCTTCTTACACAGCCTCAAGACAGCAGCAAGAGTGCACAGGCATCAGTTCCTAGAGGCAAGTCAGGCCTCTAGAAATGTGGTGCTCTTTTTCATCCCAAACTAAACTATCAAGGTCCCCACTTCTGTATGACATCTGGGCCTATGCTGATGAAACAAATCCTACTTGCTGACTAACATGTGACTATGGCAAACATACTCTTTCAAAAATAGAACAAAACATTATTGCATTATGATGATGAAATACACCTATCAGACCCTCCTCTCTTTTGGTTAAATATCATTCACTAACTTCCCTGACTCTTACAATAACTCATGTTCCACATAAAAGTAGAAAAATAATATAAAGAACAAAGAAAAGTATAAAAGTCAAACATATTTCCATACCTAGAGACATCTGGTATTAAAGTTTTAGTTTGCATTTCCATATTTTCTACGCAAATGATTTTTATAACCAAAATTTTACTTCATTTTAGAAACCTTCCTTTTATACTTCATATATCATAGGCATACTTCCATATGCTGGCTGTTCCCTGGAAATACCATGCAAATCACTGAATAATACATTTCCAGCATAAACACATCCTATTATTTAGCAAGTCCCAGAAAGTAAGAAAGTTAGACTGTTTCCAAATTCTCAATGCAGAAGATCTCTTCTCAACAATATTTTTGATCTTTGTATATCTTTTATACAATATACATTCGTGTGTGTGTGTGTGTGTGTGTGTGTGTGTGTGCCAGTATGCTTGGGCTTGGACTTAGGGTGTGAGCCCAGTCCCTTATAGATTTTTCTATCAAGGGTGACACTCTATCACTTAAATCACAGCTTCACTTCTGGCTTTTTGCTGGTTAAGAGTCCCACAGACTTTCCTGTTTGGGATGGCTTTGAATTGCAATCCTCAGATTTCAGCCTCCTGAGCAGCAAGGATTACAGGCATAAATCACCAGTATGGGACATAAATTTTTTTGTTTTGTTTTGTTTTTTTTGGCCAGTCCTGGGCCTTGGACTCAGGGCCTGAGCACTGTCCCTGGCTTCTTCCCGCTCAAGGCTAGCACTCTGCCACCTGAGCCACAGCGCCCCTGCTGGCCGTTTTCCATATATGTGGTGCGGGGGAATCGAACAGAGCTTCACGTGTAGGAGGCAAGCGCTCTTGCCACTAGGCCATATTCCCAGCCCCTGGACATAAATTCTTAAAAGTGGTATTTCTGTTTTAGATATGTAAAATTTTAAAGATGACATATTGCTATCCAGTTATCTCTGCAAGGTAAGAAGATGCTAAGTGTTCTCCAAGGGGGGATATTGTTATTTTTCTACCCTTGCCACTTGGGGAAATAAAAATCTCTAAATACCATATCTGTCATGTTTCCTTGATGGCTAATAAGGGTGAACAATTTTCTAAAACGTTATTTAGCTAGTTGCGTTTCTCCTTTTGTAAGTTATTTGTTTATATGCAGTCTACCCATTTTTAGCTATATCTGTATCTAGTTATTTAAGAGTTCTTCATATGTGAAAAGATTTTATCATTTGCATGTTTTATATGCTCTAAATTTAAGTCCTGAGCTTCACCGACAAAAGCCTGAGTCACAAAGAAGTATGATTAACCGTATTTGGTGGAATGGACAGTGAGTTTTAAAGAGAAATGTCCAGAAACCAGACCTTACTAAATGACAGACCCTTTCAGGGACTCTGTACTATGAAGGTGACTGATCATTTTGGTTGTAGTTAGAATGTTAGCTTAGCTTTCTTTTCACTTGGGTGTGGAATAGGTTTTCCTCCTTCGTATTGTTTACATCTGTTTCTGTCCTCAGGTCTAACCCTTCCCCACAATCTTTTCTGCAAGAAACAATAGAGGAAGTTAAGTTTTCCTATGGTTGCATAGAAACCAAACAATCTCCTGTGATGTTTATGATTCTGACACATTACATTAACAAAGCATTTCCAACACCAGAGGACCAGTTTCTCTTAAAATGTTAAGATAATCATCCAAATAAATCATGCTAATCGGACAAACAATCTGACATGCAAAAAGCAATATAAAACAGGTGATGTGGAATGTCTAAAACAACTATTTCTTTTCAAGTAAAGCCATTTTTCTGGTAAATAGCTTATTTTTAATCTTCCTATCAATTCTACTTTCAGATGAAGTTCATGGGTTCCTGTGAAATATTTTTCATTTATTGACTTAGGACTTTGCTGCAGCATGGACCTTCCATGTCCCTCAAAGGGCTTCATGGTAAAGTCTTGCTCTCAGGTGGGTGTTCTTCAGGGGTGGTGGATATTTTTAACAGGTGGGACCTACCAGGAGGTCTGCTGGTCATTGAAGCTGTGCTTTTGCAGTGAATTAGAGGCCTGAGACCCTGCTCTCCTTCTGTTTCATTCCTGACCACAGGTAGGCAGCTTTGCTCTATCACATGCTCCTGAGTGATTTACTGCCTTGCTATAGGCCCAAAGCCACAGGGCCAACCAACCACAGGACGAAACTTCCAAACCCGCAAGCCATGAAAGAATTCCTCCTGCTAAGCTCACTGTTTTAGGTAGTTATGATGACAGAAAGCAGACTGTCACACAATTTTAACATTCTTTGAAACATTACTTAAACTATCTACCTGAAAAGCCTTATTCAACATGCCTTTTTTGGGGTCTCTGTTTTCTCAAATGTAAATGTTCCTGAATTAAATATTGGAATTGTTAGAATTATTATATTTTGCCAGAAACCACACAGACATCCAGGTACAAAAGAACAAAGGAAATGTTTATTGCTAGCAAAGGGACTGGCAAGACCCCTTCTCACAAGAGAGAAGTGAGAAGAAGTTGGCTATTGTGTTAGGTGAAATTGATAACCTCCGAGGTTTGGGAGATCTTGCTGCTTTATATGGTTATTGCTGTCCCAAAGAAGTGCCATCTCAGTTGACCTATGTGACCTATATGACCTGCGAGGTTGAGGGGATCTTGCTGCTTATATGGCTATAGTTGCTCCAAAGGAGTGCCATCTCAAGGTAAAGGGGGTGGAGGCTGATTGTTCACTGCCCAAGTCAAATGGGCCTCATGTTGCCTAGGAGAGGAGCAGGCTAAGCTATGGGAGAGGAGGCTGTTGGGCTTACAGAAATGAAAGGGACCAGATGACATACTCTCTTGAGAGCTTTTTTCAAAGATCTCCTGAAAAACTCTTCTTCAAACTCTTCTATGGTGAAATGAGTCCAAGTTATTTATTTCTTTTTAATTTAAATTTTATTGGAAACGTGATGTACAGAGGGTACAGTTACATTAGTAAGGGGATAAGTACATTTCTTTTTGAACAGTATTACCCCTTGGTCATTTTTCCCCCTTTCTCTCCCCATAACCACCCTCTACCCCAAGTTGTAAAGTTCATTTCCAACATAGTGTCTAGTGAATATCACCGCTGAATTGATTCACCCCTTGTCCCACCATTTCTTTGATTCCCCTTCCTTTCTCCAAATCAGGTAATTATTTACAAGACCAAGGGTACCAAAACAAAAAAATAGTGACAATAAGAATAAACCAAAGGAGGAAAAATAAAGAAAAAAAGAAAGAAATGCAGCAACCAGTAAAGCAAAAAGTCAGTAAAGCAAAAATCCGCTTATTTCCATTTCTTGGAGTTCATTTTGATAAGAATCACTTTATATGGTGATTTGCACATCACTATTGAGCCATGGATCCTCTGCTAAGAATATCCAATATTCTTATGTTGATCCTTGACTGACCCAGATTCCACTGAAGTAGATAAGTAATCCCCAGACTTCTTACATCATGTAACCACAGAATACTTTTTAAATGCCTTTATTTTTGTTTAATAAGATGCAAAGCCATCACCTAACCCACTATTCCAAAGGTATAAAAATGCTAATGTAATCTTTATAGGTCCATTATGGCTTCTGTGGGAGGAATATAAAATGAATCAAATGTACGTCGACACAGCAAACACTGAGCATTTGACAGGAGCCCATTCCCTTGGCTGCCACCAGGAAGTGACAATGACTGCACACAGCATATGCCAACCAGTGGCACCTTGGGTTCAGAAGACTTCAGTTGGCCTTCTGTTTCTATTTGTTCTTCCAAAAATGAGATTTCACCAGCTTTTGTACAGGTGTTCTTTTAAAGAGCTTTTCTAATTAGTATAGAATTCAAGTTGCCATTTTTATTTGACTTGGTGGTTAGCCTTCTGTTCTTTTGCTTACAAATCTGAAAATTGAACATGTGTGAAGTACCTGGCAGTCATATTTTCTTGAAGCGTTTAATTTCTCAGAGCGTCAGAAGTTTTATCTTCAGTTGACCATACACTTCCTATCTGCACCCTTTTCTCATCTCAGAGAAACACCGGAGAGGATTTATAGGAAAGGCTATCTCTGTCCCACAGGGTTTTAAGGACATTCACAGGTCCAATAACAGCAGTACAAGTTCAGAAAATGATTGAGCCAGTTGTATAATTTGATTGGTCTTTGTCCTTGTTTCCTGGAAGGAGACTATGAATCAATTAGAATCTTCCATGTGACAAGAGTGTCGCTGTTACTCATGGTGTCTCCTGCCATGTTTTAGATCAGCCAGATCTCCTAATCTTGAAAGAAAAAAGAGTGCCAGACACTGTGTTCAGCCATGATTTAACTAATCATGGCTGTGTAAACCCTTGTTTACACTAATGTTTAGTGGGGTTTCTGATAAGTGAGCACATCAAAAGGTACAGTGACGTATGATAAGGCAGAAATTAATCCTGTTGTTCAAAGGAACGTGAAAGTAAATTGAGGAGGGGCTGTGTTTTCTTTTTCAAGGCTAAGGAAGCAATTCTTGCTTCTTTCTCCCTGAATTGAGTCCAGTCTGCTTCCACATTTTGATTCAGTTCATGTCAGAAAGAGACAATGGCTATGAAACCTTTCATCTTAAAATTTACTTTGATGTGAGAACAAAACTTGGTAATATATAAATCACATGCAAACAGTATGGGGGGCAGGCAGATTGAAAACTTGGAAACTGAAAGGTCATGGAGAGCCAAACATGCTCTACATTAACAATAAAATCACCACTTTTTTTCCAGTTTGACAGAAGTTCTATGCAGAGATTTGCCTTTGTTATTATTCAAATAAGTAAGCGCTACAGCTCAAATCCTTGAATACTTGAAATATTTTGCATAGCTATGGAATGTGGGTGCTCTTAGTGGAAGCTGTTGCTTTTCATGCCAGAGCTGTAATAGATGTGCCTAGGCAACATCCAACAAATGAAATAGGTAGATATCAAACAATTCTTTAATATTCTGTTGCTCTCAGAATGACAGATGACAGTCAGGTTCAGCCAGGAGTAGCACCATGGGAAATAACCAAGATGTCAGGTAAAATGTAATAGATCAAATTCTATAAACATTTAGAGAATAAGTTATTGAGCTTCAAGAGCTAGGGGGAGAAAATTAATGTGAACAGGAAGGATTAAGGGAAAGTAAAAGTAACCAATTAGCAATTCTCAACAAAAATAAACAGCTAGACATGGGTGGCTCACTCCTATATAATGCTAGCTACACAGGAGGCTGAATTTGAGGACTGTGGTTGAAAGCCAGCCAGAGCAGAAGAGTCCATGAGACTCTTATCTCTGATAAACTACTCAGAGAAAGTCAGAAGTGGTTTAGGCTAGTCACAGCAGAGGATCACAAGAGCCTAATAGCTATGCCCCTATGAATGCATAAGATAATGCTAAGTGAAATGAACTCCATGTTATAGAAATGAGTGTTATATCACTGTTGTAAATACTTTCAACATGCCATGTGAAACTGTAGCTTCTATTGTTGATTATCCTCTTGTATCCCATTCCTGTGGTTGTACCTGCACTATCACTGTATCTCATCTGAGTACATTGGAAACTGTATATACTGGTATTAGAACTAGGAAAGTGGGCTGGGGATATGGCCTAGTGGCAAGAGAGCTTGCCTCGTATACATGAGGCCCTGGGTTTGATTCCCCAGCACCACATATACAGAAAACGGCCAGAAGTGGCGCTGTGGCTCAAGTGGCAGAGTGCTAGCCTTGAGCAAAAGGAAGCCAGGGACAGTGCTCAGGCCCTGAGTCCAAGGCCCAGGACTGGCCAAAAAAAAAAAAAAAAAGAAAAAGAAAAGAACTAGGAAAGTGAAAGGGAATACCAAAATCGAGAGACACAGGATAAAAAGACAAACGACTACAAAAGCAATACTTGCAAAACTGTTTGGTGTAAACCAACTGAACAACTCATGGGGGGAGAGGGAAAGGGTAAGGGGGGAGGGGGGAATGAGGAAGGAGGTAACAAACAGTACAAGAAATGTATCCAATGCCTAATGTATGAAACTGTAACCTCTCTGTACATCACTTTGACAATAAATTTTAAAAAAATTAAAAAAGAAGTGGCTCTATGGCTCAAGAGGTAGAGTGCTAGCCTTGAGCAAAAAGAAGCTCAGGAATAGCACCCAGGTCCTGAGTTGAAGCCCCAAGATTGGAACACACACACACACACACACACACACACACACACACACACACACACACACACCACTTACAAATATAACCAAGTGAAAATTGTTCAGAGTGGCTGAATTGGAAACTAAATGCTATGTATGTGAGAAACAAGTTAAACTTATTTCAAGAGTGTTTTTGTTGATAGTCCTGCATGAATAGCATAATCAACACACCACAGGCTGGAACATGAAACCAACCTTTGCTACCATGGCTATTGAAAACTCTAGGAATTCACAACAATTAGTAAAGTCTAGGTTAAGTCTAAACTTTGCTTTGAAATATAGTCACCATTTCTGCCATTTCTGCCAGTATGCATTCGCTAAGATAATGGAGAGCAAACTATAGCATGCATCTTAGAAGTTCTTTTCCAATGGTTTTAGAAGAATGAAAGAAATAGCATCTTACCCCAGCAGTTCCATTGTTCTGTAATCTGTTCAAGGCATCTTAATCATCCAGAAATGACTTCTTTAATGTTCATAAACAGTTTATCCTCTTAAGTAATTCTAAAACTCTTTTCATTACATCTTAATTTTATTATTTATTTGCTTCATAAACATTCTATTAATTATGGATGAACACTTGCCACATTTCTATTCTGAAAACATTGCTTTTATTGAGTCTCTAAAGATTCTCTGTTTCCTAATGGATTAAGATCCAATACCTCCCATAATATCACCTCTCCATCCTACTAAACAATTCCATGTAATTTGTCCATTATAATTTCATCACATTAAGAATTACTTTGTGTGCCAGATGGCTCATATCTGTAATGCCAGGATAAAATTTGAATGATCAGGGTTCAAAGCTAGCTAAGGCAGTGAAGTCTACAACACTTCCATCTCCAATGAACCTGCAAAATGTTAGATCACAGGTGTGGCTTCAGTGGTAACACAATAGCCAGGATTCAGAAAGCCTGGTGCGAGTGTGAGGTTCTGAGGTTAAGCCCTGACACCAGGATACATGCCAAAAGTAAATCAGCCCCAGCCCCCCTAAAAGAACCAAGCAAAATTAGCCAAAGAAAAGGCATATGAATTGTCAGTGGTTTACAGGACCATGTACTCAACAATGGAAGATATGGAATATTTAAAATGCTACCTCCACACAGCCACTTTGTTTCAGATAGACCTAATTCACTATTTTCTACCGACATGTATTCAGGTTATATCCAGTGCTCCTGCTACTTTCCAGAATTGAGATTTTTCTACCTTATAGTTTAGAACCTAGAGAATCTTCCACCCCTCTTGTTACTACCTCGGGTGGTGACTTCAGTCTATGTAGGTGCACATTCTGGATGCTTTTGGCCTTCAGCAGCAATTACATGATTGAAGCATTGTGTGAATGATAGGCTATGTGACTATGGAGTGAGTGGTCTTTTCCTTGTTGTGGATCAAATTATTTTATTCTACAAACGGATTAAAAATAGTGTTGAGTACATAATACTGTAAATTGCTGACAGCATAGTGTTCTCATATTGTGACAGATAATTGACGTTGACAATTACATTGAGCTTGCCTAATATAACAAAAGTAGAATCTTGAGTTCTCATGAGAATGACAGTTAAGGGCTGAGGTATAGCTTGGGGGTATATTGCTTGCCTAGCATGTGAGGCCCTGGGTTTGCTCGCTGGCACTGCAATACATACATATATACATACATACATACATACATACATACACCATACACACACTTTACACACACATACATGCACACATACACACATTATACACACATCATACATGAATACATGCATCATACATACATAAATACACACATCATATATACATGTACATACATCACACATGCATACATGCATACATACATACATACATACATACAGGGTGGAAATGAGAGGATGTTCCAGCACAGTCCTAGCTACATTGTCCCAGGTGAGTGGAAAGTTGCTGGAACAATGCTTTCAAGCTTCCAAGGAGGAAACATTACAGTCCAATGTCTCAGTGACCTAATTCATAGAGGCCACCTGCAACTTGGCACAAGCATTTCTGGAAGAGAGTCTCTAAGGCTCCAGTAGAACAATACAGCGTCTGCCCCTCTTAAGCAAGGCGAGACTCAAGGCCCCAGAGAGGGAAATACAGGATTTCCCTTGCTGCTAGCACGGTGAGTCACTGTCTCCTCAGGACACAATGGATGGATACGCAGCCCTCAGAGGCCTGCATCCCTCTCCATTTTTAGCAAAGTAAGGGCTGTGTTTTCGTAGGTAGGATCCCTGACGCCTCTCTCTCTGGCTATCCTCAGAATCATTTGTAGTTCTCTTCACAGTGAATGGGAGGTGACTGATGTCAACCAAAATGAAAGCAAACAAGTTTTAATTCAGGCCAGTCTTTCAGAAGCAATGCTAAATGGCAGGGATATAAACTTGGAAACTAGCTAACATTTATCTATAGCCCCACACCAGTACCTGTTGTACATCCCCAGCCATGTGTGAGTGGTGAATAAATTTCTATTACCTAATATACACGTTCCCTATTGAGACCTTAGGGTGACATTCTGTGTCATGCATTGTTCCATAAATAGAGTGTCCTTTTTTGCAGTGTATTTAGTGCCAAAGGACAGCACTGAAAATGATTTTCTGTGTTGCCCAATGTGCCTAAGTGCAAGAGGTCAACAGATGAGCTTCCCAGGTGTGAATTCTATGGTGCTGCCATCAGTAAGATCAATACTAACAATTCTGCAATGCACATTAAATAAGGTTCCTTTAAGCCAAGCCACACAGAAAGTACTGTGAGCATTAACTGGTCAAAAATTTGAGTGGAGAATCACAAATCTGGGGTCCTCAAAGGCTCTCTAGCACATCAGTTTCACTGATAATAAGGGTGGCTGTTTCTACGCAGGCAGCTCTTTCAGAGCAGTGGTCATTGCCCTCGAGTCAAGTGGGGGTCACTGCATGCTGTCCTTCCTCATTTCTCCTCTGTGGACAAGTCAGAGCATCATTAAGCTCAGGATGTCATTGCTCACGACAAAAAGAGGAGAGATGTTCTGATAAGACTTTGAGTCATGATAAGAATTGAGAGACTGCACTTTGTGCTCTTCTAGCGAGTCTCAAAGTCTGCACTTTATCATCACGTCACTCTTCTAGTCCCAAATGGAAGTGACATTCAAAGAAAACCCCAGTCACTTTCTAATGGTGTGTAGGGCCACCATGGTGGCTGAAAAACCTCCTATAGTTCATCTATTGGTGTCATTTGAAACTGACAACTGTACTAAATTCTCTCTTATTCCCTTCCTTTCTTCTTTCCTCTCTCCCTCCTAGTCTCCCTTCCTCATAGGATACCAAAGGAAAACTTTATATACACACACACAAATACACACACACACAAACACACACACCACACACTTAGATGAGATGTTTATTGAAAATTATTTAACACCATTAGCTTATATAATGAACATTTATTTACCTAATGTCCATTATGGCCCATGTAAATAATTCTGAGAGATTAAAGCTTCTGGCAATTTCTCATGGAACTTAGGGTCTAAGGGAACATTCACCAAGACAGGGACAGAAAAATAGGAAGGAAGGAAGAATGGAAGGAAGGAAGAAATGAAGGAAGGAAAGAAAGCAGAGAAGGAAAACGAGAGTGGCATTTGCCTACTTCTAAGTCTATTCACATATTGCTTCTTGGCCTAGATTAAGGGACACTTGAAAGTAGAACACCTTGAAAAATGACACAAGAAAGGGGACTGTGTGTTGACAAATGGATGTGTTAGCATGTGCTTGTGTGTATATGCAAATACATAGCTTTAGCCCCCAATTTCTTTGCCCTATATAAAAATCTTCTAAGCAAAGTCGTGTGTGTGTGTGTGTGTGGGTGTGGGTGTGTGGGTGTGTGTGTTTATAAAGGTTTCCTTTGATATCAGTTGGGAGTTCTTTCATGTTTTGAACAATAAAAGTGTCACAAGTTTCAACATTGTTTCTGAGATTGACAAATCTCTAAATTACCTAAAGTCACTAGCAATTTATCTTGTCATGTACTGCACTGTGAGAAGCTCAAGAAATGGCTCTGAATTTATGGAAAAGCATAAGGATGTATTTATTGTAAATAAGAATCCAAAATTTATATTTTCTTCCTGTTCTTACACAATGAGATTAATTTACCCTTCTATCCAATAAAGTAAAGGAAAACAGTAGTCATTAAAACAAAAGCCCCTGCCTCACAGTGTTCATCTGGAGCAGTGGACATTCTTCTAGATGCTTCTAGGGGCTGCTGATTTTTCCACAACTATATGCAAAGCTCAGTTGCATGAGAAAACCTTCATGTATAATGAAACATCATGTAACAACAATTGCATTTAACCAAGCCTGTCTTTCTTAGTTCCAAAAACTCAATTTTTAATGCCCAAGTTAAAAAATGAAAAGAAACATTACCAATAAATAAAGAAATAAAATAAAAAATAAAAGAGGCTAAAATGAAAGAGAAGAGTCAGCTACACAGAGTGAGAGAGAGTAGAATGATAAACTTCAGCAGCACTGTAAAAGTACCACAATAATCCATTATACTTGCATTCCACCTACTTCCAGAAGTTTGGAGATGGCCTGAAAAATTAAACATTAAATAATTAAAGTAATGATCAAAACTTTGAGAAGTAATAATAAAAAAGAATTACTTACTGAGCCACAAAACACTGACCAAAGGTGTTTCTAAAATTTGAGTATCATGGGGCTGAGAATATGGCTTTGAGGTAGAGTTCTAGAGTGCTTACATGAAGCCTTGGGTTCGATTCCTCAGCACCACATAAACACAAAAAAGCCAGTGTTACTCTATGGTTCAAGTGGTAGAATGCTAGCCTTGAGCAAAAAAAGGAAGCCAGGGACAGTGCTCAGGCCCTGAGTTCAAGTCCCTGGACTGGCAAAAAAAAAGAGTATCATAATTTAATTCTGAGTGTTCTACAGCTGATACAAAAGTAGAAAATTGATAGAACACATTTTTTTTTTGTCAGTTGTGGGGCTTGTACTCTGGGCCTGGGTGCTGTCCCTTAGCTCTTCAGCTCAATTCTAGTGCTCTACTGCTTGA
Organism: Perognathus longimembris pacificus; assembly: GCF_023159225.1. Lineage (NCBI taxonomy): Eukaryota > Metazoa > Chordata > Mammalia > Rodentia > Heteromyidae > Perognathus > Perognathus longimembris. The sequence goes on along the minus strand of NC_063181.1, from coordinate 32,173,734 downwards.
GCCACAGCGCCACTTCTGGCTTTCTGGTGGTTAATTGGAGATAAGAGTCTTACAGACTTTCCTGCACGGACTGGATCTCAGCCTCCTGAGTAGCTAGGATTACAGGCGTGAGTCACCAGAGCCTAGCTTGCAAATTCTTATTATCCCACTAATGTAGGAGAGTGGAAGACATTTCTTTTTATCCGTGAAGACACTCATTGTGTCCTTGAAGCTTCTGTTGTAATCCATGGAATATTTACCCTTGGGGAACTCCGTTTTGGTATCTAGTCCTCAAGTATAACATCTCTACGAGAAGCAGATACTGAGATTGTGATTGGAGACCATCCCAGGCAGAAAAAAGTTGTTGATATCCCTTCTCAAAGAAGAGATGGACATATTGGCATGCCTGTTGCCCTAGTTCCCAAAAAGCCTGATGTATGTGGACATAGGCATGGACAGGAAAAGAGGCCTTATCTCAAAAATAGTGAGCAAAGGCCAGAGCTGGAGGCATAGAGAAGAAGGAAATTATGTCATGTTCGGGAAAGTAGATAGAACTGAATGTCATTGCCTTCACTGAAATAAGCCAGACTCAGAAGGACAAATAGCATACTCTTTTTTAATATATGAAATATAAATGGAAAAAAACACAAAAGACAAAGACATAAATGTGAAAAGGGGACTTTTTTGGAGGAGAATCAGACAAGGTGAAAAGAGAAGTAAATGGGAGTGAACATTATGAATGTATATTATATGCACTTTTGAAATTGAGTAAACATCTTAAAATTATACAGGGGTAATAAATAAGAGTAATTGAGAGAAATGTGATAAAAATACTATACTATGTGTGTATATAATTACCATAATAAACTCCTACAAAATTTAGAAATTATAACATAATAAAATAAAATTTTAGTTTAAAAAAATGTCAGGTCATGCACCAGTGGCTCACGCCTGTATTCCTAGCTACTCAGGAGGCTGAGATCTGAGGATCACAGTTCAAAGCCAGCCTGGGCTGAAAGTCTGTGAGACTCTTATCTCCAATTAACCACTAGAAAACTGGAAGTGGCACTATGGCTCAAGTGTTAGAGTACTATCCTTAAGCTGAAGAGCTCAAGAACAACTCCCAGGCCCATAGTTCAAGCCCCACACTACTGACAAAAAATATTAATAATAATAAGGTCAGGTATTGCTCACTGGTAAGAATGCATTCAAATCATAGCACTGCCAAGAAACAAAATCAACACAAAACAAAAACTCAAGGAACAACCCTACTTTAAAGACCTAGAAGCTTTCCCAATTAACAACCTGCTCTTCCAGCATGTGCATGAACTATCTTGAAAATGTATTTCACCTGGGCGTTGGCTTGTTCATACCTATAATCCTAGCTACTCAGGGTCTGAGAATCCAGGACAAAGCTAGCCCTGGCAGGAAAAGTCCTTGAGGCTCTTATCTCCAATTAACTACCAGAAAAACAGAAGTGGTGCTGTGGCTCAAAGTGCTAGAACTAGAGTGCTAGACTGGACAAAAAAAGCTCAAGGACAGCACCCAGGCCCTGAATTCAAATCTCATGAAAAAACAAAAAACATTTGAGCTTTAGATCTGTAGCTCCTAACACCACCTATCCAAACCTGTGGGGAGGCGGAGAATGAGAGAGACTTGTGGGTGAGGACCCTACCAAAACCGGACACTTTAAAAAATAGTTTTAATGCATTACTATTAAAAATCCATGCCTTACTAGGCAGGATTTGGAGAAATGTTTTGAGAATCATCTGAAAGAAGAAAATTAAAAAAAAGTTTGAAAACATAAGGGCAATGCTAATGAAGTTTATTTTAATGGAAACATTTTGAAACTGCAATCGTTAAAATGGTGATATTAGTACAAGGAAAAAAAAGACAGGACAGCAACAGAGTGACAGAGATGGAGAGAGAGATGAGCTCAGAAATAGTAACTATAATAAGTACTTTATTTTCAAATGACTTTAGATCTAATGAGAAAGTAAAGTCTGCAGCTACCACTGTTGTAAATGTACCATGTCCTCTCGCCTTACTTATGCCAATGGCTTCTTTTCTTTCCCTTCCTTCAAACAATTCATACAATTGAGGCTGACTGCAATGAACTTTTTCACTGAACAGGCTGAGTGAAGAGATCACGTTCTAAGTTTGGAATTTGAATTCCTCATCATGATCTACAAAGATCTGAAGGATCTGATGTGGTCTCATGTGATGTCACGTTCTATGTCATCTGTGGTGCAGCAGTGAGGCTGGCCTCTCTTCTGTCGAGGAGCATATAGGTATCGTTCACTTGGTATCTCTTGCAATTGCACCCAGTTATCCTGTGACCCTAGCTGTAAGCACACTTTTATTTTCTTTGTGAACTTAAACTTGTCTGAAAGATGATTATTATTTATCCATTCAGTTGGCTCTTCATGTTAATTGTTGTCGACCTCCTACCACTAGGTCACAAACTCCATGTGGGAAGAAATTCTGTTCCTGGAAGCTAGGGATAGAATTCCTAATACCTGGATCACTGTCTCTTAGGTAGTAGGCAGTCAGTAATATTTTCTCAGTCATTCTTATGATGAGGATAGTCTTTCCAACATAAAAATTGAAGAAAACCTCATAAAAAAGATAGAAAAACTTATCTGCCACCCTAAAAATAAATCTACATAAAACACATCAAAAGTAAAAATTACGGGCTGGGGATATAGCCTAGTGGCAAGAGTGCCTGCCTCGGATACACGAGGCCCTAGGTTCGATTCCCCAGCACCACATATACAGAAAACGGCCAGAAGCGGCGCTGTGGCTCAAGTGGCAGAGTGCTAGCCTTGAGCGGGAAGAAGCCAGGGACAGTGCTCAGGCCCTGAGTCCAAGGCCCAGGACTGGCAAAAAAAAAAAAAAGTAAAAATTACAAGACAATAAAATAAGGAAAGTATCTGAAAAATGTTTGTCAAAGAATTACTATACCTGATACACATTAAATAAATTATAAACAGGAAGAATATTAACTCCTCACAGGGGAACTCAAATATATGACAAATATGAAGCAAGAATATGAGTACAGAAACATAGAAAGTATTTGCCTATCATAGTCTTCAAAGTAACATTATTACAATGAATTTATATTTTCATTTAGCTGGAAAATTGGTATATACGATTTTGTTATATGTAGAGGATATATAAATAAACTTCTGGAAGGAATGATGAATCAGTACAAAAATCTTGGAAGAATACATGTACTTTTTCCCAACAACTTTTATGAATTTACCCTTGAGGGAATAATCAGGTCAAAGCAAAGATTTATAGATAACAATATATACTGAAATGTCATTTACAAGTTATTAGTAGCCTAACGTTTAACAATAGAGTGCTTGTTAATTTAAAGTATGATTATATAAAGAAACTCATGGCAGTAAATTAAAGTAGCATTCACAAAATCAATTCATATAGATTGTGAAGGAAAGGAATCCATATTTATATTGCTGAAAGAAAGCATAATGCAAAAATTGTATACTGCATACCATATGCTGCTCTTAATTTTAGGTGAACATACCCAATTTCTGCATCTTTTACATTCACAGTAGAAGCCAACATTCCTATTTGAGGTTGATAAGACACACACACACACACACACGTGTATGTGTATATGTATGTATGTATGTGTATATCTATCTATCTATCTATCTATCTATCTATCTATCTATCTATCTATCTGTCTGTCTATGTATTTGTTCCAGTCCTTGCCTTGAACTCAGGGTCTGGGTGCTCTCCGGAGCTTTTTTGCTCACTGTTAGTGCTCTATTGCTTCCAGTTCAGGTATTTCTTATGGTAGTTAACTGGAGATAAGAGGCTCATGGAGCTAGGTGCTGGTGGCTCACGCTTGTAATGCTAGCTACTCAGGAGGCTAAGATCTGAGGATTGCTCAAAGCTAGCCTGGACAGAAAAGTCTCTGTGACACTCTTATGTCCAATTAACCATTCAAAAACCGAAAGTGCTGCTGTGACTCAAGGGGTAGAGCACTAGCCTTGAACACAAAGAAGCTCAGGGACAGCACCCAAGCCCTGAGTTCAAGCCTCACAACCCCAAACAAAAATCAAGGAAATAGTCTCATGGACATTCCTGCCGGCGCTGGCTTTGAACCAGCTGGCTTTGATCTTCAGCTCTCAGCCTCTTAAGTAGCTAGGATTATAGGCAAGAGGCACTGGTGCCCAGCTTCCAACACATTTTTGACATAGTTTTCATGTTTTTAACATTGTTACAAACCAATAAAGCTTTCATGATAAATTTAACAAGAAAAACAAATGCCATGACAAACTCAGAAATTTAGGGTTAATTAGTACAATTATGTGACAAATAGAAGGACAGTAAGACAAACAGAAGGGTTCTGATTCTTGAAGCCTGAGATATCCTTACTGAATCCAAACTGATTTTACTATACCAGGATTCTCCTATGCCCCTCAACCTAGCAAGAAAGCTTTGCACTTAGAAATCTATGTAATACCAGTTCCAAGTTAATTAAGAAAATTACATGATGAATCACAACATAAATCTTCACATTTAGCAGAATCTAAATGCAGATTCATAAATGGCCTTTTCCCTCCATATTATGAACTAGTCACAGTTGTTCAGGATCCCATATCTTTTTCTTTAAGAAATGGGGGCAGCTAAAACTCAATAAATGAGGTGCTTTCACCTGAGGCTATATGTGTGTTTGAATTGACCTCAGTTCTTTTTGGATTAATAAATTACTGCTATTGTTTCATATCTAGACCTTTGTTATAGGAATCACAGTATATCATATATCCTTTAATGGAAAACTCACATCACAAAGTTTATGATAGAGAATTTTATTAAGAGACCATCTGAGTTAGTTCCATCCTGCAGAGATTTATACAGACATTTCCACAGCTCACAAAAGCAAGCACACTGTTGTAAACCCAGAACTCAGGATACTGAAGCCAGAGGATTGTGAGTTTGAGGCCAGACTAGGTTAGGAAGTGAGACCCTGTCTCAAGAATAAAAACCTTGTTAGAGTTCCCCTCTGACTCATGGTCCCTCCCTTCCTGGAGGAGCATCATTTCTTCTCCCATCATAGAGCACTTCTCTTATTCTCTCAGGAATAACATAGCTAGGAACGTATTAGAGTACAGAGTACTCATTCAGATGCTTCCAAGAGTGTTTAAAGAGACGATTCTTTCAAATGTGGTGGTACATTGATAAAGCAGGCATCTGGAATCATAGGAACTGGGATAATTTTTTTCCAGCTTAGCTACTTAATGTCCTGTGACATGTCACCTTTCTGTGCCTTTGTTTTCCCAATGGTTTGTAAGTTGCTGTGAGAATCCGTTCAGGTCCCATGGGCAATATGCTGTTGATGAAGTGCACCATGAATGCAGATGTGAGAGAGAAGAGGAGGGAGACACAGAAACATCTACCCGGGCAGCAGATGGTAGGTACGCCAGCTTAGTAGAAAATCTCTATTGCATCTTCAATTCAGAACAACCCAAAGAAAACATGAAATGCTGCAACATTTACTTATTAACTGAACTTTAGTTCTTTTTATTACAAATTTCTGATTATTTGTCTCATAGGACCCTGGAGGCAATCTTTAAAGTATATTTAAAGATGTGTCAAATGGAGAAACTCCAGAAATAGTACCTCTCTTCCCTCTTCTACAAACATTGGAATTCTGCTGGCCAGAATGCTGGTATTTTACAGTAATCTGTGTGGTGCTTTCTTCTGTACAGTAACTTTTTGAACTAACTTTTCTCTAGTATTTTTCCAAGAATGAACTGAATCACTTCCCTTCCATTGCCACCAAAGCAAAAGTAATTGACAAGTCAACTGAGCAACAATGTCAGGGGGCGAATGGTGTTGGGAGAAAAGCTCCCTCCTGGTGGTGCTGAGTGTATGGTCTGTGCAGGAAGCAGAAGTTGCACAGTGAAACCATTTGTCCCTTGTCCTGTGGTCCCAGGTGTTTCAGGAACAGCCAGTAGACTGTGATACACACTCAGTACGCCTGCAAAACAGCAGCCAGCCTGCTCTTTCCTACAAGATTCCAGGATGATGCCCTGGCTCCCAAATACCCTCACGCCATGGCTCTGAAATCTAGTTTTAGTGGGAAGATCGAACATGAAGGTGATTTTCAAAATCCCTGTGACAGAGGTGTAGTCAAATGTAGAGTTTCCATTTTGCTGGCTTCTAGAGAGAAAACTGTGATCTAAACTTGAAATTTAAGCAGTGTTCTGGTATTCTTTTGTTTTGAAATTTTCAAGTGTCTTATTCTTGGAGGAGTTTCTGAGGCTTGAACATACCTCTGCCACCGAGTTAAACCACTGCCCTGAGCATCTTGTGTTAGCGGCTGACTCCATGCCAGGGGTGGAGAGAGAAAGGACGGAGGAAAGACCGGTCAGATTCTGTGTTCACGGGGTCTGGACAGTCCCTGTTACCTCAGGAACTAGGGCCTCAGGAGCGTAAAGCACTAGGGAGTGCTTAACCTCACAGCTGCTCAGGAAGCTGACTCCTTATCCAATTCTCTCTGAGGATGAGCAAGTCTGCCAAGAATGGCAGAACACTGTGGACACAGATCTTGAATGCACAAGAAGAAAGTCCCAGAACTTGGTGTTCTGAAGAGTCCTGAAGGTTAGACAAACATAAACCTGGAAATGGGCTGGGAATTGAAGGTTTAAAAAAAAAAAACAACAACAGCCATAGTTCAGGGAGGCAGAAATCTTGCCACAATGTTCCACACATTTTTGGGGGGAGTTGAACTAAATGGGCACCATGTCTTAGCAGGCCTACAACACACGTTTTGTGACTCCATTAGCAGTGACCAGCAAGGACAACAGATGAGGCTTGCTGATTATGGGAAGCAGAAATCTCATGTGGCATTAGGAGAAAAGCCCACAAAAGTGTCATTCTCATTGCCTTAAAGTATAAGGTGCGGACTCTCTCTCCAGCTGCAGAGCAAGTTACAACCCAGGGAAGGTGTTTATTATCTGGAATGGAGGTACAGGAAAGGCTTGGATACGGGAGACCAACACCCAAATTTGCAGTTATTACTGGTTTTTCTCATTTTTTTTCTTCCTTAGGACTCCACAAAACAGTTTGTGCTCTCAGAAAATTGTCACCCCTTCCTGAGTTTTATATGTTAAACTACTATGGTGTTGACATTATCAAGGCAAAGCTATATGACAGAAGAGAGGTCCTAACTCCACCAACTGGTCAGCCAAATTCATGTATAATGTAATGATTCTTAAATAAATTTAAAGTAAAATTTACAATTCAACAAACTGGGGAAAAAAAAAACAAAAACATTTAACAAGTATTGAAAGCACATGCAAGGTAGATATTAAGCCCTGAGAAGAAAAAGACAAAATACTACATAATAAGTTTATGTCAAGGACATTTTAAAAGGGAAATTATAGGAAAACAAAGGAAGGTCTAGATACTGTAGAGGCTTCAGTGACCAAAGTCAATGTTGTTCAGTGATCATGGACAAGTTCTTCAATGTTTACAACAAATCAGAGTTTAGAAACTCTGATATACTTCCTTAACACCGAAGACACAAATTCTTCAATAAATTCTTCTTGAGTGGTACTCTCCGAGTGATCCTAAAAAGTATTAATATACTAAAGATGACTTTCTCTTCTTTTGTAGGCCAGTTGGTTTTTTTTTTTTTTTTTTTTTTTTTTTGCCAGTTCTGGGGCTTGAACTCTGGGCCTGGGTGCCATACCTAAGCTTCTTTTGCTCCAGGCTAGCACTCTATCACTTGAGCCACAGTGCCACTTCCAGCTTTTTCTGAGTAGTTTATTGGAGATAAGAGTCTCATGGACTTTCCTGTCTGGACTTTCTTGGAACCACGATCCTCATATCTCAGCATCGTGAGAAGCTAGGATTATAGGCGTGAGCCACTGGTGCATGGCCAGTCTTCTTGTTTCTAGTCTGTGAAGAATTAGGTCTGCCACAGATTTCAAACCTATTCTGAAACTTAGATGGTATTTTAGGGACTCAAATTCATGTACCAACCTGTACTAAGTTTGCATGCTTCTAAAAAGGTGTCTGACAAGTGTCCCAGGAGTGTGTTTGTATCCACTTTGCAACCTTTATCCAAGACTCTTCATGACTCCATGTTGGTGTATTCATATCCAACATCACTTTCTTGGCCTTTCTGCTGTCCTTCCCTTCTAGCACCTTGCTCTTCTTGCTTCTTTCCATTATACCTGCATCCGTGGAAGAGGAAATGCTTTGTAATCTACAAAGGAGTGGCTAATAGGACTAAGAAACATATGCAGCAGTTGTTTCTTTAGGAGATAGCAAAGTGGATGGAATGTACTTGCAGTAATGTAGTATTATTTCATTGGATACATTAACGAAGGAAGGAATGAGGAGTTGGCAGCATGGTGTAAACTTCTGAGACACACATATGTTTCTATAGTTACAGAGACAGTTTTAGATAATTTCAAAAATGATTACAGCAAAGACCCAGGTGGCTATCACTCAAGGTCACAGTTACAACTATGTAAATGCTTAATACTTAGTACCTTTCAGACAAGCCTATTTTCCCAGCCATGTAACCCCTCAAACACCCCAAATGAAATGAGATGTCCCTACCGAGGGTTTGCTTTGCCTCCATACAAGTTTCTGCACTTCAACCCAGTTGACTCTGAGGATGCTGTTTATTAGATTTCTCTGGATCACTCACACATTTACTGCCTATGGTTCTCAGAGTGTCAGGCAGAATTCAAAGGCCCTGATGAAAGAGGGGCTGGCCGTGTCCCCCCCCCCCAGCACCCCAAGCTTGGAAAAGGAAAGAAAGAGAGGAGACACATCCAGAGGCTCATGGGTGGCACTGGCATCACAATAGTACTTAGGCAACTGGAGATGTGCGTGCAAGGAAGTCCCGTTTGTTTGGGCTTCACTTGGAGAATGACGAAACGTGCCCACATGTCTGGGCTCAGCCAGCAGCTCGCAGGGAGTGGGAGGAGATGGTTCACAGAGTCTTGCTGTGGCTTTAATCAGAGATTATAGAAACACACACTGCTATAAATACGAATAAGTATCTCATGCTCACTTCCTGAGAAAAACACATTCGTTTATGTTCACAACTGTTTTCTTTTTAAAAAAGCTATAAATACCAGGGGCTCAGTATCTGAATCTGAACAGCTAATTAAAATTTTAAAAAGGAACAGCTTATCTTCAGTTTCTTTTTTTAGGAACCATTTCAAATATAGACTAATGGTTTAACCAAAGACAGCTGTTTCATTTCACATGCAAAAAAGCATCCTTTAAAAAGGAGCACTTTGTAAAAAATGATTTGGGCTATAATTCTTTTCAAAAAAGTTGTGGATTTTTCCCACAGTTTGACTGAAAGACTTTGAAAATGCATTGGGGTTTTGGCTTTTTTATAAATATGTATTGCTTCATAATGTATTATTTCCTTCCTATGAACCAAACTAAATGTCAGCATCAACATTTCTAAATAAAACTATTACTGTTTATTATAAACCACAAATTAAGACTGAGAATATAGTCAACAGAGCTAACTGAAGACAAGTTTGCTACTTAATTGTAAAAAGAGTTAACCACAACTATAGGAAAAATATAAAAATCCAGAATAAATTTTATATAAAAATATGGGATATGATTGATGCTTCTAAGTAGCTGGGTGCTGGTGGCTCATGTTTGTAATCCTAGCCACTCAGGAGCTGATACCTGAGGACTGCAGTTAAAAGTCTGCTGAGCAGACAAATCCTGAGACCCTTACCTCCAATTACTCAGCAAAATGCTAGAAGAGGAATGGAGGAGAGCCAGCCTTTGCTACATACAGAAAGATGGAGAAGATCGGCCACCAATGAAAAGCAACAAGAAGACGAGACCAGTTGTATGTGTGTTGCTTAGCGCTATCTGGGCTAAATAGTAGATATTTAAAACTATCAAAGATGTTTCTTATGTAAAAGAATCATTTAGAGTCTACCTGGTGCCAAGCATTGTTCTGGTTTTGGTTTCTATGTCAGTAGGAAAGAAAGCTATTTGGAATATCGATTTCTTGACAATCATTATGGAGAAAAAAGAGCTGTAATTACACTTTGGGTTTCTCCTTTAAGCTCTAGGTCCATATATTCAATGACCTTCTTGGCTGCTTTCCACACCTTTCAGGTTCACTGTACACATTACTGAACTTTTGATCTCTCCCCACTGTCCTGTCAACCTTCTATTTTCCCCCAAATCAACCTTCTCACCGGGCTACCCAAGAATTAACCCAGGACTTATCCTTGACCCTACCCCACCCCTTTCCAATGCTTTGACAGTCCACTGAGTTTGTTTCCAAAACACATTTAGATGATGTGTTTCTGAAACACAATTGTTCTCTTTAGTTGTTGTCTTTTATTGCTCAGCAGCCAAAGTAACTTCTGAGCAATAAAATTTAAGAGGCTGAACAACTCCCATCCATGCTTATGATGCTTCAAAGATTCTTCATTTTACATAGGATAAATTTTAAATCTTTAACATGTCCTTCATCCCCCTATGTCATTTGACCTCTGCTTACTCATGTGTCGGTTTCCACAGCCTTTGTGTCTGTTTCCTGCCTGCAAACTCATCCCTGCCTCAGAACTTGCTCAGGAGATTTCTTTACTACTTCCAGATGTCCTGCTGTCTCCTCCAGGCTGATTTCTACACTTACTCTGAGTCTTCGTTTGTATGTAACTTCTTTAGAGATGCTTTCCATTGCTGTGGTGTGTGTGTGTGTGTGTGTGTGTGTTGTGTACTAGGGGATTGAACTCAGGGACTGCCACTTGCTAGGCAAGTCCTCTACCATTTGAGACATACTCTCTCTGTTTTTCAGTAGCATTTTGTTCTTTTGCCCAGGTGAACCTTGAACCTGAGAGCCTCTAACCATCACCTCCTGAGTAGCTAGGTTAATAGGTGTGTGCCACCACACTTGCCTTGTTTCCTACTTCAAATCACATGATACTTTTAGCCCTCAGGTTTATATGAAATTGTTCTCCATATAGTTATATGTATACTTATTTGTTTAAAGTGCCTTTTCTAAACTTCAGATTCCACAGACAGGATGTCAATGTCTGTTTTCTCCCTTTATGAATCCACCAGCCATGTTCCATTTTACCTAGTACATAGAAGCTTTTCAATATTTGTGAATGAATCTGCATGACATTGAATGAATGTATAAAAAAATAAAAGTAAGATGTGGGGTGAGATGAATATAATCAAGCCATTGTGCAATTATGGGAAAATGCAGAATTTGGAATCAGGTAAGGAAAGTTTTTGGACCAACTCTATCATTTAGTTAGTGCCTAGATGTCAGGAAAGTTAAACTTCTAGTGTAGGGTTTCATCTGTAAAATGAAGTCAAATAGGATTATATGTGTAATAGTACTGTGCAGTTGTAACAGAGACAGAAATTCTTGCTCTTAAAGCAGAACCGAGGACCACCCTATTAAAATTTAAGGGAGAGATTTCAAACCAGTGTTCACCACTGATCTGCATCCACCGCTGCTGGTTTATGTGCTCTCCTCACATTCAGGAAGTTTCTGGGGAAGGAACAGGAGGCAGAGGCAGCACTGGAGTTAACTGTATGCACTTGCCTTCATTTCTCACTTGCATAATAATTTAATAACTACTTGTCGAATATATAGTGTGTACCAGATCCCTAGCAAGAATGAAAGGTACAAGTGAATTATAACTTTTCATCTAAGAAAAGCTTAAGCTCCTGGAGTTGCGGAAAAAGAACACATAACCCAGGAAAGAATCATTAAAGCCTCAGAAGAGATTTTGGAGATTAAACAACAAAAAAAATCAGGTAATGAATTCCAGTTTTGCCATGTACCTTTGGCACATTGCTTAGCCTTTCTGAGTCCAGAGCTTCGATGGTGGTAAAAACAGAGGTCAATAATGTGTCCTTCCAGTACTGTTGAGAAAAATAATCCAGACATTCTATGTCTAATGCTAAATACAGTTATCACTTAATAAAAGTTCAGTCTCTCACTTTATTTTCTCTTCACTGAACACAAAAGTAACCAAGCAGGCTTACGGCTGACAAACAGTATTTGGTATCTTTGTATGATGAATGAGCACTGGAAACTGATGTCCATCCACAGAGAAATATATGAGACACGGAGTTGCTTTTCTATTCATTCAGTCATTCATTTATTCATTTTTTGTTTGTTTGCTAGAGCGACAATGAGAAACCAATACATTCCTCAAGTCCTTCAGCTTGCTTATTTATTTATTTATATTTGATAGTACAGAGATTGAATTCAGGGCCTCAATGCTTGATCAGCAAGAGCTCCTCCTCATTCACACCTCCAGCCCCTTGTCTAAAGTCTTCTTCATTGTCTCCTGTCTTTATCACAGAAAGCAAGGTTCTGTAATGCATCCGTGCACAGTTGTGAAGTCCTGTGAGAGACTTTTAGATTCTGTTGCCCACATCATTCATTGGAAATATTATATGAAGAAGGGAAGGAGATCAGGGAGGCAGCAGACAAAGGTTTTCCAAACACACCCTGAGTTATTGGCAGAGAGTCAGCCAACATCACCTTCAGCTCCTGTCACGTGGCCAGGAAACAGAAACCAACATTGTTTCCCTGCAGATAGTCTTGTCCTCTAAACAAAACTTGAAACTCTCTAATCTCAAAAGTTCATCTCCTCAATAATTGTTTAGGCAGTACTTCAGGAGAGCTGCTCAATATTGCATAAAAACTAATATTCAGACTTCATGAGGACAGACCCCATAGTTAATTTCAGGGAAATGCATCACTAGGTGTAATGGTATGGCTTTGGGGTCTGGGTAGCTTTGGGTTCAAGCTATCTTATCATTGCTGAAGGATTTGGGGAATGTATTCACTACTGACTGCTGCTGTAACAAATTGCCACAGTTTTACTGGCTTAAAATAACAGTTACTGCCTTAAAATTAGGGAGTCAAAGTCTAACTTAGTGGGGTGCTGGTGGCTCACGCCTGCAATCCTAGCTATTCAGGAGGCTGACATCTGAGGATGGCAGTTCAAAGCTCAACCAGGCAGGAAAGTCCATGAGACTCTTATAGCCAATTTAACCACCTGAAAACTGGAAGTGACACTGTGGCTCAAGTGGTAGAGTGCTAAACTTGAGCTGAAGAGCTCAGGAACAGCACTGAGGCCCAGAGTTCAAGACCCATGACCAACAACAACAAAAAGTCTACTGTATGTCTGTATGATGACCATTCCTCTGGGTGATTTAAGGGAAAAACTGCCACCTTCCTTTCCCAGGTGCCTGCATTGCTTGGTGTGAGCCTCTTCTACATCTTTAGAACCAGCAGCATAGCACCTGCTCTCCTTTCTGACCTTGTCTTCCTTTTGCAAGGACTCTCAAGGACTATATCGGCCAATTCAGTTCTCCCAGGATAAATCTTAACATCTTTAGATCTTTAATTTATTCATACCTGTAAAATCCCGTTTGCTATCTAAGTAAGTCCCTTTTACTTGTTCTTAAACATTTCAGAGATTAGAGCATTGACATGTCCAAGGTCTACTCCTCAGAGGATATTTTATTTTTTCATACAGTCACTCCACATTGCTCCTGGACTCACTGATCCACCTCCTTCATTATTCCTCTGAAGCAACTGAGGCTATAGGAGAGTGAACCATGGAGTTTGGCTTTCTCATACTTTAATATGACATTTGCAAGAATTTTGACAAAAAGAGTTAAGAATGAAATGAAGTTGCAGACACCATTATTGTACATTATTTCAAAATTTTCTATATTAAGTGATCTAGGAGCTTAATGAGAATAGTAGATTTGATTCTTGCTCAGAGATATAATTGAGCAATCATTACGGTAAATACATGTTTGCAAACCCTAATTAGTAGTACTAAAGAATTGTCTGGTGTATGTTGACAAGGCTCTCTGAGGGAGTAGTTAGAATTTTATGAATGACTAGAATTTGCAGGGAAAAAAAAGAGAAAATGTGCAAATTCTTATGACAGGAGTGAGGGTGATACACTCAAGGAATTTAGAGGTAGAGAGGAAGAGTGGCAAAATGTGACCCTGTAGATCACAGATCACACTCAGTGTGAAACAGGAAAAAGTAGAAACAGGGAAAGTGGTTGAAAAGTGGGTTGAAAGTGGGTGCTATAAGCAGAATTCAGCGTGATAGTGGAATCAGAAATGTCAGGAAAGAGACGCCTTTGTTCCAGGTGAGAAAGGACAGCATGCCAAAGGCTGGGCTCCTGGGGAAGCAGGCACCAAGAAGATCAGCAGGCAACTGACAGATAAGGAGTGGCCTTGGCATCCATGTTTACAGAAGGGCAGGAAACAGGATTGGGTGGAGGGAGACCTCAGTCAAACCAAAGAAGCCTAGAATGAGTACTCCTGACCCTTATAGCAGAGACAGCTGGGGGTTGGAAAGGTTCTGCCTGGTGTTGATCAGTCCCTGCGTGCAGCTTCTCTTGCTACCTACATCTGCTTGTATGTGGCTCTTGCTTGGTGGCAGCCCTCAAAGGCCTGACAGTGTGTATCTGGGAAAATCCATCAGTGAACTCTGGCTTTTGAATCTCAGTATTCACTTTATAGGGGCGAAGCCTAAACCACTACTGTTGAAGATAGAGCAAAAGTAAAGGACTGAGGAAAAGGAAATGTATATAGAACGGAAGAACTCGGTGATAGATTATATATAGGAGCAGAAAAAAAAAGATATGAAGGATGAGAACTCAGTTTCTACCTTTTATAACACAATCGCTCTTTGTACCCTAATTTTTATTCATTCAGGTTGATCCATTTAACTACACAAATAAGCCTATGCCTCAAAAAATAGGTCCAGGCTAAGGATCAAAACTTGGGAACAAACAATTAATTAGAAATAACAGAAAGCACTCCAAATAAGAATCACCTCAAGTAAGAGCAGTGCACAAGGCTGATGAAGCCTTAAGCAGTGATGACCATTAAGTGAATTATGTTTCTTGTCATCACAGTGTATAGGAAACACTCGATGAATCCTTGTTGTCCTGATAATAATGACCTTTGCTAGCAGCTATGGAAATGGCCTGTGCACACCAGTAGCAGTCATGGCATCAGGACTCAGAGGTCTTCAGTGGAAGGACCTGTGCACACCTGAGCAGCCCCAGAGAAATGCTCCTGGTAGGCACTTGCAAGGAGGAGGCCAAGGGCCCCTCCCCCATCCTCTCATCCATCCCTGCCCAGCCGTCCTGGCTTTCCATTCACAAAAGGACCAGAGACTCATCAATTTTCTTGGCACTTTCTACCTAGAGTATTTTAGAAGTTTGTGGCCTCATTTTGTAGCTCCTCCTCACTGCATGCCTCCCTAAGGTTTATTAAGAAGCGACAGCTATCTTTAAAATCATAAGACACATCATGGCCTTCCTGATACTGCAAATTCCCCAAGAGCTAAATAGCTGACACGGGGTGAAAGCTAAGAGTACCAGCAGCCTTGGTGTGAACCACCACCCTCACCCACCTCCACCACTGTCTAATCCTGAGTGGTTCTCCCACTCTTTTGGCTTCTCTCCTCTCTGACTGCAGGAGGGGGGTGCGTGTTCTTGTTTTCAGACCTGTGTACCTGCTGCTCCCTGTCCTACAACACTCTTGCTACGTGTATCCCTACAGCCTCCTCTCCACCTCCCACAGTCTCTGCACCTTCTCTTGTGGTGATGGTCAGCAAGCAGCTGCACCAGCCCGGGAGAGTCTCTGACTTTCCTCCATGCTCCTCTGACTCTGCTTCATTATAATCATGATGTTCATTACTTCCTGATGGCATGGGAATTATACATGAGTCTTTCCTATTGCCTCTCACTAGAATACAAATTTCATTAAGATAAAGTAATGATTCCTTAAGGATCAGGCTGGGTTGCGGGAGGGAGGTGATCTCTTTTTTTTTTTTTTTCTTTGACAGATTTTCAGAGTAGCCTAGGCTGGTTTATTTAAATTCTAAATACTTTTGCTGCCTCCTTTCCTAGAGCTGAGTTCACAGATGTGTACCACAGCTTCCACATTTTTTTAATGGTATGGTTTGACTTTTGGTTGTATTTCCAATGCCTCAAAACTAGTACTATACACTTAGTAAGTATTGCTGGAAAGAATGAATGAAGATGTAAGAATTGCTCTATTTCCTGGTGCAGTAGCTCCTGCTTGTTATTTCCCAGGTCTGATTGGACCAGAGGAGAAAGGTCTGCCACTGCTTCATGGAGAACCAGAAAGTGGACCAACTATTCAGTCCATTCAAAGAAGTCTCTGGCCCTTTAAAGCGAACACCTCCCATATGAAATCTCAGGCTTCAGCAGGGATGCTGGCTATTGGAATCCTGTGGACTGCAGGAATAACAGATTTAAATTTGTTTAAAGAAGGTATCACTAGGCTTGGGTGATTCCAAAATAAAGGTTAACATGGAAGGTCAGCTCATTCCTTTTGGAAATGGAGCCTACAAAAAGCACTGATTGACTTTTCCTGTCTGCAGTTTTTTCTTTTTTTCTTCTTTTGGTTTTGGGGCTTGAACTTGGGGCCTGGGCGCTGTCTCTGAGCCCCTTTGCTCTCCCACTTTGAACTACAGCGCCACTTCCAGTTTTCTGGTAGTTAGTTGGACATACATCTCACAGACTTTCCTGCCTGGGTTGCTTCCAACTGTGATCCTCAGATCATAGCCTCCTTAGTAGCTAGGATTAAAAGTATTAACCATGGGTGCCAGGTTCTGTCTGCATTTTTGGTAGCAATGGCCATCCCAGGCACAGCCTGAGGAGATATTTCTCCTGGGTATTCTTGTTATTGCTATGAAATTACAGTCTTCTTCAGTGATTACAGCTTGCCACGGACCGGCTCTGGGACGTCATGGTTACTGGCTGTGCTTGGTCAGCTCTTGGATGGGTAAACTTCAACTTAGGCTCCAGAACCACGCACACTCCGGAGCACTTCCTGGGCTTTGAAGCGTTGTCACCGACTCAGCCACAGCCAATGATACGGACGTCCAAAGGGCACAGAAGTGGGCTGCCTAATGTTTGGAGTACACTTTAATTACTTGTTTGGTAACTGAAAGTTTCCTGAACTTGGCAGCATGCCTTGTTTCAGCTGTCCTTTGGGGAGACTTTGAGAGTCCAAGCTACCCCATTTATACCTTATCTTGCCTAGTGTCAGCTCTGTGTATAATCCTCTTGCTCCCGGTGCGCGAAGGGGAAGCCTCAGGGCCCTGCCTGGGCTGGCTGGGTTCTGCCCAGGAACAGGAGCTCACAGGCTCTCAGCAGGGCAACTGTTAACTCCCGGTGGTTGTGCTTCCTTGAGATCATGCTGATGTCACAAGTGTAACTCGAGCTGGGAGCTTTGTTCACACTTTAAATAGCAGTCCCGGAATGATCCTGCCACAGACTCCGCCGAGCCTGGGAGCTGAGTTCCTGGAGATCTCACGACATCGATGAAAGCAAAGCGAAGAAGCCACCAAGCCGTCGCCATGTCCACGTCGCTGCGAGTGAGCCCGTCCATCCACGGCTACCACTTCGACACAGCCTCTCGGAAGAAAGCCGTGGGCAATATCTTCGAAAACATAGACCAAGAATCACTACAAAGGCTCTTCAAAAACTCTGGCGACAAGAAAGCTGAGGAGAGAGCGAAGATCATATTTGCCCTAGACCAAGATTTGGAGGAGAAAACCCGGGCGCTGATGGCCTTGAAGAAGAGGACGAAAGACAAGCTGCTCCAGTTCCTGAAGCTGCGGAAATATTCCCTGAAGGTCCACTGAGGAGGACAGGACGGATAGGGACCTTATCCAAGACTGGACGTTTCCAGAGTGAGTTTGCAAGACCCGAACAAGGGCAGCATCTTGCTGCTGTCTTGCAAGTTTCTCCATGGAGACTCAGAGGTTGGAAGGGAGCACGGCGGAGTGCCCACAGACTCCAAGCAATCTCGTGGCCGGTGCTGTTGCCTGGAGGAGGGAGTGCTCCAGCAAGCACTGCAAACTTTCAGCGCAGGAAAGGACTGTCACTGCGTGGGGAGCCTGGACAGACGCAGAGCCAGAGACAGAAGATGGATGGCTAGGAAGACAGCAGGCACCAGAGTCACTTGCCAGGCCAAAGGACTTGACTTAATCCCACTGATTTCTCTCTCTCTCTCTCTCTCTCTCTCTCTCTCTCTCTCTCTCTCTCTCTTTCTCTCTCTCTCCCTCTTCCTCTCTTTTTACTGTCTCTATCAAACTGGGCAGGGAGAGGGAGGATAAACCGAGAATGCCTAGCACATATTGTTTACTGAAATTTTTTTATTAGAATTTTCAAAATGTTGTCTAGCTGTTAATGCTGTCTGTGGACATCGACCCTTAGGCATCAGTAATTATTTATTGGCATTCATGACAGAGCCTGAGAAAATGGACCGCACAGTGTAAAGTACATATTGAAGGAGTTGCAATGACTTTTGCCACCTTCTGGCCTGTTTGTAAAGGGCTTTTATACATTTCAAACTCGCACAAAAGTTGAAATAATGGGGTCGTTCATAAATCCAAAGTACTGTGAACATTTTTGTAATTACTTTTTATCATCTGACTAATGCTAAAATGTAATCTAGTTAAATTTGTTACAAGTACTTCAATAAGCATTAGGAAGTGAATATGACATATTAGTTTATACAGATGCTATGGTTTCTATAATTTATTATACATGGCAAGTGATATGCAACTCTAATAAATTATAAGATTAGCTGCTATTGGTCTGTAATGTTTGGTCTTAGAGGAAAAAATGAGATGGTGACTTTTGATTATTATAAACTTTTCTGCAGATTCAACTCTAAAAATAAATGGTGCTTTTGGAGTAGCTTTTGCCAATTTTTTTTTTTTCAAAACAAATTCTAATACCTACTACCTAGGAAGTTTCTCTGTCCTTATTTTCAAATATAAGACATAGAAGTAGAGATTTGGAAATGAACTTACCAAAATTGCTTTTTTATATCTCCTGAAGGGTGTGTTTAAAAGGCTTTCTCCATAATTTTAAATTTTTTCCTCTGTGGTAACAGTAGCTATGTACATATGTACATTTATTTGTCCCCAAACAATATGTCTTGGGTTAATCTGAATCATGATAAAAATTCTCTGGGTTATCACTGTTTATTGAATGTAAACAAAGACAGTGATAGCATTACTGTTTTATTTCCACATTCATTTATAATAAATGTTCCTAAGAAGGCCTACATCAATGCCCACTGTGTTTTCCTAATAGAAAGAAATAAAAATTCCCCAGAAACCAGGAAGAAAGTTAAAAATACACATATTTAAAAAATAAATGTCAGTAATAGGATACCAAAATAAGCAAAACTATCTAGAACATTTTGGGAAGGTTACAATGCATGATTTTAAATACTAATTTTGTGTGTGTAGAGGGCTTGAACTCAGGGTCTGGGAACTATTTTTGAGCTTTTGTGCTCAAGGCACAAAAGTGCTCTACCACTTCAGCTAGCAGCTTTTTGCTAGTTAATTGGAAATAAGAGTCCTACAAGCTTTCCTTCCTGAGCTAGCTTTAAACCATGATCTTCAGATCTCGCCTCTTGAGTACCTAGGATTATAGATCTGAGCCACTGGCACCTGGCTTTAATACTATTCTTTTTGAATAGGTCTGATGACCTTTGTATTATTATCAGGTGACAATAAATGTCCTTGGATTGTTTATATTTTTAAAAACAAAATTAAGTGGTAAAATTAATATTCTAGATAAGCTTAAAAATTACTCCATTAAGAAGTTCGAGGCTGGGGATGCATTCAACACTGGTACTTACCTAGTATGTGCCCTGGGTTCTGCATGTAAACAACACTAAAAAGAGCCCTTTTCAGAAGTGTGTGTGTGTGTGTGTGTGTGTGTGTGTGTGTGTGTGAATTTTTCTGGGAGTAATGTTCATGATGTTCAACAGATTTGCAAAAGAATTTTAGAACTAAAATGGCAGGGCTTTGTTGCGGGACTTGGGATGGTGAATGTAGAAGCTGCGAAGAAGTCAGTCCTCTTCTTTACACCACCCTGCCTCCTACCTGATGAGCTGAGTGTTCTCTATGTACTCGGAATAAGCCCTCTGCCCCTGATGGGACCTACTAATAAAAACCTTTTAGTTATTTTCTACTCCAAGATTGAAGCTGAGTATAATTGTATAGTCCTCTAATCCCAGTATTTGGGAAGCTAGCTTGGGCTTCATAACAAAACTTAGTTTTAAAACAAAAGGATTGAAACGTCTGACATACTCCAAAGGTTGAATTTACTGTACATGTCCATAACTATTTATTCTATCACTGTTGCTTTCAATAGCTTGCAGTGGGTAACTTAGCCTCTCTCTTTTTTTTTTAACTGTATTTTTTGTCTTTTCTTTTTTGGTACTGGGGATGGAACCCAGGACATTGCACTTGCTAGGCAAGCACTTTGCCACTGAGCTACATCCCAGCCCTAGCTTTTCTTATTAATTATTTTCTTACAGTCTATTATCCTTATTTCTTGATCTCAAAATCAAAATATAGGAAAGAAATTAAAAGCCAATCTAAATATGAACCACAGTAGGATAGAGAATAAAATTCTTCCCATAGATTATTATAAATTGCTATTATAAATTTCTCTTCATGGCAAACAAGAAGTGAAATCAATGTGGTGGCACAGGAGAAATTTTAACTTTATAATAAATACACTATTTAATGTTAGATGAAAATTAACATTATGAAAAAGAAGAATCAGTTCAATTTAGAATCCCATCTATAGGTTAGGGATAGTCAAGTAGATCTTAGGACATCTTATGGTAAAAGAAGCAAGAGTACTAAGGTTAAATAGCTAATTGACAATATTTGTCTCAGGATCATAATGTAAAAAACTTTCACTGGCCATTTACTGACTTGGCAATTGTCTAAGTATTGTGTTTTTACAGATGTGTGTATTAAACCACTTCATGCATAACCATAACCTAAGAGGTAAGAGCATGTGTATGTATGTGCTCATGGATGGATGGATGGATAGATAGATACATAGATAGATAGATAGACAGATAGATAGATTCATCTACAAACCAGCTGAAGCACAGAGATTAAACTTGGCCAATGACACATAGTTCATGACTCCAGCAACCATATCCAGGAAAACTGGCCTCACTAGGAGAAATCAGGCTTCATGCTTTCCTTTCAAGTGACAATTATTTCTAGTTTACTAGCTAGGAAAAAAGAAGGAATGGCCACTGAGAGCTTCTTTCATCTCATCTGTCTTTGTCTATCTATTTCTGGCACTGGCATTCCATGGAGAAACTGTTGTAGTTAAATAATTTTTATGGTGTCCATCAGTTCTTAGACACAGACTTTCAATCATGCAGTTAAAGTAACACTACATCAGTAACTTGTAATCCAGGTCACACCTCAGGTCTCCTTCAGACATTCAAGGAATTGTATG
The DNA here is from genome assembly GCF_023159225.1 of Perognathus longimembris pacificus. Classification (NCBI taxonomy): domain Eukaryota; kingdom Metazoa; phylum Chordata; class Mammalia; order Rodentia; family Heteromyidae; genus Perognathus; species Perognathus longimembris. The sequence goes on along the minus strand of NC_063181.1, from coordinate 32,152,375 downwards.
CTCCTTGGGGGCATCAGAAAGCATAATTCATGGTGTTATTTTTTCCCTGAATGTAGAAGAGGGCTTGCCTTGCAAATGAACTTCATTGGAGAAAGGAGGCCAGCTTTTAGTATATCTGACTGTACTGTCTCCATTGTCAGAGCTGAGTTGCAGGATGTAGCTGACGTTCCCCTGTGAAGTCTCACCCTCTGAAGGATGACTTTGGCCTGGTCTGGGACTGTATGTTCTCTCAGAGTCTTGGTCCACTTTTAGCGGCAGGCCAGGCTTCCCAGCACAGCAGGTGTTGGATGGCAACTATACTTTATTCACTTACACACAATCAAATGGTCATCCCCAGGAGTGTGGGACAAGAAAGTCTGGGCAGATTCTGATTTTTCCTCCCAAAAGAGCCAAAAAAGGCTAGAGAATGAGATAGGGAGCTACAGAGGCTGTTGTATGAATGCCTATGTGTGTGTGTAAGTGTGCATGTGGCTGTCTGTGTGTGAGTGGACATGGCAGTGTGCATGTCTGCATGTGTCTATGCACACATAGGTATAGGGTCATGAGTGCATGCGGGTGTCTGTGTCTGTATCTTTGGGGAGTAACTGGAGAAGGGAACAGAATCTAGTCCACTCTGGGGAGACACACGAGGATTCCATAGAGAATTTTCCCTGCTTCAGAGCAGGAGTGGGCAGCCCTTAGGTAGAAATGTGCAGGGCAAGAAAGCAGGAAAGAAGCAAACAGTTTGAGGACCTCCAGCTCCATATGACGTGAAGGATAATTAGAAAGACCTTAAATGGTGAGCTTGAGCATTCATGTTAATCTACAGTCTTGGGAACTTTAAGGAATAACATTTACTGCCTAACTATTACATTTCAGGAACTGGAGGAAAACTTGGTTAGCATACAGGAGAACAAAGCCCTGTCTAGCCGCTGAACTTACCGTTACATTCTACAGTGTGATTTTTCCAGAACTCTAGCCTGTTGTTGTGTCCCAGAGTAAAACACCTCCCACAGGACATTTGCAATTCTCTAACAGTGAGCAGCTCTGTGGCAGCTAGCAATGGAAACAGACAAGGCTGTGAAGAAAAGTGCTGTGTGGTCAGGTCAGAGAAACTGCACTGTCCTGTTGCTTGATTACATTTTCAAGAAAGCGTGGCCTCACTTAAGTCTTGTGATGTTTTATCATTTAGCAAGTATTATGAAGCAGTGGCTACTAAGATCTCCTTTCACTTGGATAACTCTTCACTGATGAAGTGATGGTCCAGGCCCATGCAAATCTCTTCTAGTTCCAGTCCACATACATGGACAGTGGAGATATATGGAGGCTTGGCCATCCAGACACATATAGGCACACGTGTGCACCCACATACCTGCGAAAATAGAGTCTTGTGGTTCCTTTCCCGGAGCCTGTTTCCTGTCTGGAGATAGCAGCCACATGTGGAGCAAACACCTCCAGACTAATACTGGAAATGCGAGACTTTCCCAACTCTACTTTGGGCAAATTCCTTCTGTAACTCTGGATTTTCTCTGTAAGGCAGGGAAAGTCTCACCTATGATATGACCTCTGTCTCACAGTCCACCAATGGCAAGCCCTAACCGCCCAGCTTCCAGGACAGCATGTTTCTGGATCAGGGATTCCTCTTAAACAGCTTTTTGTTTGTTTATTTGATTGTTTTTGTTTGCTTGATTGGGGCTTGAATTCAGGGCTTTGCGCTCTTGCTTAGCTTTTCCACTCAAGGCTGATGCTCAACCACTTGAGCCATACCTCTGCTTCTGGCTTTTTGCTGGTTAATTGGAGAGTTTCTTGGCTATCTGCTTGGCCTAGCTTTGAACCATGATCCTCAGATCTCTGACTTCTCAGCAGATGGGATCACAAGCGTGAACCACCAGTGCCCAGCTTTAAACACACTTTTGATCATTCCCAATGACTTCCAGAGGGTAAGATGAAGGAAGAACAGCTTGTGGCTGCACCTGGGTCTTTAATCGCCTCTTTTTTGTTCCAGTTGGCTGGTATCCCTGCCTGAGATGGATGTTAACATTCACTCTCTTCCACATCTAAGTGTCATGGAGAGAATCTCCACTGCTGGAAAAATTGCAATCACCTGTGAAGCTTTAGAAATATACATTCCTGGTCCCAACCTCTGGGTGTGGAGCCCACAAGCAGATATTTTCATAAAGCTGCACAGTCAACTGTATAGGAGATCAGACTTAGGGAATCATTTCATAAGTTACACTGGATCTTCTGTCACTGACACATCACAATGTAAGACCAAGAAACCACTTTTGATTTTGTGGCATTAGAATATCCATTACTACAGAAATTTGTCATTTATTCAAACTAATAATCAAGAATCTGGTGAGGTGGCCTGTTCCTGTGATCCCAGCTACAGAAAGAGGACAAGATAGGAAGGGAAAATATGCAAGTGCCTATTGGAAAAGTGAAGACTAAAAGTCCTGGAGTTTAGCTCAAAGGTAGAGCACCTGCTTAGCCATTGTGATGCCCTGGGTTTAATTTCTACTGTTGTCAAACAAAACAAACCCTACTATACTTTGAGAATAGTACTTCAAATATTTGTAACAGCAGTTGGTAGGGATGAGACATCTGTTCTCCTTCTGGGGTCTTTTGATCTTGGTCCTCTTCTGATATTTATCTACTTGGCTGTTAGAAAGGATGCATGTTTATTTACACTGACTTTTGTTTTATCTTCCTGAAATGATCTGTGTGTATTACTGAAGCCCAGCTTCTCTCCGATAAGTTTTGAAGAGTCCTGCAGACCCTGGAGAGTTCCAGGAGCTAGCTTCAGTGTCTGGAGGCCCTTTCACAGTGTAGGACTGTCCCTGCAAAACACAGAAGGCAATGCGCATGTTTATAAGCCTGCTCTCATCGAGTCTCCTGGGGTGCGTTTTCATATCCAGGCCTCCGGATTTAATGATTCAGAATGTCTAGGCCTGGCTCTTGCTCTCTCACGCCGCAATCACTCCCCAGGTGATGTTGCCGCTGAGTCAGATTGGGAACTACTGGCCTAGATGAAAGTCACACATTGTGCTCATTCTAATTCATGCCCATATCCCCGAGCATATTGCAGGCCTCAGCATAGTTCCTGGCAGTATTGTGGAATGGATTGTGGAATGGATTGTCTCTGATCCATTATTTGATTCTGCTATAAATTCTGTTCTTCTGAGGAATCTTACCTGATCGTGGAAACCCACAATGTCGTCACTGTTACACTGTATCAAAATTCTCACAAAGTGTTTAGTCTTTTAAAACATGGAATGCTTAATTTCTGCTTTATTTACTCCTTGCCTGCTTGGCGGGAGATTCATTTCTTTGTCCAGACAACACATCTGTTAAAGGGAAAATCTAGCATCATCACCAGTTGTCAGAAAAGTTAGCATACTAGCAATTAAGAGGAAAACTTCCTTCCCACGCTGAATCTCTGACACTGAGATAATGCCATTTCAATTTTAAGGAGAGAGTGACAGGGAAGACTGAAATCAGGGTGAAGGGACACCTCTACCTAGAAAAAGAGAAGCCCCCAAAGGGGAAAAGGATAGAAGAGCATCTGCTCTCTGACTTTCCTGGTCCTGACCCTGGTTTTGGAGAGGTGGGTAACTGCATGTGCCCCCACCCCCACCATGTAGTGGATAGCAGAATAGCAAGTAGAGAAGGGCTAGGGCCTGGAGACCTCTTGTTCTGTCTTACCCATTGACCAGTTATGTGAAAACCTGAAGAAATGATTTCATGGCTCTCAAGCTCATTTGATTATCTGCAAAATAGGTATGATAATACCATCTGAGTTACTTGGTTAGGATCTTCAAAGCACTACTGACTGAGTAGCTTAAGCAACAGAAATGTGTTTCTCACAGTTTTGGGGGCTGAAAATTTGAGATCAGGGTTGATTTCTCTTGACTGTCTCCACAACAGACATCGATCTTCTCTCCACACCTCGTATCGGAAGGCATGTCTGGGTCCCCATCTCAGCCCTCGTGGAGTCATCACTCCTCCTGGATTAGGACCTATTATGATAGTCATTTTAACTTCACTTCCTCAGTCATTCTATTTCCACCCACAGTCACATTCTGAAGCATTTTGCCAAGGGGTATTTTGATTCGCAGGCACAATTCAATTCAGGACACTTTCGTACTTATTTCTTTGATCGCCCAAAGCAGAACATAAGGTAATGTATGTGAGATCACTTACAGGTTTAGTGCCTGCGGAGGAATTGCTTTGCTCACGGTTAAATATTACAAAGCTTAACAAATAGGTACTTCACAAGGATACAGTTTAGTTTTATATGAAAAAACTTATTGCCTTAACATAAAGTTTTTGATATACCAGTTTGTTAATCCCTAGAATTAACATTGGCACCGGTGTTTGTCTTTTCAGCGTTTCAAGGAGGGCTCTGTCCCCGGTGATGATCAGCCTTCAGGAACTGAACCGTGCAGGGAGCAATAGTTCAAGTTAGAAGAGATGTGGGTAGCTGTGTTCTTGTCAGGCTGTGTGTCTGCCACTCAGTACTTTGTTTGCTTTCCTTCCACATGATTGGCTTCCAAATATTCAGTGGAAGCAAACAAGTTCTCTGAACATCTGGGAACAGGGTTGCTGACAGTGTCTGGTCCTGCTGTTCTCGACATAGTTTCTATGTCTCTGGTTACAAATCAAAGACGGAATGGCTTATTCTCCTATTTTCCCAGCTCCAGAGGGCTCTTTCAACCGTCATTGCCATAACTTGAGCCTGTCACTTGGTGAACATGAGAAGGGAAGGAACAATGCAGGGAAGGTTTACAAAACCCCAAGTTACCTACAAGGAAAAGGGCTGTGCTGATCATGAAAGTAAACCTATGTATCTTACTTTATATGGTAAAAATTTCAGAAGAAATGGAATGGGCTTACAGAGCTCTATAATCAGTGCTCGAGAAGTGTGGGAAATGTTGAATTCAGCCTTATCCATATTGTCAGGAACCAAATGACACAGAGGTATCATTACATTTCAATTAGAAAAACAACTAAATGCTTGTCATACCAACAATGGAGATCATATTACCATGACACCAAATAACCATTTCGTAAAATCAAATGGAGAACAGAAAGTAGTCAAACAAGTAGGTGATATTCTATGGACAAGTGACAATGGGGTTGTCTAGATTTTAGCTTTGTATTATTTCCGGCATCACTGAGTATGATGCAGTAGGATAGGGGTTTTCCTTTATCCTTGAAAGACATCAAGACCTGGGTCCTGAGTTATTGAATAGATATCCTGGTCATTGAATAGATTGCGTACCTATTTTCAATTCCCATTCATTTACAGCATTTTCTTGCTGTTTTTTTTAAAATAGGTATGAGACTTTGTTTTCAATCTAAAATTTCAAATCACAATATTATTGTCAGAGAGATCTGTAGGATGCAGGACAAACAAAACCAAGTGGGTTGCTTGGCCAGGACAGGAACATACAGCATGCCGTACTATGCACAACTCTGCCATCTGGCTAAGAAAGACCAACAACCCTCACCAAGATACTTGGTTGAGATACTCAGGAAGACTCACTCATCCTCACTAAAATCAGTCTTCAGCAAGAAAGAGGACTCCCTGATTCATTCATATATGGAAGACAGTTAATTGTTCAGCAGGAGGTCAAAATATCACTGGAAAGTTCTGAGTCTTGAGAACCATCTCAGTCTCATCCTGGCTTTGACAGGTCTTTACCCTGAGGCAGAAATGTCCTGAGGGCTGACCTCCACAATATATGGCTTTTGCTACACGACGTCACACCAATATTTAGTGAAAGTGATACCCATTCTGCTAATACATGACTCTATGGGCCACTGGACATTCTCTGGCCTGAATTAACTGCTTTCTTTTGGTGAGAGAGGGGTACTGTACTAAGGCTTGAACTCAGGGTTTGACTTTCTTGCTTGACCTTTTTGCTCAATGCTGGTGCTCTACCACTTGTACCACACCTCCACTTCTAGCTCATTAGTGAAAAATTGGACATAAGAGACTCCTAGGCTTTTCTGCCCTGGCTGGCTTCAAACTGAGATTCTCAGATCTCAGGCTCCTGAGTAGGTGTATATCAGACATTGCCAGAAACCACTCAGACATCCAGGTACAGAAGAACAAAGGAAAAGTTTATTACCAGCAAAGGGGGCCAGCAAGATCCCTCCTCACCAGAAGAAGTGAGAAGAAGTGGGGTCTATTGTCTGGGGTGACATATATAGCCTATGAGGTCTTGGAGGCGGGGGGGTTTCACCATGGCGGGCTATGATTGATAGCTGTTGTCAATGGGGTCCTGCTGCTGCCTTGACCTTGGTGGTTATTTGTAAGGGGGTCTTGTTGTCTTACATGGTTATAAATGTACTAAAGGAATGCCATCTCAAGGAAGAGGGGATGGAGCCTAATTATTTACTGCCCTTGCTAGATGGGCCTCTTGCTGCCTAGGCAAGAAGCATGCTAGGCTGTGGGAGACGGGGCTCTCAGTCTTACACTAGGGTCACTGGTGTCCACTGCCACTGGCCAGCTCCCAGCTGCCTTCTGTTGGTCTCTGTCTCTCTCCCACATCTGCGGTCAGGTGGCAGCTGGGGGACATTAGGTGCGCTCACTCACACATCTGATGATTTGCAGGTTGGTGGCTAAGCCATGTTGACTTTCTTTCATTATTTTGTTGTTGTCAACTTATTAACACAGAGTGATTCTCACCACAGCATTTGTCAGAATCTACTTTTGTGTGTTTTGTAGACATGGTCATCATGCTTACCACCCATCCTTCTTTGGGATGTTATCGATTTTCAACAGATATGCTCTAAATGGCTATCTTTTCGTTACTCATGAAACTTAGTTCATAACAAGCATTCCCTTTCAACATGCCATGTGAAGCTGTAGCTTCTATTGTTGATGATCCTCTTGTATCTCCTTCCTGTGCTTGTACCCGCACTATCACTGTATCTTATCTGAGTACATTGGAAACTGTGGATACTGGTATTAGAACTAGGAAAGTGAAAGGGAATACCAAAATTGTGAGACACAGGATAAAAAGTCAAACGACTACAAAAGCAATACTTGCGAAACTGTTTAGTGTAAATGAACTGAACAACTCATGGGGGGAGAGAGAAAGGGGGAGGGGGAGGGGGAGGGGGAATGAGGGAGGAGGTAACAAACAGTACAAGAAATGTATCCAATGCCTAATGTATGAAACTGTAACCTCTCTGTACATCAGTTTGACAATAAAAATTAATTAAAAAAACAATCATTCCTTCATAATTAGAAACAAATAACTTGGGCCTAGCCAATCACATTCACAAAACCCACTAACTCATTTAGAAATACTTTTTACTCACTCTTTTTTTTGTTCAGGCAGAAGAGAAAAGTTTATTACTGAACTGCTGGCCTGTGGCTGAGGTGATGCATGGCCGGAGAGAAGGGAGAGAAGGGCTTTACTCACTCTTAAAGCTGCTTTCTTCAATATTCTGCAGCATTCATACAACATTGATTATTATTTTTCTATAATTTCTTGATGGCACAGGAATGTCGAAAACTTCATTTGTATCATGTATCAAGAGCAATGGCAAAGCAGCTGACAGGTAGAAGTCGATTTCTGAAAACATGTAAGTCCTCTAGTCACAGTCTTTGGGGGTCAGACTTAAGGTGAAATATATCACAGATATCTGGTCTTGTTCCTGGTGCCAACTTCACTCTATGGAATGGTTTTAAAATTAACTGTGTGTTCTTTTCTCTGGGATAGTGGACATTGAAAGATGTTAGTCTGAGGGAGACAGACTGACTCAGGGAAAAGAATTAATGGAAGCACATGGCTCTTGCAGGCAGGAAATGCTTTGATAGGCCTTTTCCTCTTTTTGTTACCCAGAGAACCTTGACAATAGACTCCTCCTTGGAGCAGCTGCATTCCCCCCTCTGTGATGATCACAGCACATTTTCCTTGTCAGACTTGGAGTCTGCACCAGGGTGTGCTCAGGAAGGGCCAGTTGAAATGGTGGGGATCTGCCCTTGAGACTTTAAGCTGTGTGATGGGTGGAGATATCACCCCTAAGAAACCCTCTGCACACTTTGGCCCATACTTCAGGAAGACCATCTGCTTCTTTTGTTCCACTGACCTTTTGTTAGAACACACACTAAATTAGACAGAAAGTACCAGAAAAAAAGTTCAAAGCAATTTAGACTCTGCTTTCAAAGCAAGTCAACTTAGCACATATTGGGTTAGTACTTATCATATGTCCAATGACTCTTAGTGGTAGAGGGAAAATTTAATTTTTTAGTGTCTAAATGGCATAGGGACTATGTTGTATGTTTAATAGTTGTGTTTCATCTTTTCAGTATTTCTAGAAGGCCAGGATCTTTACTGTCAATTTACAGATAAAGAAACAGAGGCCAGTCTAACTTCTTGAGGATGGAAAGGAAAGGAATAAAATAAGGATTCTAGCTCAATTTCCTCCATGACTTGCTCTTACCCATGATGTGTTTCTGACTCTAATGTTTAATAATTTTTACCTGTGTTCAAGGGTAAGAGGCTCCTGGAATCACTGTAAATGAGGAGAACTGGTTCTAGCTCTATTCTAATATGTGACATTGAGTAGTCACTTAACCTTTGGGGCTCCAGCTTCTTTTGGAACATAAGGCACAGGGATTCAATGAGATAATGTTCTTTATTATGCCTACATTTATCGCTGGATTATGAAATGTATTAATGAATTTATAGCTATTGGGATATTAGAAATAATACTAATCAAGGATCTAAAGTCACAGAGGATGTGGAGAAATTGGGACCCTTGTATCATACTGGCTCAGATGAAAAATATCAGATAATAGGGAAAACAGCATGGGAATTACTCCAAAAGTCAAGTGGAGAGCCTCCTGTATGATCCATCAATTCCATTCCTAGTTCTAGTCCCCAAAGAAGTAGAGGCAGAAGCTTGAAATGATGCTTCAGTGTGACACCTGTGATCATAGCTGCATTGGTCACTTAAGATGGGTGTAACTCACATGGAGTACTTTTTAGCCTATGAAAGGAAGGGAAGTCTGGCACATGCTACACCCCTGCTGAACCCTGAAAAAGCAGTAATAAGTGAAATACATACAAGAACATACAAGAACAAATACTCCCTGAGTGAGATTGTTGGACTAGTCAAATTCATAGAGATTAGAACTGAGTGAGAGGAATTAGGGAATTTACGTTTAATAAGTAGGAAGTTTGAGTTTCAATAAAGGAAAAAAATGCTGGAGTTAGATAAGGTTTGCTGAACTTGAATATTTTATGCCACTCCAAAATCTATGAGTAAACATGGTTAAAACAGTAAGCACTATGATTTTTTTAGAAGATGTTAAAAATGTAGTATGAATTTTAATGACAAGAATTAGACTCTTCCCCTTTCTTGGGGTGTTAGCATCATTCAATTTCTGAATTAATTTTTTAGGTCTTCAAGATATTGCTGATGCTACTGACTAGAACTCTGTACAAGACACTCATCTGCAATATGAGCCACAGTGAGTGGGAGCCACAGGTAGAGCTGGGACTCAGGTGGAAGCATTTCAGAGGATGGTATGAGTTTATAATAAAATCCTATACGGGAAAACAGCATATTCAAGAAAATCTGAGTGAGGCAATGTTGTTGGAGCCCAGAGATTCAGAAAGAATGGCATGTGATAGAAACAGGTGGGACCAACCCTACGGTGGGATGCACCTCAGTCTGGACAGTTTTTGCATTGCGTTATTATCACTTGGAGAATTTCAAGCTGGAGAATGGCAGCATGTGTATTTGTGTCTTTCAAGAGTCCATTCTTGCTGGAAGAACCAGAGAATAGAAATAGCATGAAATGTACATCATATAGGTATCTTTGGCAGTTATCTAGATTAGACAAAGTGGAGCTGAGATTAAGAGTCATTAGATTTTAGAGATAACTTGAGAGGAAGTATTAACAGAATTTGCTGGTGTGTTAACTCATTCCTCTGCATTATTTCTCATATCAATCATTTTCTCCCTCGAACTGCAGTCACCTTACTGAGGTCATCTTCTACTCAGGTATTGTTACTGCTGCTGTAGCTAACCAACCATGCACAGTCCTTGGATTACTCTTGTCAATGATTGGAGTTGGCTATCTAAAACACCATTTACACACATAACTGCCATGATACTCAGATTTTTTTGTCTTTTTTTTTTGTTTATTCGATATAAACATCTTAAGGAGAAAAGGGCTTATTTGGCTTATGTTGCAAAGGTTTTAGTCTGTAGACAACTAGCTCCATTTTCTTGGGCTTGGGGACAAGTTGAACACTGCACAAGTCAGAGTTCATGGAGGCATCTGTTCACATGGAGGACAGGAAGCAGACAAAGATAAAGGGACTCGGGAACAAGTCAAGTCTTCAGAGGCCCACTTCTTTTTTTTTTTTTTTGCCAGTCCTAGGCAGTGAACTCAGGGCCTGAGCACTGTCCCTGGCTTCTTTTTGCTCAAGGCTAGCACTCTGCCACTTGAGCCACAGCGCCACTTCTGTATATGTGGTGCTGGGGAATCGAACCCAGGGCCTCATGTATATGAGGCAGGCACTCTTGCCACTGGGCCATATCCCCAGCCCAGAGGCCCACTTCTGATGACCTGCTCTCTCCAGCTGGGCCTCACCTTCTAAACTGTACCACCTCCCACTCATACCACCAGCAGAGAATCAAGCATTCAACACTGGAGCCTGTGGGGAACAGTGCAGAGTCAAACCATCACAACTTTCTTGCTCAAAACTTTCAGCGTTTATCTCTCACCTGCAAAGCCAAGTCTGACGTCCTCAGGCTGGCGTCTGACACCATTGAAATCTTGTCTCTCAGCACCTCTCCAGCAGATGCTCCTATGCAGGGGCTCACCAACCAGAAATGATCTCTCCAGTATCTCAGGCTGGATATGTGATGACTCTTGTCTTCTCAGTTTTCTCACTGTCTAATGAAATACTATTGATCCTCTATATCTTGGATCAGAACTTATTTCTTAGAAAAATTTCTCTCATGTTCTTAACTCACACTAAGTCCACCATTCATAAGCATTGGTATAGTCTCACATTAATTCTAGTAACATTTATACATAGCAGAGGAAGCAAAAATCTATTTTTCTGTGGAAAAGGTACTAGATATTCAGAGTTTGTTGCCAGCATTGTCAGTGTAGTAATTCAACCTGAGGGAAGGAGGTGTTTAGAGACAGTGATGCAGAAAGATTCTTACACCAGACAGAGAAGGTAGAAAGTACCTGGCATTCAGAAATAGTTTAAGAACAAGTGAACTAATGATTGAAAACATTGTCTAGGCTGCAATATTGGTGTATAATAACTTGGGGACAAGCTAACTTCTCAACCGTAAGAATTGCACAGTTACAACTTAGTTTAGGTCAATAGATTTTTGGGTCCTAGTTTCAGAAGATGTAAAGGGAAATAGTTCTGTTTTGAAAAGTTGACAGCGTGGTTAGGGAAGGTATAGGGTGGTAAACACATCCACAAATCATTGTGAGACAATAAGTATCACCAAAGAAAAGTACACGAAATAGCATTAACTCATAAAGAAGTGAAAATGTACTTAGAGAAAGTGTTAAATGGCTACAGTTGACTCCCATCTTAGTCTGACTGAAGAATACCACTCTTGGGTCCCTGCAGCCTTTCCTTGCTGCTTTTACTTGCTGCTTGCTTGCTTGCCCCTGGCTGTAATGTCATGGCTGCCTTAATGGGTCCTGTTGCTATTTTCTGAATGGCCACACTGTTTAGACCATTCTAGCCAAGGTCTGTTCACACTTTAAAGTGCTTACAAGCCACTTGGGCATCTTGTTATGCAAATTCTGATTCAGAAAGTCTGTGGTGAGTCCTGAGATTCTACTTTTCCAACAAGCTTCCTGGTGATGCCATCAATGCTACGCTGAAAACTCTGTGTGCAATAGCAAGATTACTGAGTATTTCCTGAAACCTTTCCACCCTTCTCAAACCTACTCAAACATTTGCTGTGAGTGAAGCCCAGTGTCCTACTTCAGTGCTGTTGTTTGTTTGTTTGTTTGTTTTTTTGGCCAGTCCTGGGCCTTGAACTCAGGGCCTGAGCACTGTCCCTGGCTTCTTCCCGCTCAAGGCTAGCACTCTGCCACTTGAGCCACAGCGCCGCTTCTGGCCGTTTTCTGTATATGTGGTGCTGGGGAATCGAACCTAGGGTCTCGTGTATCCCAGGCAGGCACTCTTGCCACTAGGCTATATCCCCAGCCCCGTTTGTTTGTTTTTTTGACACAGGGCTATTTTATATGCTGCAGGGTTGCCTCCCAATTGTCAACCTGTGTCTTGCACATTGAAAGTGACCAATTAACATTGGCTGAACGCTAAATAAAAGAGGATAGAAGAGACTGGAATTCAATTCTGTGAAGAATCACATTTCAATTTCTAGAAAACCAAGTAGTTAAATCCCTTATAAGACTTTTTGTATTACTGGAATAAGGTAAAAACCTACAGGCAAATAAATAATGTCCTGGACATCTCCTGATTCAAGAAAGGCCAGGAAAGTCTGAAAATCCCTCCTTAGAGGAGTATTTCTCAAAGTTTTTTCTACGAAGGACATTTTCATAGTTAGCCACAAAACAAAAATGTAAGACATTTTTTCCATGTGAATTGCCACTTTCCTAACATTGTTTTGGATCAACAAAGACTTTGTTTTGTTATTATTAAATATCAAAAGAGACTCACTTAATTGCAAACATAAAAGCCCTTTCCTTGCCTCTCCCTTCAACTTTGCTGATGAGGAAGATTTTTCAGAAATACTTGGTACCAAAATAGCTCTGTTTGCTGACCATTATCATCTTCATTGGGTGGGGCCATGAAAATGAACTTAGCATACAGGAAGTTTAACATTTCACATGAATGAAAATAGAACTTGTTAGTACAAGGACACCTCTTCCAGAAAATAAAAGGAAGTAGAACTTTTATGATCTTCAGTCTGTTGGAGCATTTGCACAATGTTAATTAACATCTCATAAATATTGCTTTGCTGTAGTTTTCATTTGAATGATAGTTTTAAAAATATTTTAACATTTCCTATTGCCAACTTAGCATTATAGTCATGGATGAAGTGAAGCTAAGGATAGACATGAAGCAACTTAGCATCATAGTCATGGATGAGGTGAAGCCAAGTATAAACATGCAGCAAACTTATGTAAAACACACTTCCCTATAAAAAACTGGGAGATAAATTGATTATCAGGGTTAAGAGACTGGAATGATATTCATCTGAACTTTGTCTAGTGAACAATTAATCAGTACAAATAAAATCATATTTAGGCCCTATAGTAGTCTTGCAGTTATCAATTGTCATTTCAGTTTCATAAGTAAAGAAAAATAATCAGAGTGTTTGGTCATTGCCCAAGGTCTTGCATAGAAACTATTGGAGTTGAAAATCTGATTTGTCATTCTGACTCCAAAGCTCAAATATTTTTTTCTGCAGCAAAATGCTTGCACAAAGCTATTATTTTATTAAAATGTCTCCATACAATAAGAATACTACATAAGGATACCTGTGTTTTTGATAAATAAAATTTTACCTTGTTTGTTTCTTCAATAAATATTTGCTGCATTTCTAGGATGTTCTGATAGTGTGTTGAGAATTAAAAACATATAAAGTATGGTGGAGTCAGGAGACCAGCAATTCAGAGACAAATGGTATTTAAAATTGCCAATGTTCCCCCATTTTTTTTTTATTGCAAAGGTAAAGTACAGAGGGGTTACAGTTGCATATGTTAGGTAGTGAGTACATTTCTTGTCCAACTTGTTACTTCTTCCCTCATTTTTCTCCCACCTTACCTCCTCTCCAATTCCCCCCCTCAGTTGTACAGTTAGTTCACAACATATTGTTTTGTAAATACTGGTGTTGCACTGATTTGCCTTTTACCCATTGTCTCATCATTTTAATAGTCCCCTTCCCTTCCCTAATTCAGATAGACATATATAAAATACCCAGGACACCAGAATCAAACACAGTGACAACATGGCTTAAATCATAGGGAAGATGAACAGAAGAAAAAAGAAATAATTTCACATAGTACATTGAAAATAACATCGGTGATAAGCCACTTGTTTCTATATTTTGGAGATCATTTCTCTTAGTGTCATCTTTTGTGATTATATTTTCCTAGCTACTGAACTATCATGATCATATGCTAGGACTCTCCTAGATATATACAAATTATTGTCAAAAAGAGAGACCATAGAGTTTATGTTTCTTTGGGTCTGGCTCCCTTCCCTTAGTATGACTTTTTTCTAAGTCTTCCCATTTTCTTATGAATGGAGCCATTTCATTCTTTCTGAGAGAAGCATAGAATTCTATGGTGTATATATACCACAACTTCTTGATCCATTCATCTACTAAGGGGCATCTGGGTTGGTTCCATATTTTAGCTATGACAAATTGTGCTGTGATGAACATTGTTGTGCTGGTAGCTTTATTATGGTTTTGTTTGTGATCCTTTGGGTAAATGCCTAAAAGTGGGGTTGCTGGGTCATAGAGGAGCTCTATGTTTAGCCTTTTGAGGAACCTCCACACTGCTTTACAGAGTGGTTGAACAAGTTTGCACTCCCACCAACAGTATAGTAGAGTTCCCTTTTGGCCACATCCCCTCCAGCATCTGTTGTTATTAGTTTTCTGGATGATCGCCATTCTTACTGGGGTGAGGTGGAATCTCAATGTTGTTTTGATTTGCATTTCTTTTATGGCCAGTGATGTTGAGCACTTTTTCATGTTTCTTGGCCATTCTCATTTCCCCTTTAAAGAATTCTCCTTTTAGGTCTTTGGACCACTTATTAAGAAAGCAATTGTTTCTTTGAGGATTTGTTTTGGGGAAACTTAATTTTTTGATATGAGGCCCTTTTCTATTGAATGGCCAGTGATGAACTTCTCCCAATCTGAGGGTTTTCTATTTATCTTGCAAACGATGTCCTTTACTGTGCAGAAGCTCTGCATTTTCATGCAATTGACTTGTGTTTCTGGATCTTTATTAAGGAAGTTTCAACCTTTTCCAAGGAGCCCTAGTGTTTCTCCTATTCCTTCCCATAATGTTTTCAGGGTATCATCTTTTACCTAGCGGTCTTTGATCCATTTGGAATTGATTCTGGTGCAGGGTGATATATTAGGATCTAGCTTCAGTTTGTTATACGTGTTCAGCCAATTTTGCCAGCACCATTTGTTGAAGAAGCTGTCTTTCTTCCATCCTATTTTTTTAGCTCCTTTATCAAAGACTAAGTAGCCATAGGCATATGGGTTTATTTTGGGTCTTTAGTTCTATACCATTGGTCCTCAGGCCTGTTCTTGGTCCAATACCAAGCAGTTGTTTTTTTTACTATAGCTTTGTAATAGAATTTAAAGTTTGGTATTGACATTCCTCCATCACTGTTCTTTGTCTAAGCATTGGTTTTGCTCCTTGTGGTCTTTTATTGTTCAATATGAATTTTTGGACTGCTTCCTTTATTTCATGAAAGAATGGTGTTGGGGTATTGATGGGTATTGCATTGAATTTGTAGATGACCTTTGGCCGTTTTGCCATTTTCATGATGTTAATCCTCCCAATCCAGAAGCATGGAGGTTTTCCACTTCCTTAGTTCTGCTTTAATTTCCTTTTTTCAAGTTTTTAAAGTTTTCATCATAGAGGTCTTTCACTTCTTTGATTAAGGTTATTTCTAGGCATTTTATTCTTTTGGAGGCTATTGCAAAAGTGGTTGCATTACTGGTTTCAGCCTCACTCTTCTCATTGTTGGTATACAGAAAAGCCATTGGTTTTTGATGATTACTTTTATATCCTGCTGCTTTGCCAAAGTTTTGGATCAGCTCGAGTAACTTGGGAGTAGAGTTTATGAGGTTCTTTAAATACAGGATCATGTCATCTTCAAAGAGAGAGAGAAAGTTTTACTTCATCTTTTTCTATTTGGATCCCTTTTATATTTGCATCTTGCCTTATTGCTCTAGCTAAAAATTCTAGTACTATACTGAAGAGAAGTGGAGAGAGCAGATATCCTTGTCTCGCTCCTAATTTTAAAGGAAATGCTTTAACTTTTCACCATTAAGTATAATGCTAGCTGTGGGTTTGTCATACACAGCCTTTATTATATTCATGAATATTCCATGGATCCCTAGTTTCTCCAGGGCTTTAATCATAAATGGGTGTTGGATCTTGTCAATTTTTTCTCTGTATCTATGGAAATGGTCATGTGGTTCTTTTCCTTGCTCCTATTGATGTGATGGATTACATTACTTGACTTGTGTCTATTAAATGAACTTTACATCCTTGCAAGGAATCCTGTTTGATTATAGTGTATAATTCTTCTAATATATGGAATGCTTCATGAATTTGTGTGTCATCCTTGTACAGGGGCCATGCTAATCTTCTCTGTATCATCCCAATTTTAGTATATATGCTGTCAAAGTGAGAACCTGCCATTTTTTGAGTTATGAAAGCGTCAATTTCAGCCTGCAAAATATTATGATGAGAGAAGTACATCAGACTCTGAGGGACAAAGGTCATGCTTTCTCTCATATAGGGAAGATAGATCTAAATGATAAACATAGGCAAGCCTATACAGAATATGAGTACATATACATGTATACACACATGCATGCACACATGCATGCACATATGGAAACAAGAGGTTTTTGTTGTTTGTTTGTTTTAGTGTACAGTTTGCAGTTATTTCTTTTGTTATTTGTTTTTTTCTTCCCTGTGATCACTGTTTCTGATTTCCATGACTTTGGTCTTGTCTATAAGTTTATCTCACTTGGGAAAGTGAAGGGAAGTCACAGAAATGGTGGGACAAAGGCTGAAGCATTGCAACAGTGATACTCACTAGACACTATGTTGGAAATGGACTTTACAATTTGTGGGGGAGGGAAGCTGGGGGCAAGGGAGGGAAAGCAGGAGAAAATGAGGGAGGGGAGTAATGCTATTCAAAAAGAAATGTACTCACTACCTTACTTATGTAACTCTAACCCCTTTGTACATCACCTTTACAATAAAATTTTAAAAATTAAAAAAAGAAAGGAACGGCACGCCTACCAATTATTTCAACTAAGTATTCTACAGAGATTTCAGGGTTATTTGCCAACATTTTAATTGCTCTATGGATGTACACAAATACTACTTGGGGTTCAGGAATGTTCTCTTTTATTGTGAACACAACACAGTGACCGGGACCCCAAGTGATCTAGCTGTGGGCCTGCGGGCTGGCTCTGTCACTCTGGGGCTGTGACTGGAGTTGAGTCAATCGCTCTCTACAAGCCTCATTCCCCATATTGGAATAGTGGAAAGGATATAACCTACTTCCAGAGCATGTTCTTAAGTAATGTGTGCAATCATTTCTGCTCCTACCTTCAGCCTCTTCATTCTGATTTAAATTTGAAGGTGATGGGACAGAAAACAATGATCAACATTTCAGCCTTAGATATTTCAATTGTCCTCTTTCACTATAATTTAAATTCCTTCTGAATCAGGTTTTGCGTTGGATTTTAACTCGCTGTAAGGAAAACCGAGGCAGTTAATCACCATCAGAGGGTTTCAGAGAGCCTGTCTTTGGCACACTGCTTTCACCAGTCTCACACTGACTTGCCAATGCCAAACCCCAAGGCTTTCTGAGAGATGTGCTTGGACCAGGATCTTTCCTGCAGTCCAGGATTGGCAACCCCGAGTGCCAAACCAACCTGGTGGGAACTAAAGTCATTTCCAAGTAAGGCTCAGCTGCCCTCCAGGAGGGCTCAGAGCTGATGGGAAGTGATTCAAGCTGGGTTAGTTTGAGCAAATGTGCCATTTCCCCTGTGCCTGGGAAAACAAAAGTCTGGCACCAGTAGCTTTCCCTAAATAGCCTCCTCAATGATGCAACACACTCCCAAAATTGGGACGTAAGAGTGCCTTGTGGCTGGGCACACAGGTGGCTCAGGCCTGTAGTCTTAGCTACTCAGGATCAAGGTTCAAAGCCAGCCTGGGAAGACCAATCTGTGAGATTCTTATCTCTGATTGAACAGCAAAATGCTGGAAGTGGAGGTGTTCCCTGACTTCAAAAGCCAGGAAAGAACTCAAAGCTCCAAAGCCACAGTACCTGACCCATCTCCAATCTCCCGTAAAAGAATATCTTATGCATTTATTTTTGGTAGTCTCTATATGAGGACAAAAGGAAAACCTATGAGTCTTCTCACTTCACCTTCCTACACAATCCACTCTATTATAAATGAGATGAGTCAAATTCAGTTTGATGTATATATATATATATATATATATATATATATATATATATATATATATATATATATACCTACTGCCTGCCCATACTAGGCTTGCTTTCAGAAACCAACTAAAAAAAAATAGACTTTGTTTCTGCAGTTTGAAACCCTGCAGTTCTGTGTGTGGGAATAATATTTTTCTTTTGATTATAGAAAATAATATTTATTGAAATGAACTCCAAGAAATAGAAACAAGAGCTTTATCTTTGTTGTTGTTTTCTTTTTGTCTTGTTTGTTATGTTTTCTGTCTCTGGGAGGGTAAGGGGAGGCACAGAAATGAAGGAGGAAATGGTGAAGAAATGCAGCAGTGTTACTCAGTAGATACTATGTTGAAAATGAACTGTAGAACTTGTGGGTGGGAGTAGGGGAGAAAAACTGGGAGAGAGCTAGGGAAGGGGTGACATTGTTCAAAAAGAAATGTGTTCATTACCTGACTTATATAACCGTAACCCCTCCATAAGCCACATTTACAATGACAATTTAAAAATAAAAATTTAAAGAGAACCCAGATGGTATGCATTCTTAAAGAAAAAAAAAAAGGCTTTAAGGTAGGGTATGGGGAGACAACAGGTGGAAACTGCAGTGTACATTGGCCATGGCAGTGAGCAAAAGTTCTCACTCTGTGTACATCTTGTTGTACAAGAAAGCCTTTGTTATAGCTATTCTACACATGGGAAAAGCTAAGTGGGTGTAGGTAATATTTTCAGTTCTGATCCTGTGAACCTGAGTCTCACTGTCCATAGCCATATAAAAGTCTGTCATTTCCAGTTTTAATTTTTCAGGGAATGATACTTTAATGAATATATAGCTGCAGAATATTATCCAAGATCAGAAGTACAAGGAACTGACAGGCTACTCAAGAAGACTTAATTTACATTTTCCCTCAATTTGAGATCAGCGAGGTGGTAATGAAAGAAGAGGGCAGAAGGATTGGGGACAAGTGAGAAAAGAGGGCAGAAGGATTGGGCACAAGTGAGAGGTAGTTCAGTGACTTTGGTCCAGGAATTCAAGGCAAAGCTGCTGGCTGGGGCCTTAGAGCAAGGCAAAGGCACTGCAGTGTTTCCAATTGCAGAAATGGCAAAGTGAACACACATCTTTGAAAAGTCACAGGAGAAGTGACAACAGAGGAAACAATAAGGAAAGCATGGTGGTCAGGAGCAGTGAGGGAAGGTGTGGAAGGAGTGGCTATGAGGGGGCAAGAAGAAAACAGACACACAGACACACAGCCTTCTGGATACAGAGAAGATGGGCAGGGCAGGAATGTTGTGGATCACCAGAACATTAGTTCTACTCTGCAGTTGTCTTAAGACAAGTATGGTAGTACTTGCAGAATGTAGATGGGCCTCATCCTTCTTTAAGAGATCTAGAATGCACTCATGTTTTTCCATAGCCCACCTGCCACTCCTGAAATGGCCCTGTCCTGTGAGCCACTACTTATGCAAGTTCATTTCAGTCCCCATGCACCCAACACCTCCCTATCAATCTCCAAGTAGGACATGGTGAACTTCCTCTTTGATAGTGGGCCTCTGGAGGGCATAGCTCTATGTGACTAATGGAGGCTCTGGTGTTCCCCACAGATGAATAGCCGTGCCTCCCAGGTGGCTCCCTGAGAGCCCTATCAGCTTTTGAATGTGATTGGTAAGGCAGAGATGACTATTCTGAAAAGATGACTATTCTCCCGATGACCAAATTTGGTCTCCGAGAACTGGACTGAAACATTTCCTCTGAGTCATATCTGTTTGCCTTATTGTCAGTCCTTAGTTGTTAAGGAAACTACACAGCACAGTCTAAGGGTTCAGAATTCCTCCAGTTAGCCTCAAGCTTATCCAAGGTTTACAGAGCAAACAAGTTTGCTTACTTTGTTAATCTTTAGCTCCTTCCTGTCCTGTTCACATTGGAAGCCAGGCCGCTCGATGCAGCCTAGAGCCTGCTGTGGTCTTTGCAGGGGAATCAAAATAATAGACAAGCATTTGTGTTCTGCCCTAAGCTGAGTACTGATATTTAAAAGAATTCCACAATACTTCCTGGGTTATCTGATTGCAGGATCAACGTTTCTGCTTAGCTAACACAGAAACTCTACATGTGAAAGGAATTTAAAAGTTCTTCGCACTGTCTTTTTCGGGGTTCATCCCAAACTCTGGCAAAATTTCCAGACAGATCTTAATAGCCAGTGGCTTTCTTCTGAGAAACATGCACATTACAAAGATATTTGACTGTTTTTTTTTCCCTACTTGAACTTCATTGATGATATCTGCAAATCTCTGAAGCCCAAACACGTGAAAGTTTTTGTCCAAAGTAGCTTCTGCTTAGGATGGATTTTGTGGCATCTAGCAAGCATTTTGAATCAGACAGACGTATTTTCATAATTTGACTTCACCATTTCATAGATGCATGGCTGAGCACCTAATTTGCTTTTGTTTATTGTCTACAAAACAGGGAGTTGCTCTGTAGCCATTTGCAGCCCAATAACACATCTGGTTGCCTGTCAGTGGAGTGACAAATAGTCATGCAACAAACCAGACTGAAAATCTGAGCTAGGAGACATGGAGCACCTTTCAAGTACATCTAACTTAAATGGTAATTAACATGGGCAAGTGGCTTAATTCTATGAGCTATGGACATGACTGGGACAATTTTTAGCTGCTATACAAGATAGCAAATTTGCTTTTTCTTTTAAATGCACAAAATAAAGGGAATAATAGTGTGCAGCAAAGGTGAATGTGTAGTGGACTGATGGACAGGTTTGTTTGGTGTAAAGATAGAATCTAAATCATAATCCATAACTTACTGTCCATGCAATCCAGAGTTACATTGCCAATAAGAAATTAAAATCAGTAGACTAATATCCTGTCTCATATAAGAGCCTTGGCAAAACCTCATCTTAATATTTCTGTGGATTAGCGAGCTGTTTGCCATCAGCTACCCATGCTGCTGGCTGGTCATCAGTTCTTGCTTTCTTGATGGTGCTGGAGACCTGTGAAGTCACCCGGCAAGGCACTTCACTCTGCCAGTAGCACTGGTGGATGTAGTTGGACTGCCCTTGTTTGCTTCTATGCCAGGAACTCGCCTAGTGTGTCACACCAAGGTCTCGGGCAGGATGGGGTTTTGGAGTTCCGCTGGGCACTTGCCCGGCCCCTGTCCATGCTCTATTTGATTCAGGCACAAGAAGAGCACAGCTCAACCAGGTTCCATTTCACAATCTGTCATCTGGACATTGGAGTAAATGCTTTGGACCTCATGGTCTTTATTCTCAAGGAAAAACCAACAACATTACAAGCAAGACCACACTAAAGCCACCAGCACAACAGTGTTCATCACAGCACAATTTGTCATTGCTAAAATATGGAACCAACCCAGATGCCCCTCAGTAGACGAGTGGATCAGGAAAATATGGTACATACACACAATGGAATTCTATGCCTCTACTAGAAAGAATGACATTGCCCCATTTGTTAGAAAATGGAAGGACTTGGAAAAAATTATACTAAGTGAGCCAGACCCAAAGAAACATGGACTCTATGATTTCCCTCTTAGGGAATAATTAGTACAGGTTTAGGCTAGTCATAGCAGAAGATCACAATATCCCAATAGCTATGCCCTTATGAATACATAAGATGATGCTAAGTGAAATGAACTCCACGTTATGGAAACAAGTGTTATATCACTGTTGTAATTATTTTCAACATGCCATGTGAAATCCTACCTTTTGTTTGTTTGTTTCTCTTGTATTCTCTTTCTAAGGTTGTACCCCCACTATAACTGTATCTCACCTGAGTACTCTGGATACTGTATATATTGATATTAGAACTAGGGAAGGGAAAGGGAATATCAAAATTGAGAGACAAAAGATAAAACGACAAATGACTCCAAAAGCAATACTTGCAAAACCATTTGGCGTAAAACAACTGTACAACTCATGGGGGGGGAGAGGGAAAGGGGGAGGGAGGAAGTGGGAGAAAAATGAGGGGGAGTTAACAAGTTGAACAGGAAATGTACTCACTGCCTTACATATGAAACTAACCCCTCTGTACCTCACTTTGACAATAAAGAAAAAACAACAACAGAATAAATAAACAGTTCATAGTTTCCCCATACAGTCCTCTCATACTAGAGCTAAGTATTGGTACTGAAAACCTTCTGTGTCTCCCTCTATTCTAGTCTCCACATATTTACAAAACGAATTCCCGCTCTTATATCTAAACATTCAGACACACGGAATATCAACTTAACTTTAAAGTAGGCTCATCTACTAAGGAAAGATCTAATTTTAAATGTGAAAAGGAAATGGCAAGTTGAACAGGAAAAATAAAAGATTACACAATTTGTGACTGACATTCTGAGAGATAGTAAAAATAATGGGGTCAGATTTGTACTAAGTATCATGAGCCAGTTGTACCAGACAGATTCTGTGTCTTTCCATAATGTTGGAATTTAGTGAATAAAAATAAATTCATAAGCTTTGTCTATTTTGTTGTCTTTAATTGATCAAGGACTACTGGTGTTTGACAGTTACAAGCCAATTGGCAATCCGGTTCTTTTATGTAATCTTTATTTCTTAATTGCTAGTATTTTTTTTTTTTTTTTTTTTTTTTGCCAGTCCTGGGGCTTGGACTCAGGGCCTGAGCACTGTCCCTGGCTTCTTTTTGCTCAAGGCTAGCACTCTGCCACTTGAACCACAGCGCCCCTTCTGGCCATTTTCTGTATATGTGGTGCTGGGGAATTGAACCCAGGGCCTCATGTATACGAGGCAAGCACTCTTGCCACTAGGCCATATCCCCCGCCCTCTTAATTGCTAGTATTAATGCTTAGATTATACATTATATTTTTACAATGAAGTACAGGTTACAAAAAGCTAAGACAGGGCTGAGGCATCTGTAGGGCTCCAAGAATCCTTGCTGAAGGCAAGAGCAGGGAGCTGAAAGCTGTTACAGATGCTAGGAGAGTCACAACAGGTGGTGAGATAAGATAGGAACATAAGAAACCACCACAGCTGTGAGGCCAGTGGTATCAAAGGCATAGCTGTTGAAGAATCAATGCTTGTTCAAAGCATAGAGCAGAGCTGATTCCAGCCTCACTGTATCTGTGCAACCATAATTAGCAATTCTGCAGTTTGGCAATTTGAGTTGTTTCTGTCAAACAGTGAGTTATGCTGAGCCCAAGCCCCAGGACCACTGAGAATCTGTGGCTGTCCATCATTGTTGCATGACCGGGATGATTTGGTGACAGATCTGTGTGTGCCAGCATACCCAAAATTGGTGCTTTTCCTTTTCTGTGATGCACATGAGCGGGCTGCCTCAGTCTTGACCTGGTGTGTTACATAAACTCATGAACCGGGATTAAAAAAAATTTTATACACTCATGTGTTCACATGTTCTTTATTTACTTGAGTGTAAATACATTATTTACCAGTCTGCCTCATGGTTTGTGCTGGGCAGATTTTGTTTTTGCACAAGAAAGATGTAGAATTGTTACTTGTGGGAGGTAGCAGAGGTAAAGATCTCAGATTCTTGGCATCTCCAACAAAATATTGATTGCACATACACAAAAGTAAGGTGGCAAAGGAGTGAGAGAGAAAATATACTGCTAACACAAACAGCAGGCATGAGCTAAGTGGCTCAAGAACAAGCTGTAGTTAAAATGCTCAGTTTTCTAGGGTTGGGGAGTGTGGGAAGAGTTCATGGTAATGATAGTGGGCTGATACCTGGAAAATCCAGGATCATGTTAGGGCAGGTTTTGGAACAGGATATGCACATGTTGAAGATTTGCATCCCTTTTAGGGGTGTGTGTGTGTGTGTGTGTGTGTGTGTGTGTGTGTGTGTGTGTGTGTGTGTGTGTGTATTTGAGATGCAACACATATGCATGAAATAGGAGTTTGTTGTGCAAACATCAGTCTAAGGATGAATACATTTCTACTGTGCAATTGCCTCAGTTTGGTTAGAATGGTCTGGAGATTTTCCATTCCTTGGGAGAAGTCCTAACCACAAACTGACTATTAATTACTCCCCAGGAGGAGCATCCGTGGTGAGGTATGATGAGAGGGAAGACAAAACTCATGGGTGTCTCCCAGCATGGGATTAGAAGAGGGGGATTGCTTGCAGCATTATTTCCCTATAGCTAACCAGCCTCAGAGTCATCCTGCCCCAACATTTGCACTCAAAAATGCAACAAATTTTTGTTTTATAAAGTGGTGTCACTCAAGCATGGCCTAACCTCAAAGCTACTGCTCTATGCAACATGGAGTAGCTGAGAAAAAAGCACAGCCCAGGTGCTGCACTGAGCTTATACTGGACCTGAAGGACTACCTATTCATCCATTTTGGATAGGAAGAACTGAATAGAAGCTCAAGTTAATTTCTATATTCTACTTCTTTTTCTTTCAGTGGCTTACAATCAAGTCGAAGTGTATACATTTTTACAAACAATATACCATTTCTAGCCATCCGTCTATTCTTCTGTGGCGTTGTGATCACTGTTTCATTATGGTTTGCTGAGAGGAGTAAGTTGGATAAGGTATGCACTCATAAAGGTTTTCACCTTTTTCTTAACAGACGATTATGCTCAAAGTCTTTGCCAAAAACAAAGATTAAGAATTACCTGAGCTGGGCGGATGTCGGTGGCTCATGCCAGTAATCCTAGCCACACAGGAGGCTGAGATCTGAGGATCACAGGTCAAAGCCTGCCTGGGCAGGAAAGTCTGTGAGACTCTTACTTCCAATTAACCACCAGGAAACCAGAAGTGGCGCTGTGGCTCAAGTGGCGCTGTGGCTCAAGTGGTAGAGTGCTAGCCTTGAGCTGAAGAGGTCAGGGACAGTGCCCAGGCCCAGAGTTCAAGCCCCACAACCAACAACAACAAAAGAAAGACTTACCTGTATACTTTAATTATGTCCCATCCATGATGCAAACTACCAGTTATGATAACTCAAGAAAATGTTCGTGTCAGAACTTAGCATTAAAAGGAGGAAATTGTAAAATTAATTTACTTACCCTACATATATTTTTCTTATCAATCCTTTATAAACAATACCTGATTTTGTATTACTTAAATATATGCAATAATATCTTAATAAAGGTATTTTCTCTTTTAATAATTATTGTATTACTAGAAAATGAGCATGCCATGTTTCTTTCTTACAAGCTATGTATTTAATGCACATTGTATTTTCTGAACTTTATTCTATAATTTAGACACAAAAAATCCTAGACTTTTAAAATGTATCTGTACTCTTGACATACTAATAAACATAACATATGATTTCTGACTTAACATGTGAACTCAATAGTTTCTAGTATATTCACAGATCTATGCAGCCATAATCACTGTCAAAATATTGAGGATGTTTTCATCATCTATACTTAATCCATAATATTCCATGTTTGATTTTTATTTTTCCTTCTTGCCTGTTCATTGTTTAGTTCTTTTTATTCCATGCTCTTAGATTCAAAACTTGGATAGGTTTCAAGAAATTAAAAGCCCTAGATTCTCGTTATGTCACAAAACAGTCTCAACCCAGTACTGAGAATTCCAAATCTCTGACACAGTAAGAAGTTCAATCTTCATTGCAGCCCAGTTCTCTTCCCTCTAAATCCAAAAGCTTCCATAATCCTTAATAGTTCCTATTCTCCCTTGTCTACTCCTTTCCCAGACTACCCAGTTACTAAGCTACTTTCTGATTTCTGTAGATCTTATCACATACATATATACATATATAGAATACATATATAGACTATGAGCATGTGTCACATATAATATGTATTATATAACATATGTGATAGATGACATTTATCAACATATAACACAAAGTGCATGTATGTGCATACATGTTATATGGGATAGATATGGAATCACAGGTAGCATGAGCTTTTTTGTCTGGCTTCTTTCATTTAGTGTGTTGTTCAAGTGTATCCACGTTCAGACATGTATTGGTTCTTTATCTCATTTTAGTGTCAAGTAATATCTCATCATATGGCTATACTATCTTCCACTTAACTCAGTTATAATTTAATTGACATTGGCTTGTTTTCAATGTTTGAGGTGTTATGAAGGATACTGCTCAAGAATCAGAATATTTAATCTAATAGACACCATATGGTTTATAGATCCCAGTCTGTCTCAAGTTACCAATCTACCTAAAGAGCTGAGAAAAGCCAAGTGAACATCCTCATCTCACTGATTTGAAGTAACAAAATAACTACATCTCAGCTCTGCTAATTATTGTATGACTTCCCTTCCAGTGATCATCAATAGTTCACAAGGCTTTAGAGAGAGGGCTCTCTGGTAACAATTATGGTGTATTTGATAATACATAAGAGCCAGTCTCTGCACACTCAGCAATGCAGTTTAGTGAGATAGAAATTGTGCATGATTTTGCTCATTTCTGACACTCTTTCCTTAGTGCAGAATACACAGCCACTATATAATAGGAAACTGTAACTACTACATTGAGAGCTAGACTCATGGGGCATAAATATGCAAATGACTTAATGTTTGATTTTTATTTTTCCTTCTTGCCTGCTCATTGTGGTAGTTCGTTTTTTCCCCATGCTGTTAGATTCAAAATTTGGATAGGTTTCAAGAAATTAAAAGCTCTAGATTCTCTTTATGTCACAAAACTGTCTCAACCCAGTACTTAGAATTTCAAATCATTGGCACAGTGAGAAGTTTAATCTCCATTAAAGCCCAGTCTTCTTCCCTCTAAGATCTGTACCAAGATGATGACATAAAAAGGTTGGTTAATAGCCAGGTGCTTGTGGGTCATGCCTCTAATCCTAGCTACTCAGGAAGCTGAGATCTGAGGATTGAGGTTCAAAGCTGCCCAGGCAGGGAGGTCTGTGAGACTCTTATCTCCAATTAAGCACCAGAAAACCGGAAGTGGCACTGTGGCTCAAGTGGTAGAGTGCTAGCCTTGAGCTGAAGAGCACAGGGACAGTGCCCAGGCCTTAGAGTTCAAGCCCCATGACTGAAGAAAAACAAGTTGGGAAATGAGAGACCAGGGATTCTGGAGAATCTATTCAGAGTTGACACACCTGGTTACAGCAAGGTGGCCTGGTGCTCTCTGGACTTGGCAGATACTTACAGCTTTTCTTCTTTGTGGTTGCTCCATTGGGTCTACTTCCCAGAGTCTTTAAAGTCTTTCTTCTCCATCACTGGGTGGCCACAGCTTGTTCTCCTTTGGCTTGTTTTGTTCCTGAGGCACTAGAATACACAACTCTCCAGCTTCTCTCTGATACCACATTCCCCCTTCTGATGACCCTTTTGGAGAGGACTCAACATTCTTTTTCATGGATGGCTTCCTCTTGATTCACTGGAAATTCTGCATTCGTTGAATCAAAAGACCAAGCCCGGTACACATTCTTTCCAAATCATCTGTCTCCCATGTGGACCCAGGCCTACTGCACCCTCATCTTCCCCTGACCAGTTACTTC
The DNA here is from genome assembly GCF_023159225.1 of Perognathus longimembris pacificus. Lineage (NCBI taxonomy): Eukaryota > Metazoa > Chordata > Mammalia > Rodentia > Heteromyidae > Perognathus > Perognathus longimembris. Next base: position 32,124,710 of record NC_063181.1, on the reverse strand, counting down.
TTGCCTCCTCCCCTCCCTGCTGCCAAAGGTCTCAGTCTTTGGATTTGTTTCTTTGAAGTCTGTGTTTTTTAGACTTGTCGGACAAAAATTCCGGAAATAAACAGTATAAGAGAGCAAGGTACTTTGCTCACATTTCAGAAGGGTTAGTCCATGGTGGATTGACCCCAAGTGTGGCCAGAATGCCATGTCAGGAGGAAGCATGTAGTGGGGAGGTTCTTCACCTTGTGGTGGACAGGAAGCAGAGAAGATCAAGAAGGGGCCAAGGCATGATATGGTTTACTTGACATGCTTCCTCCAATAAGGCCACACTTCCTACTTTTTACCACCTCCCAGTTTAGACCCAAAAGAATGAGCTGGTTAGACATTTAGAATAGCCTTGAGCAGTCTTATATTCAGGCTTTAGACACCAGATCGTCATGGCCTTGAATAGTTGCACATGCTTGCCCCTGGAGCACTTGAATGTGACCAAGAGTAGACTCATTGGAACTCAGAGGTGTGCGTCAGAACAGAGTCCTAGTGAGTGGGGATAAATGATGCATGGAGAGCTCACACAGGCATCCAATAGGATGTATACAGCATCCTAGTGGGTCTGAGGACTGATATGGCCTTCAGGCTGTCCAATGATCTTGAGGGTCACATAACTCACTCCTAGACACCTAAGCTCCACACTTGTACAACAAACATCATGCAATGTTCACCCTTGAGAATCCCTTCCTTTCTAATGGAAGCTCTGCTCATCTTTTTCTTCAATAAATATTTACCATTTTGTTTCACGGACTCATTCTTCCAGATCATAAAGACGAAGAACCTGATCCAAAGGTTTCACAGTCTCAGTACCACAGTGCTATCATATTACAAATCCATAGTTCACAGCCCTCAACTCTAATTGTATCTGGGAATGTTCCAAAGACATGCCCAGTGCATAATTATCTCTCAATCCAATCCTTCTGGCAAAATTAATCATCCTAAAGTGTCATTCTTCATTTGAAATGGGAGTGGTGTTTCTAGGAGAGAGGGTGGAATACACTTTGATCTTGCTCCAAGAAAATACTCCTAAACCTTTAAACTTTTCATGCCTTACATGTAGAGGAGGAGTTCAAATGCCATGGAATTGATTTTTATAAGACAAAAAAGATCAACCACACCACAACAAAGAAACTAAACTCCTTAAAATCTTAACGTTTTTGCAAAATTACCTTACTTTGGAATATTGTATTTGTTATTTCTTGGGGCCTTGAATATAATTTCTGATTCATGATCTGGTAATTATCCTTTGTTTTCTAGAAGATGCGCCATAGGAACAAAGGAACTTGACCTAGGACAACACACACTGTATTGTGTAGAACTCAGCCTCACCCCAGAATTCCTGCTAAGAGTTCACCAGCATTATCTCATTAACCTCTGGAAACATGGCAGTTGTGCTGTTTATTTAATAAAGCAGCAAGTAAATAATCACCATGCATCATTTGATGGGATGGTTTCAATAGGAAGAAATAGAGTCCTCTTTCCAGATGCAACCACAGAAACAGGCCTGAAATTACACAAGGAAAGGGTGGCTCCAGCATTAGCCAATTTAATGACTCAAAGATGCACCAAGAACCCAGGTTCTTTCCCTCTTTCTATTTTGAAGAGTTGGCATTTAATTGTTTATTCTTTAGGTTTCTTTGATGCTGAGTATCACTATGTTAGCTTAACAGTCTCCTTCTTAGCGTCCCAGGAGAGGCAGAGACAGAGGCAGGAACATCAAAGTTTGAGGCCAGCATGTATAAGACTGTCACAGAGAACAAGCCAGACATGATGGCTCATGCTTATAATCATAGATACTCAGAAGGCAAAGGTTGGAGAACTTCATCTACATGAGGAAAGCTGAGCAAAAATATAAAATGAAAAACAATCAAAAGAATTGGAGATGGCTCAAATGGTAGAGTATTTGCTTAGCAAGCATGAAACACTGAGACCAGTGCCATTGGTGTGCACACATACAAATCATTTGTGTATATTGGCTTATTTCCGGCTGATGAAATTCCAGATACTTTTGGGCTGGGAATGTGGCTTACTGGTGGAGTAATTGCCTTGCATACAGGAAGCCTTGGGTTCGATTCTTCAGCACCACATACACAGAAAAATCCAGAAGTGGAGCTATGGCTCAAGTGGTAGAGTGCTAACCTTGAGTAAAATAAGCCAAGGACAGTGCTCAGGCCCTGAGTTCAAGCCCCAGGACTGGCAAAAAAAATAATTCCAGATACTTTTAGTGATAAAAGCCATTTTGTTTGAAGAATTCAGCAAAGTTACTGAATAATTGGAATAATTGTGATCTTAACAGGAAAAGAAAATAGACAATAGTGTTGTTGTTTGGTCAACTCTATTGTTTCTGCTAAATTTGTGGTTTGTATTTGAGTGCATACGAAATAGGTTTTCATATTCCCCCACCCAAAAACACAGAATCTCAGGCAATGGAGAAATGATTGGGGAATTCTCTCATGTTATTGCATCTTCAATAACAGAATTTCAAACAGAGTAGAAAGTGAAAACAATTTTAAAGTTATTTTTTTCTAAAATCATATTCTTATAATTTTGAGCTTTTAGGTTTCTTGACATTCAATATTAAGGCCTTCCAGATTATTATTTTTTAAGCTAGGATCTCTTGAGCCTACTCAGTTTTCTGAGTGTGGCAGATAGAAACATTTACCACAAGGCAGTGGTTTTAGTAATTATGGTTTCACTCACTGGCCAGGAGGGTTTGAGAAATTTGTCTTTGGTCTTAGTGCGCCAGATCCACAGGAGGGGTGAGGTTTGAACACAGGTCTGTTCTGTTCCAAGGCATGTCTTCTTGTGCAGTGTTGCATATTATGCTGTGCAGACTATTCACTCAGAGGAGATAAGACATGGGAGTTGTGTTCATACAGTAAGGAGACTTCAAGGAACTTTTTACTTCTCAGATACTCTATTTCCTCACCTATAAAAACCACAGGTTATATCCAGCTATTTTATTTTTACTATGATAGGCTGTCAAAAGTTTTCACTATCTTTTAAAAGAAGTAAAGATTTAAAAGTACAGATAACTAGATCAGTAACCAGACTGGGCATTCCTATGCCAGTAACACTTCCTACATGTCTACTGCTACTATTTCATTTTATTCTGAGATGGTTTACTAAAATAAAGTTGCCACATGTTACTCTATAGTAATGATATTGTATGTGTCTCTAATTTCTGCTTGTAAATATGAATCTCCAGTGCAGGTTGATTTACTTGTCAATTGAATGTACCTAGTGAGAGAGAAAGGTACAAAGTAAATATAAGGAGCCTATACAGACATTGCTTCAAGCTTTTTACCCAGCCTGCTAGACAATTCTTAAGAGAACATCGTAAGTAAGGGCATGCAGAGTTAGAAAGCACTAGCCTCAGAGCATCTAATTTATTTAGATTGCTGGTAATGCTGCTGCTATATCTCATGCTTGACTGAATCTTTAATGTTCAAAGATGTTTGCTCTAAGTGAGGACAGGACTGAAATAATCTCACTTCTAGTCACATCCTCTGCGAAGCTGTTGACTTTTATATGGACTGGAAGATTTAGGAGTTAGCTCTTACATGTGCTCTTACATATATCCCAAAGGAAAATAGCAAATAGAACCAGAAATATTAAACACCACTTGTCACTTAGTTCTTATCAGAGAAGTCTCCTTTGTCTTGGTCTCCATGAGGTCTTGTGTTTCATAGGCTGAGAAATTGCATATTCATGCGTGAATCTCTTCATCCAGTGAGAAATGCTTCACCATTCTCTGCATGTTGGCAACAGGCACTAGGCCTCTTGTTTGTTGTAATATTACCTGCTTGGAAGGAGGGAAGATGGCAGAAAATGAACAGAAGACTAACAGAGCTATCTCTGAAAAAACAGAGTTTTAGGGTCCTACCAGATAAAGCAAAATGTAAGGAGTCACACCAAGTAAGCTATAATTATACAGAGATTTATACCAAGGAAGAAAGTTGCAAACGTGCTGCTTTATGAGACCGATTTAAGTTGCAAGTGAACTGCTTTACATGGCAGATGTAAGCACCCACCTCTCATGATGATGGCAGTGGGGCCGCAGTCTGAGAAAGCTGTGACCAAAGCAGCAGAGAGAGCATGCATGTGGACTTCCCACTCACGTCCAGCACAGTCTTCAAAACCAGGAATGGAAATTCACATCCCAACTGGCCACAGATGGATACAGACAACTCATCACACCACAGAGAGTCCAAAACACCAAGGGAAAGCATGAGAACCCCACAAAAGACATCTCTGTTCTTTCCCAGAGAACATCATCTGGAAGGAAACCCTCCCCCTACCCAAGAAGAACACCATCTTTGATACTGGCACAGAGCCCATCAGAGCTGCTGACCAGTAACATGGGATGGAGAAACCTTGACATTTTTCAAGAGGGCAAAGGAATCTGATGCCCTTGCACCACATTCCTCTGGTTGAAAATGAAAAATGCACCCATGGAAAGGCAGCCCTGCTGAAGGACAAAGCTTTCCCCAGAGAGGAACAGCTCTACCTGAGGCAGGCTCAGGAAGAGGCGACCCTGCCCCTCTGTAGCAAACATAGGCAAACTCACCACTCAGTCTAAAATTTCACTGCATAAGCTAAACAAAATTGGACAGGCCATGAAAGTGGAGAAAGGCTCTAGGCTGGGCTAAAGCTGCAAGACTTAATCAGAAGAACTAATTTAAGGCTAGTAGGTATTGAAGAAGGACAAGAAAGGAAGATAAAGCAATAAGAAATATATTTAACAAAATTCTGGCAGAAGACTTCCTGAACATCCAAAATGACAGGCCCATTCAGATAAAAGAATCTTTTAGTCCCCCAACAGACCAGACCAGAACAGGACATCCCACTGACACATTGTAATCAGCACAGGATCAATAGAGACAAAGGAAAGGATACTTAAAGCTGCCAGACAGAGGTCAATTACCTATACAGGAAAACTAATCAGAATAACTACAGATATCTCAGCAGAGGCCATGAAAGCAAGGAGAGTCTGGAATGATATATACTATGCCTTAAAGGAAAACAACCAACCAACCAAGAATAGTGTACCCAGCTAAATGCTCCTTCAAAACTAAAGAATAAATAGAAGCCTTCCACAGCAAGGAAAAATTGAAGCAATATATCTCCTCCAAACCAGCATTACAGAAGATACTCAAAGATGTACTACACATAGAAAACCAACAAGAACAAAATATAGGCAGAAAAAGAACCCTAACCAGAGAACCAGACAAATAAAGTAAGACTTGACAGGCACAGCTCTTAAGAAGGTGGATATTATGGCAGAAACTACCAAACACCTCTCAGTCTTTACTGTCAATTTAATGGACTTAACTCTCCAATTAAAAAACATAGATTGACTATGCTGTCTTTAAGAGGCACATATTGCCCACAAAAATAAACATATTCTGAAAGGGAAAGGATGGAATAAAATTTATCAACCAAACATCCCCCATAAGCAGGCTAGAGTTATAATCTTAATATCAGATAAAATAGACTTCAAAATATAATTAGTGAGAAGAGACACAAAAGGACATTACATACTAATAAAGGGATCTCTCCTATGGGAGGATATAATAATTCTAGATATCGAAACACCAAATGCCAGAGCACCAAACTTCACCAAACAAACACTACTAAAAACACACATAGATCCAAATAATTTGATTGTTGGTGACTTTAACATACCATTGTCACCTCTGGATAGATCAACTTAGCAGAAACTTCACAGAGAAACCTTAGAACTAAACAATTGTATAAAGCAAATAGACTTAACAAATACCTACAGAATATTTCACCCAGAAACACCAGAATATACGTTCTTGGAAGCACATGGAACATCCTCCAAAACAGATCACATTTTAGGTAACAAAGCAAATCAGTGCAAATTCAAAATTGCTGAAATTATTTCTCAGACCACAATGGAATAAAATTAGAGCTCAACACTAAAAGCCACCATAGAAAATTCTGTAACACATGGAGACTGAACAACACATTGTTGAATTAGCAATGGGTCATTGAATAGGTCAAAATGGAAATTCAAATGTTTATAATAATTAACAAAAATGAATACACAAAATACAAGTTCCTCTGAGACACATTACAGGCAGTACTCAGAGGAAAATATATAGCTCTGAGTGGCTACATCAAGGCATTGTAGAAATCTCAAACCAATGATATACCTTAAGCTCCTTGAAAAAGAGCAACAAGACAAACCCCAAACCAGTATACAGAAACAAATAATTAAAATTAAATTAGAATTAAATTAGAGTCCAAAATAACCAAAGAATCAACAAAACAAAGAGTTGGTTCTGTGAAAAAAATTACAAAATTGACAGACTTTACCAAATCAGACCAAAATGAGAGAGAGAGAGAGAGAGAGAGAAAAAGAGAGAGAGAGAGAGAGAGAGAGACAGACAGACAGACAGACAGAGACAGAGAGAATGAACCCCTCAAAAAATAAAATCAGAGGTAAGAATGGGAACATCTTGACAGAAACAAGCAAAATTTAGAACTCTGTAAGGGAAACTTTGTAACCTTTATGCTAACTAGTTGGAGAATCTGGAAGAAATGGAAGAATTTCTACCAAATACTGATATATCCAAACTAAACTAAGAAGATTTAAAGCAACTAAGTAGACCCATAACAAGTAATAAAATAGAAAAAGCATGAAAAGACCTTACATCCAAGAAAAGCCCAGGATCTGATTGATTCACAGCTGAATCTTATAAAAGCTTTCAAAGGAGAAATCATTCCAATACTCTTCAAATTCTTCAATGAAATTGAAAGTGAAAATTCAATATTAAACTTGTTCTATGAAGCCACCAAAAACCTCATCCCCAAATCAGATAGGGACTTATCAAAAAAAGAGAGCTATAGACTTATTGCTTTGATGAACATTGATGCACAACTTCTCAATAAAATTCTGGCCAACTGACTACAATAAACTAAGCAAAAAAGTCATATACTATGATCAAACAGGATTCATTCCAGGGGTGTAAAGCTGGATCAATGCAAGTCAAATAATGTAATTCAAACCATCAATAGGAGCAAGGGCAAAAACCACATGATCAACTCACAGATACAGAAAACACCTTTGACAAGATCCATACCCATTTAGGATGAAAGCTCTGGAGAAACTAGGAATCCAAGGAACATATCCTCAGTATAATAAAGGCTGTCTATGACAAACCTACTGCATACATTATACCTAATGTTGAAAGGTAAAAAACCATTTCCTCTAAAATCAGGAACAAAGCAAGGATATCTACTCTCCAATCCTCTTCAGTATAGGACTTTAATCCCTAGCCAGAGCAATAAGGCAAGAGACAAACATAAGGGAACCCAAGTATGGAAAGAAGTAAAACTCTCCCTCTTTGTAGATGACTCCGTTCTGTATTTAAAGAACCCCATAGGCTCCTCTCCCAAGTTACTTGAGTTTATCCATGACTTTGGCAAAATAGCAGGGTATAAAATGAACCTACAATGAGAAGAGTGAGGCTAAAATCAAGAAAGCAACTCCTTTTGTAATAGCCTAAAAAAAAACACCTAGGAATTAACCAAAAATGTAAAGGACCTTTATAATAAAAACTTTAAAAATGTAAAAAAGGAAATTAAAGTAGACCTAAGGAAGTGGACAAACCTCCCTTGCTCCTGGATTGGGAGGATTAATGTTGTGAAAATGGCAATGCTGCCTAAACCTATCTGCAAATTCAATGCAAAACCCATCAAAATCACAATAACATTCTTTACTGAAATAGAAGAAGCAATCCAAAAATTCATATGGAATAATAGAAGACTCTGAAGAGAAAAAACAATCCTTACCAGGAAGAACCGTGCTGGAGGAATATCAACCAAACTTCAAACTCCATTATAAAGCTATAGTTATAAAAACAGCTTGGTACCTGCACATGAACAGGCCTGAGGACCAATGCCATAGAATTGAAGACTCAGAAATTAACCCACAAAACTATGACCTTATCTTTGATAAGGGTGCCAAAAAATACAAGATAGAAGAAAGACAGCCTCTTTAGCAAATGGTACCGGCAGATTTAACTACACATGTGTAAAAACTTGAAGTCAGATCCTTATATATCACTCTTCTCCAGTGTCAATTCCACATGGATCAAAGACCTCAAGGTACGAGTAGATACCCTGAAAATACTAGAAGATTGCACAGGGGAAACACTAGAGCTCCTTGGCACACACCTGAACTTCCTAAAAAGACACTCAGTAAAAGAACACACCAAAGAAAGTTTGGATAAATGGCATCACAGTAAACTACAAAACTTCTGCATGGAAAAGCACAGAGCTAGAAAAATAAATAGAAAGCCCACATATTGGGAGGAGATCTTCCCTAGACATGCAACGGATGAGAGCCTCATATCTAAAATATACTTAGTGCTCAAAAGCTTAATCCCCCACCAAACAAATTCTGAAAGAAACAACAACCTAATTAATAAGTGGGCTAAAAACTTAGATACTTCTCTAAAGAGGAAATAAGAATGGCCAGAAGATGCATGAAGAAATGCTCAACATCTGTGACCATTAAAGAAATGCAAATCAAAACAACATTGAAGCCAGGGACCAGTGACGCATGCCTGTAATCCTAGCTACTCAGGAGGCTGAGATCTGAGGACTGAGATTCAAAGCCAGCCCAGCAGAAAAAGGCCCTTTGAAACTTTTTATCTCTAAGTAGCCAAGCAAAAATTGGAAGTGGCATTGTGTATCAAGTAGTAGAGTGTTAGCCTTGAGCACAATGAGGCTCAAGGACAGCTCCCAGGCCCTAAGTTCAAATCCTACAATCAACAATACACACATGCACATACACACATACACACCACAGTGAGATTCCACCTCACCTCAGTTAGAATGGGAATTACAAAGAAAACTAATAATAACATGCTCATGGGGATGTGGCCAAAAGGGGATATACTACTACACTGTTAGTGGGAGTGTAAACTTCTTCAACTACCCTAGAAAGCAGTGTGGAAGTTCATCAAAAGACTAAACAGAGAGCTCCCCTATGACCTAGAAATCTCACTCCTGGGCATTTACCCAAAAGACCACAAACAAGGCCACATGAATGCTATTGGCACAGCATTCATTGCAGTTTTATTTACTATAGTTAAGATATTGAATCATTAGGGCTGGGGTGTAGCTCAGTGGGAAAACGCTTGCCTAGCAAGTGCAATGTCCCGGGTTCAATCCCCAGTACAAAAAAGAAAAGAAAAGATATTGAATCAACCCAGATGCCCCTCTGTAGAACAATGGATCAAGAAAATGTGGTAAATATACTCAATGGAATTCTATGCTTCCATTAGAAAGAATGGTATTGCCCATTCTTAAGGAAATGGAAAGACTTGAAAAAAATCATATTAAGTGAAGCAAGCCAGACTCAAAGAAACATAGCCTGGGTGGTTTCTATCATTTGTAATAACTTGAATATGTGTAGGATATTCTTAGCAGAGGATCACAATAGTTCAATAGCTACATACATATGGCCATATAAAATGATGCTTATCAAAATGCATTCCAAGAAATGGAAACAAGAGGCTATTTTTAGTGTACTGTTTGCACTTCTTTCTTCTTTCTTTTTTTATTGCTTTGATTTATTCCACATTGTCACTGTTTTTTTCCCCAAATTTTTATTATCAAACTGATGTACAAAGAGGTTACAGTTTCATATGTTAGGCATTGGATACATGTACTGTTTGTTACCTCGTCCCTCATACCCCTCCTCCCTCCTCCCCCTTTCCCTTTCCCCCCCATGCGGTGTTCAGTTCACTTACACCAAACAGTTTTGCAAGTATTGCTTTTGTAGCTGTTTTTCTTTTTTTAAACTGTGTCTGTTTTTTATTTTAGTACCCTTTGTCTTGTATATAAGTTTCACTGATTTGGGGAAGGGCAGGGGGTTCACAGAAAGAGTGGGACAAAAGGTGGACTAATGCAACAGTGATACTCACTGGACACTATGTTGGGAATGAACTTTACACCTTGGGGGGGAAACAGGAGAAAATGAAGGAACCCTATTTGAAAAAACAAATGTACTCATTACCTTCTTATGTAAGTGTAACCCCCTTCTGTACATCACATGTACAATAAAATTTAAAAGAAATTACTTGCCTGCTTCATAGTAGATTCTCAGTAACTATCATTGGGAATTCTGTAAAACATATTCTATTTCATAGGTTTAGAGACTCTAGCTTTATCTTCACTGGAGGAGCCCACAATCTTCTGCACAAAGAAATCACTGGGATGACTTAATATGTAAATGATGGCAGATTTGACTTATTTAAATCAACAGACAAGACAGACTTGTCTGTTGCATGGATTCAGAAAGACCAAACATGATACTGCTTTTAATTCCTGGATATAGATTCGAGATTTTAAGATATCAAATAATAATATTAATTTATCACAAAATACAGGTTTGTGGGCTAGATTCCTAGTGTATTAGGCCTATTAGAAATCTTGAACTTCCTTATTTGTCTAATTAGTGGTTAAATGCAGATAGGTGACTCAGTTTGATCCTGGATACCATGACACAAGGACAATCTCTGATCTTCCAATTAGTGGATCAGAGTTTACTTCATTTTACTACAATTATTGGAAAGCTTTTGCAAATCACAAACTTACATTATTTTATGATATAATCTTATCCAAAGGGCAGAAAATAATGAGCATTAATGATCTTATTGTTGAACGGTTATTTTCTTCACGTGACTCAATTTTAATAGAATTTCTCTACTTCTATGTAAAACTATCTTCTCATAACTAAAAAATGACATTATGAAGTGTGGTATTTTCACAAAATGAAATAGTCTTAGCAATAAAAGAAATGATCTATTGATCCATAAAATCATGAAGGATCCTGGGACTGGTAACTCAGTCCTATAATCATAGCTACTCAGGAGGGTGAGATCAGAGAGCAGAAGTTCAAAGCCAGCCAAGGCAGGAAATTACCAATTAACTAGCAAAAAGCCAGAAGTGGAGGTGTGACTCAAGTGGTAGATTGCCAGATGGTGTGATAAAGCCAAAGTGAGAACTTAGGACCCTGAGTTGAAGCCCAAGTAGCAGTGTGCTCATGCATGTGCACACACACACACACACATGCACACACACATACACAAACACACACACACATACACCCCAAACCAACAAATGAAAAATATGGAGGAAACTCAAGTGCAGAAAAAGGCTATATTGTATGCGGTTCCAACTATGAGATATGACAGAAAAGACAAGCTATGGAAAAAGTCAAAAGTCAGTGGCTAGTGGGAGTTGGGATGGTGGGAGCAAGAAAGAGATATGAGGTAGAGAGCGCAGTGGAGGTATGTTGGGAGGGTAGCAAAAAGTATTCTATGTATCTCATACACTTGCCAAAACCCATAGAATTTACACTAACAATGGTGGACTCTAATGTGAGTGATGGCCTCTGGAAGATGGAGAGGTATCTGCGAGTTGTTCTGGTTGGAGATTGGGGTAGCCATGGGTATAGGGGTCAAGGAGTATGTGGGTCTCTATACTTTCCAGTTTCTTATTTTTGCTGTGACCCAAACATGTCCCAAGTGCAAAGTCCATTACTTTAAAATGAACAAATAACTAAATTGGCAGAACAATAGAAAATGCTTCCCGTGCTTAGCATTTTTAATGACTCTGTTGTTTTGAAAAGACAAGAAACAGTCAGGTTTTTATATTTGCTGTGCTTTTCTCTGTTGCAAGTAGCAGTGAAAATCGTTACTCTGTTGGTGGTGTTTGACTTAGGAATTTCTAGCACATCACAGGCCATTTTGAGAACAAACTCAGATGACAATAGAGAAGGGGAAGTAGGCTGAGTATGAAGGTAGACTGTCCACAGCCTAAGAGGAAGAAAGTCACTGATAATTACCCAGAAGAAACTCACTGATAACGACCCAGTTCTAAACAAGAACCCATGTCCCAGCTACACACATTTGCTATTACCAGACTCAGGGAGGGTTCTGTAGTGTTAACCTTCCCTCAAAAGGCACCATTAACAGGTTTCTAAGAAAATGCATTGTTTACTTCCTCATTAGATTCTTCTTAAATACAGATGTACTACTTAGCCTTTTGGTCAACAAGGAACAGTCTTAACGCACAGTAGATTAGTTTCGCAGTAGGTTAAAGCAGTCACACTGTGATGCAGCTCTGAACAACACCTATCTCATAAAGTGTCCCCACCAGTGAAGAGACACCCAGTTCTATAAGGCATGGATTAGTTTGGATTAATAGTGCAAATATAGTTAGATACAAAATACCTTCCATTGGCTTATCAGAAAATAGAGTTGTGTTTCCTATAATCCAGTAGAAAGTAGTCTGAATAGAATGAAGATTTGGTGGCTACATAAAGCTTGATTCCTTGAATATCATTTACTTTAGATAAATAATTAAATCAGTAGTGGAAGGTGCATCAAATGGTTGGTACAAGTTTTCAGGATCTTTCTTCTCTGTTTACTAGCTAAGGATGTGTCAAAAGGTAGTTTCTTCTAAACCCAGTTTGAAGAAAATCCTTGTACTTACTATGCACATAATTTTTTACTAGGATAGGTAGTAATTTGCTTAGAAGGAGACCTTGAGAGGCACAAATGTTCTAGTTTGGATAGTATTAAATCCATACAATTTTACCAAGGACTCAAAGTAAGATTCAGCAAAAATAACTTACACATAGGTAGCCAAGAATAAATATGTGAAATACTGTGCTGAGCAAACACTAAATTATTGCAAAATAAGTGTGATTGAATGATTGTAGACAAAAGTATAGGTGCCATTCTATCCTTGTCAGTGGATGAAATTTCAACTTCTTTTATAAGAGAATGGGGAATACTAAGATCTAAATAATTAAAGAATTCATAGAAAGAAAGAAAAAATTTAATATGAGCAAACTACTACCCATAGTATGAGTCCTGCACTGCTTTGTTCTGCAGAGACTTTTTGTCAATAAATACATTGTTTAGAACATTTATCAACTACAACTGGGAGCAACTGTTAACTGAGAAAAATGTAATTCCTTCTGGTAGAATACTCACCTATTTTGTAGAAAAACACAAAAATCAAGTAAACAGACAAAAAATAGGAAAGCAAATGTAAATAATGGCCAAATGAAATTAATAAGCAAGGAACCAAAACTCCTTTAGTAAAATTGACAAGTTGGCCTTCTAAGATGAAATGATCAAAATAATCATTTTAAAAATAAGTTCTGCATAGGTCTGTGCATTTCTAAGAAGCACTAGATGGGTGCCTTTCTAAAAAGCACTCCTCAAAGCATCCTGCAGGACAGAAAATGTCTGAATCCCATCTGATAAGGCACTGAGGTACAATAAATAGATGAGGGAACAGGAAAAATACATTGTTTTTAGTAAATATCAAAATGGCCAGGCTCCCAAAGTGCAAACCACCTCTTTATAAAGTTAAGTTACAAGATTAGGAAACATGGGGGGGGGCTGTCTAAACCTCTTATACTTTAAAATGGCAAATGTGTGGGAGCTCTTAATAAGAGGTAGAGGCAGGAAGAATGAAAGGCAGGTCTGGAGAAGGAAGATCACAAGTTTACCTGAGTTTTACCCATTTGAAACTCTGCTCGTATGGACTCCATGTGAAAAGTATGAAAACTACAGGTAGAAGCTGCCATTTTGAGTCTTAAACTCCCATTTCCCACGGGCATAGTAGGAAATAGTTACCTTCTCCATGTTTCTCTCCTTTAAGTCTGTTACACAAAAACAAATCCTTGTTAAAATTTACTTCTTACAAGACTCTCCTCACTGTGACACGTCCTGAAATGCTCTTGATGAGGGGACGTCAAGGAGCTGAGATTGTGCAGGGAAGCACAATGAGGAAACCTTCATTGCCCTCCCGTGAGGATGAGAACATAGATTTGGGACTCCCCTTCCAGAGGGTGTGGGGCAAACTGAGCAATCTGAATCTCAACAAGCTTCCCGGTGCCGTGGCTGCTCCTGGCTTTGGGACCAAGTAGCACTTCTTTTGTTTTGGTTTGCTTTTTGCCAGTCCTGGGGCTTGAATTCAGGGCCTGAGCACTGTCCCTAGTTTCTTTTTGCTCAAGGCTAGCACTCTACCCCTTGAGCCACAGCACCACTTCCAATTTTTTCTATATGTGGTGCTGAGGAATCAAATCCAGAGCTTCATGTGAGCATTTTACCACTAAGCCATACTCCCAGCCCCCAAGTAGCACTCCTTTTTCACTTGACTTTTTCTAAAATTTAATTGTATTGTCAGGGTGAGGAACAGAGAGGTTACAGTTACACATGTAAGTTAGTGAGTGCACTTCTTGTCATACCTGTTACCCCCTCTCTCATTTTTCTCCCACTTTCCCTCCCCCCAACTTCCCTCTCCCACGTTGTGCAGTTAATTTCCAACGTATTGTCCTGTGGGTATCACTATTGCGTTAGTTCACCCTTTCCAAGTAGCACTCTTACAGGCTAAATGTTTCTTGTGAGCCAACTGCAGCGAGATCAAGACCAGAAATAAAGTGTTCCGCACCCATCTGACTAACTTCACAGCAGGTACAAATGCTTTACTTTATCTGATCTATGAAATGCCACATTTCATAGGGGAAAAGGATGGTGATTTTTAAAATCTCTCCATTACTCGTTTACTCAATCATTCCTGCAGCTCACAGGCAGTCAGCAGACAGGCAGACTCAGAGCTGATTGTCCAGAACAGCAACTTTGAGCCACCAATCACGAGGGACATGGAACATACCCATCATATAGATGGTAAGTAGCATGGAAAAATGCATCAAGAGAACTATAACAGGAGGATCCCGTTATATAGGAAATCCCGCAATGCTTCTCTTAAACTGCCAAGATGGCAGAGTCAGAGGCGAGAAGGCCCAGACAGTGCCCTCGTCCTTCCCTACCAGCCTGCCTCTTGCCGTGCACAAGGTCAGGAATTCACGAAGTCAGGAAAGGGACAAAACATTTGCTCAGGAAGTGCCACTGTCGGGGACTGAATCTAAGGAAGCCCCCGCCCTGCGGCTGGTGCTCACTGTGAGGCCTTGGAGAGCAAGTCAGCATGCTGGGTCTCTGGAGATCCTGTCACTGACTGCGGTCACCTCCCACGTTAGGAAACACTCAGCCAAAAGGCCATCAGAAGAGAGAGGAAACTGGCTTTGTTTTGGGGGGAAGGGGGTCTTTGCCACATATTAGGCCTCTGTTCTAATACATTGGTACTTATTGTTCCCTTCTCACCAAGGATAAACTCATGCTGAAGTGAGATAACAGAGCCAAGATCACACATCTTGGCAATAGAAGGTAACGATCCATCTTTGTCTGATAGTAACGGCAGTTTGACCTGTTACTTCCAGCAACGTGGATTCGGCGCTCTAAGGAAATGGCAATAGTTCCTCAAGACTGTGGCTTTGAAGTGAGCTCTTGTCCCTGGCACATGCATCCAATGGAGACAAGTGTCAGCATTTATTCCAGGATTTTTCAATGGATGTGAAGAGATTCTTGGGGTGTGGCCCAAAGTGTACATCAATTCCTATACACAGACACACACAGATACTCCCCTTTCATGCTTGCATTTGTACATGTGCACACATATGTGTGTGCACACACACCTTTAGGCATGGCATGCACACATACATATGTGCGCACACCTTTGTGCATTGCACACACATATATCTATATAACATTATGCCCACCTAGATATACAAATGGGCATGCACACTCACATACCTGCATGCATGCACATATATGAGCACATATACACACGTGCATATGCCTTCATACACATGTCCATGCTTATATATTTGTACATACATACATTCTCGACTAGTTTCCAGGACATCTCAATCCCAGTTTTGTCCTAGCCCACCAGCTGTGTCCGAGCCTGCGAATAGTGTCAGAAAGTAGGTCACTAGGACTGGAACAAGCAGAAAAATAAGAGCACATTTTGCTGGGTTACTCTTATCTCATACTATAAAACTCATTTGTTCAAAAATTCCATGCTTATCAAACTTAGTGATAACATATCTAAGAATTTCCATACTGGGAAAGACTGTCACAGTTAACCTATCTCAATTTTCTTGTCATTCTGGCAGATCTGTCTCTACAAATTGATTTATTTTATGATTTTTTTCCCTTGGGACTTTATCCCTTACAAACATATTGCCCTTGAATTTATATAACAGCAGGGGGGCTGCGACTGTGATCTCTATCCTAGGGGACAGCACAGTTCCTCTCTATCCTAGGCGACAGCACAGTTCCTCTCTATCCTAGGCGACAGCACAGTTCCTCTCTATCCTAGGCGACAGCACAATTCCTCTCTATCCTAGGGGACAGCACAGCTCCATAAGCCTAACTCTCAAACCCTCTCATCCATGCCAAGGCCATGAAATAAGAACAGATGCCAAGTAAAGCAAACCATCAGAGAGCAGGTCAGAATTCTTGAAAATACAACACATCACTGCAAAGGGGAGAGAATCTCAAGGAAGAATATTTTGGAAAGTAAGACAAAAAAGGCAACAACAACGTAAGACAGAAGCAGTGGCACAAGCCTACAGTTCCAGCACTGGGAAGGCCCAAGGCAAGAGGATGACAAGATGGAGACCAGCCTGGCCTCTGAGGTGGGAAAGGTTCATCAATGGGAACGCAGTCACAATCGAATGGGAAAAAGAGGCTCTGGTGTGCTATTGCATAGGTGACTGGGGGGGACAGTATGAACTGTGCCATTTTAATGACTAGTAGAAAGGATTTCGAACATGCATATTAAACATAACATGGCATCCCCTCTTTATGTACAAGATATACATGTTTAAAGAAAAAAATGATAAAACCGAGGACATGTATTAAGGAAGTAATTCATAAAAATGTTTGAGAGTTAAAGAACACATGTTTTTTTTTTATTTAGAAACTTGCCAATTACCAAGCAAAATAAATTTAAAATTGAAATCTGAGTCATGCGATTGTGAAGGTCACTGAGGATAAAGATCTTGTAAGACTTAGGAAAACCAAGAATAGTTTTTAAACGAAAACTATTGCTGTGACTCTTGAGAGCATGCTTCTAAATCTGAGCTACTGGAGAGGGTGAGATCTGAAGCCAGTTTGGGCAGAAAAGCCTATAGTACTTCTCTAATCAACTGGCACCAAGCTGGGCTGTGGGCATGGCTCAAGTGGTAGAGCCCCAGCCAAACAAGTGGGAGCTTTGGAGTTCAAACCTCTCTACTGCTAGAACAAAATAAAGATTATTCATCTTCTCCAAAGTTTCAAAAACATCACCATAAACATTCTGAAAGCAATGATGTTTACTCTAGTATTCTACATATAGCCCACGCTGTGAATCAGGCGTGATGGTTGAATGAAGACATATACAACATCATGGTAAAAATGTGTGGTGTTGTTTTTCTGTGAGCCTGAGGCAGTACCAACCAGACTTTGATTTGGGCTTTTATTGTGCAAAGGTTCCTTTTGTTTAAGAGGAAATAGTCTTCTGTGAAATATATTTTTTCTTTTCAAAAATTACAACTATCATGAGAATAAATGAAATGAAGAATAAATGAAGATGTAACTAATTTGTGGGAAAGTGATTTGGGGAAAATAAAATGAAACTTAATGAAGAAAGAAAACATAGTGTAGAGATTCACAGACTTCGCCATTTTAAAATAATTTTAGATGATAATATATTCCCAAACCAGGGACTTACAGAGAAGGGTGGCATATGACAAAGGGAACCTAGGCTAGAAAGACAGCGCCCCATTCCAATGCCTGAAACCAAGAGTAGTACTGAACCCTCTGAAGATGTACCTATGATCTAGCCTAATTTATAAATTAAGAACATTAATGGATTATCAATAAAAAATAAAATGATAATAAGACACTAGTAAAACTACCAGCATCTCTATTCTTAAGCTTCAGAGCCCCAGAGTGTAAAGTTTGGTTTTCATAAGCACTGAGTACTGAGGCATCATGGCAGCTGATTTAGTCACTGAGATGTCTAGTAGTGACTGACAAGCAGGTAGCACATACAGTGTGGGTGCAATGAATCATAACCCAAGCAAAACAGAATGTGGAAGTAGAGGTTCTTACATCAGACTCAGGCTGGCACTCAACTTAATGCTTATGAATTATCTAGTTTTGGAGTTGTTCATTTTAAATATTCACACTATGTAATCATGGATAACCAAAATTCCAGAGTAGGTAAACTGGGACAACTGTGCTTGTTTAATCCTCACCTAAAATAGATCCCAAGCCCCTCCAGTGCCCTGGGAGATCATTCAGATGGACAAGTTCTCATCCGTTTCATTTTCCCTGCTTCCGGTGGATAGTTACTGACCATGACACTCGCAATGAATCTAAGACAGACAAGCCACCTGTCCAGGACCACCTAGCTGGGAAGGAATGGGCTCGGGATTTTATTCCAGGCAGTCTGGCTTCACGGTTGTTTTTACTTCTACCTTGAATTGCACTCGAGTCAGCTAGCATGGCCAACAAGCATTAGATTGTGTCAATAAACAGAAGCTAGGAAATTATTTCCAAGGATCTCATTTAGAATTATGTAAGCATATAAGAAAAGCAGCCGCCATCTGGCTAGACTGTGCATCTGAGGATGTTGACTGGGGGTGGGAAAATGTGGTCATGGGAAGCTGCTGTGTGCTCAAGGTCTCATCAGACATTCCAAGTTGAGTGCTTGTGTTACTTTGCTTACAGTGAAAATTAATTATTTAAAATGTGAGTTTTCAATCAGGATTTAGAACCCTCACATCCAAGGTATAATGCTTATTATAAGTAGCTATGGCTGAAATTGCTGTGCTTACATTTATGCATACAGAAAACTGTCATAAGGCATTTCCTGTGACTCTGTCATAACCTGGTATTAGGATGGGAGTTTGTGGGATCCGATGAGAATCATGAGGTTTAGGTCGATGAGATCATGTCATTTGACAAATCTAAATGTTTACAATCATCACAAACAGCAAACCACCATAGTGAAGAAAACCACCATAGCTCACTATCTTCTCACCCATTGTGGAAGTCCCATTTCCCTCATCTCAGGCTTTGCCAAGCTGTAGTCAAAGGCAAAATTAAGGCAAGATGAATCCTCACCTTATCTCAAAGTGGCAATTCTTCAGTTCTTGAGCTAAATACCAAACTAAAATTAGAGTCTGCTTTGAAATGTACACTAGAGAACTATTTTGGGTGAAGAAATCCAGTTGAGAGTATTATTCATGTTTGAAACATGAAACATAGAGTTAATAATCTGCTGATTTTGTGTGTGTGAATGGGGGGAGATAAACAAGATTTATAGCCACTTGAATTTTTTAAAAAACCTTCAGACAGAATAAAAGAGATTTCTCTTATAGTCTTACATCTGATTTATTTGTCTTTTATGTGAAGCACTTCAAGCATTATTTCTAAACATGAAAAATAAACAACAAGGTAGAAAACATATGTTCTTACGGGGTAGGCTCTGTTGGACACATTGTAAGAGGAACCCTAAGGAATAGTAATGATTCGTAGGCAGTTAACTCGGAGTTATTTAAATGTCTAGGACTAGAGCTAGAACTAAAGAGGAGTATTGGCTGCAGGACATGACTTTTCTTATAAACTATGGGGAAATGGCAATGTAACTGAAGGGAAGAAAGAGGAATTGTTAGGCAGATAGGGATTAATCATGGGCATTACACACAGCAGGTAACATGGGTCCCATCATGGAGCTTGTTGTTCCCATAGCGTCCTGGGTTTTCACGGGCTTCTATTTTCCATGATGTCCTGGGTGCCCCTTTATCCAATGAAAATAGCCAGGGTGGCAAGGACAGAAGCCATCAAACAACACAGAGCCCAAGGGAGAAGATGGGAGGAACACCATACTACAAAAGCAGACCTCTGTTAGGCTCCCTGGGACCAACCTCTGGGGCCTCACCTGTGGTCTTTCACTGATTTCCTTTTGCTGCTTTCCATTTGCTTTCAAACGAAAGTTCTTTACTTCACACATTTTCTTGCCTTTTAATTCTTTAATGGGCAGAAAAAAATGAATCTGTAACCCTATATGGCAACATAACAAAAATTTTTAAAAGAACTTCCTAAGACAAATCCCGGAACATCCACATGTTTTGAAATCACAGAAAATTGAATAATAATGGCTTATAGTTCCTTGGCCCTTAAAGGAGCAGCCTACCTTCTTACCACCTAGGGAAATGAGGTGATAGAGATGTTGTCATGGCCCAGTTTTGATTGGCAAAGTCAGGCTCAATGCCCAGGTTTTCTGCTGCTGTTTATTACCCAAATGATTCCTTGTGGAGGGGACATTTGTATTTGCAAGGAGCATGAAGAGGAGCTCCAACACCTGGCCTGTAGCAGCGCCCCCTGGATGTTAAGGCCCCATGTGTAGCTTATTACTGAAGAGGATGAGCCACAAAGCCATGGAACACATTACATATAAGCATTTCTGGGAAACTGAGTAAATAGGAATTGGGGGGAAAATGATGTGAACTTAACAGCTTCAATAATTTATGGAGATTCGTTTTTCTCATTATAAATAAGAATGAGATTTTTTTTAATTAATTAATGTATTGTCAAAGTGATATTCAGAGGGGTTATAGTTTCATATGTAAGGCAGTGCATACATTTCCTATCCAACTTGTTAACCCCCTCCCTCATTTTTCAACCTCCTTCCTCCATCCCAAATTCCCTCCCCCTCCCCATGAGTTGTACAGTTGCATTATGGCATATGGTTTTGTAAGTATTGCTGCTACATTGGTTCACCTTTTTACTCTTTGTCTCTCCATTTTGATGTTCCCCTTCCCTTTCCTACTTACGATAAGTGTATATACAATACCCAGGGCACTGAACTCAGTAACAGTGACATCAGGGGTAAAACCCTGGGGAAGAAAAACAAAAGAAAATGGCATAATTTCACATGGTACATTGAAAATAACGACATTGGTAAACCACTTAATTCCATAACTTGGGGTTCATTTCACTTAGCATCACCTTATATGTTCATATGTACATAGTTATCGAATTATTGTGATCTTCTGCTGGATTATCCTAGATGTGTACTAATTGTTACCAATGAGGGAAACCATAGAATCTATGTTTCTTTTGTCTGGCTCACTTCACTTAGTATAATTTTTTCCAAGTCCTTCCATTTCCTTACAAATGGGGCAGCATCATTCTTTCTGATAGAGGCATAGAATTCCACTGTGTATATGTACCACATTTTCTTGATCCACTCATATACTGGGGGGCATCTAGGTTAGTTTCATATTTTAGCAATGGCAAATTGTGCTGTGATGAACATAGCTGTGCTGGTGGCTTTAGTGTGGTCTTGCTTGTAATCCTTTGGGTAGATGCTCAAAAGCAGAACTTCAGGGACACAGGGGAACTCTATTTAGCCTTCTGAGGAACCTCCATATGGCTTTCCAGAGTGGTTGAACAAGTTTACATTCCCACCAACAGTGTAGTAGAATTCTCTTTTGGCCACATCCCCTCCTAAATCTGTTATTATTAGTTTTCTTGATAAAGGACATTCTTACTGGGGTGAGGTGGAATCTCAATGTTGTTTTGATTTGCATTTCTTTTATGGCCAGTGATGTAGAGTACTTCTTCATGTGTATCTTGGCCATTCTCATTTCCTCTTCAGAGAAGTCTCTTTTTAGGTCTTTAGCCTATTTATTAAGGAGGCAGTTGTTTCTTTGAGGATTTGTTTGGGGGGAACTTAATTTTTTGAGTTCTAAGTATATTTTAGAGATGAGGCCCTTGTCTGTTGTATGGCTGGAGAAGATATTCTCCCAATCTGTGGGCTTTCTATTTATCTTGCTATCTATGTCCTGTGCTGTGCAGAAGCTCTGCAGTTTGATACAATCCCATTGTCCAACCTTTCTTTGCTGTGTTTCTAGGCCTTTATTAAGAAAGTTTCAACCTGAGCCAAGGAGCTCAAGTGTTTCTTCGATTCCTTCCTGCAATGTTTTCAGGGTATCTGCTTTTACCTGGATGTCTTCAATCCATTTGGAATTGATTATGGTGCAGGGTAATATAGAAGGATCTAGCTTTATTTTGTTACAGGTGTTTAACCCAATTTTGCCAGCACTGTTTGTTGAAGAGGCTGTCTTTCTTCCATCCTACTTTTTAGCTCTTTATCAAAGGTTAAGTAGGCATAGTTCTGTGGGTTCATTTCTGGGTCTTCAGTTCCATTCCATTGGTCCTCAGGCCTGTTCTTATGCCAGTACCAAGCTGTTTTTATTACTATAGCTTTGTAATAGAGTTTGAAGTAACTTGGGTATAGAGACTACGGGGTTCTTTAAATACAGAATCATGTCATCTTCAAAGACAGAGTTTTACTTTATCATTCCCTATTTGGATCCCCTTTAAGTTTGCATCTTGCCTTATTTCTCTAGCTAGGAATTCTAGTACTCTTTTGAAGAGGAGCGGAGAGAGCAGAAATCCTTGTCTCCTTCCTGATGTTAGAGGAAATGGCTTTAACTTTTCAGCATTAAGTATAATGCTAGCCAGGTTTGTCATACAGAGCCTTTATAATATTCAGGAGTGTTCCATGGATTCCTCGTTTCTCTAGAGTTTTCATCATAAATGGGTGTTGGATCTTGTGAAATGCTTTTTCTGCATCTTTGAGATGGTCATGCGGTTCTTGTCCTTGCTGTTATTGATGTGATGAATTACATTTGTCAATCTTCTATCCAAAGTGACTTAAAATCATGTTTCTCAACCACAACACAATAGATATTTTGCTCTTGTTGTACAGAACTGCCTTAAGTACACATTTCCCTAGAACCAACTAAATGCCAATAACATCCAATTTTCCAACTTCTGCAGTTGTGACAAACGTAAATGTCTCTAGACTTTGTTAGATGTCTCTTGAGAGGCTAAACTAGTCTCATTAAGCGCCACTGATTTCCATTACTGGAGCTGTGGAATGTGAGTGTTAAGACATTGAGGTAGGGCATGGATATGCATTTGTCAGGGACTTGGGGAACTTTGTCTGGTTCTGGGCATTCTCCATTTTTCTGAGGTGCTGGGACATGTGCAGTGAGCAAGTCTCACTCATGATTGAGAAACACGACTTTGCCTCATCTGTGTATGGTAACTTCTGTGTTACAAACACAAGATTCATAGCAACAGATTAATGTTTATATTATGTAAATTGACTTTCATCTGTTTGTAACTAAGACATTTAACTGCTAAGTTTAGTAATTGATAGAATCAATCACTTCTAAAAAATCTAAGGATTACCTTAGGCATATTTTCTTTAGGTGCACATTTTATGCAGCTTGGCTTAGTGATAAAATTTGTGATGGAACATGGATGGGATACCTCCAAATCTATCCTGGCTATTCAGGAGGGAGAAAATGAATGTCAAAGGTATACAGTAAAGTTTCTGATGCTAGGTCAGCTAAAGGCTGATAATTTGAGGTTGGAAATGATGTCCAGGGTACTTTGTACACAACTTTAATATGCAAAATTCAGAAGGCAAACCAAATACCACAGTATCTCTAGCCAAGTCTGAACCTATTGTAAGGGAATAAAAGGTGTTTATATTTTGTAGTTGACAAAAAAATATTAGGATGTCACTTTTGAAGGTGATTTTGCTCCAGATGTACCATAGCTGGCACAGCTATCCCTCCTTTTTAAATTAAGCTTAGCTTTTTAACAACCTTGTTGCTCTAAAGGGGGTTCCAGAAGAGAAAATGAAAAAGCTTTGTTACCTTGCTGTTAAAAATGTTCTCTTATAATAAGTCTTTACGCATTTGATTGTAGGACTTGGAACCTTCAATTCCCTAAGTAAATAAATTAGACATAATCTAATACTTGATTCTAAGATCTGCATAACTGTTCCTTACAGTCTCTGGGGTGAGTGTTCCAAAATTGAGCTCAAGTGCACAGTGCCATAACTCTTGATCCGGATGGATAATGGGTCCTAAGAGCTCAAGAGGAATCAGTTCATGTAGCCACAGGAGAGAGAACATTCCCCTTAAATTTCCATCCCCTGCTGCTTTCCCTGTGTCTTCATTTTTAGGAAACTATGCTTTCATGATTTTTAAGTCAGGATCCATTTTAACCAGACAAATAACCTATTTTTATGATACTGGCAATTAGAATAAGAGAGGAGGAGAAGATATACACAGCATGGCCCCTGTAGACAAATTCTCTGCAGTGGGGCTGAGATAGCACCAATATACATTATGCAGGGCCTCCAGCTCAGGCAGGAGGGCAGAGCTGCTATTGTGTGGCACTGCTGAGACTCCTAAGAAACTCTGATGGCCCTTATTTGTTTTTCTGGTGAATTGTATTCCTTACACTTGGTGCTCACCCTACCAGGGACATGACTTCAGATAAGTACAGATTCATCTCCCCCCAAAGAGTGCTACATTAAGAAAATCTTCTTGCTTTGTGCCCAAAGGCCTGGTAATAGCAATGAAGTTATTTTTAGCTGTGAAAATTATACCTGGTTACACAACCTGCCTCTTTATAGCCATTAATAAGAAAGAACTCATAATTAGAGCCAGGTGCAAAGATTAGCAAAGGCATTTCTTGTTGGGCTGGTTTTATACAATTTACTTTTTCCAAAAGATCCTCATGGAGAAATCTGGCCCTTCAGGAGATTCCTCCTCCCGGTGTAAGGGCTTTGTGGAGAAGCACCGGGTTAACACTGTAACGCTTGTTCACTGAGGCTATTTGAGGGGAGTCTGTAGAAAACTGTCTCCAATGAACCACTAGCCTGGAATTGTTTAACAGTTCCTTCTCAGCCCATGCACACAGAAAGGTAAGAATGATGTGACAATGTATTCTCAAATCTGTCTATAATAGAAAGTGCCCAACTATAGCAATTTGTACACAAACATTCACATCTCTGAATGCACCTGCACCTGTTGGGGAGAGAGAAAGAGGTATTTTCCATCTAGTAAAACTCTTCATTATGTTTTATTAGTATTTTAGCAATCATGCTGCTCAGCAAATTACTTAGAAGACAGGCTCTCTCTCTTTTCACTTCTCTTTCTCTGTTTCTTTCTCTTTCTCTCTTCATTCCTTCCTTTTTCCTTCCTCCCTCCTTCCCTCGCTCCCCTTTCCTTCCTCCCTCTCTCCCTCTATTCATTCCTTCCTTCCTTCCTTCCTTCCTTCCTTCCTTCCTTCCTTCCTTCCTTCCTTCCTTCCCTCCCTCCCTCCCTCCCTCCCTCCTTCATTCCTTCCTTTGTTCCTTCCTTCTTTTTCTTTTTCTCTTTCTTTGTTTATGTGTTTGAACCCATATTCTCTTACATTGTTTCCCACTTAAGGTTGGCACTATTCCACGTCTGGCTTCTTGCTGGTTATTTGGAAACAAGAGTCTTCAATTTTTCCCCAGACTGGCCTTGAACTATGATCCTAGATCACAGCCTCCTGAGTAGCTAGGATCACAGCCACCAGCGCCCGCCCAGAGAAAGGCTTCCTGTGATGGAAGAACAAGAAAGGAACTGATCTTCTCACAGTCCTTGGCTTGCGACTTCTCCTCACGGAATCAAGAAGGTCACTGATGCTATGTGGCCCTACTTATTAGACAAAGTGAGGCCAGGGAAGTTCTTTAAAACTGTCCTCTCCCAGTCAAGGGTGGGCATGGACCTCTGTGAAGCCTGGTACTCAAACAAAATGTAGAGTTAAAAAAGACATAGGTGAAGCTAGTACTTCTGTAAAACACTGGCTCGTGCAACTGTTTGAGCCTCTTTTTGACTGATTATCTGCTGTTGACCAATCTTCATCAATACCTGCCAGGAATCTTCTATCTAGTCTCCCTGCCTTCAGTCTTATGCCATTCAAGCCAATGTTCAATGACCTCTCTAAAATGTTCATCTTCCTTACCATTCTCTTTTTTTACATAAATGTGTCACCTTTCACACAATCAGGCCGCACTCTCACGGAGCTTATTTCACCCACACCTGAGTCATCAGCCTCACCTCCCTCCCTTCCCTCCCTTGAACTTTGATCTTCAACAATACCAGGTGAGGTCAATTCTCACAGCACAGTGCCTTTGTTACCCCTGTACAGCTGGGAGACTTTTCATTTGGCTTGTGCCCTTCTTCCCTGAGGATGCTGTGACTCCCCAAAATGCCAACCATCTTTCTTTTCCTGACCTTTCTTTCCCATGTGTTCTCTGGGGGCTCTGGGCTCCAGACAGGCAAAGCTGTGGCTTCTCAAGTTGCTCTTACTTTCTCTGATAGACACACATTTTTCTCCATTCTTCTTTGCTTATGTGACTTCTTTCCTAACTGGACCCTAATAACTTTGAAAGCATAGAGCACATCTAATTGAGCTTTGATTACAAGTGCTTCATGCCAGTCTCAATGTTTGTGGAGAGAATGAATAAGTGAATAACAAATAAACGCATGACTGAGGAAATGAAAAAAGGGAGGGATAAAGGAAAAAGCTTATTCCTAAGCTGAATTACCTCCCTGTTCCTAAATTGTTTTTCCTGATTATTACATATTTTGATTGCTTTTGCATCTTTCCCCAGTCCCAGGACATAATCAGTGCTTGATACACACACACACACACACACACACACACACACACACACACACATACACATACGCACACACACATATTCTATCTCTAAATTATTTTGTCTTTTCTGTACCCCAAATAACTAAATCCAGTGCATTCAGTTACTCTCTCAAAAAAGTACCTTTTTAAAAAAAATGGAGGTGTGACTTGAACTCAGGACATTATGGTCTCACTTGACTTTCTGTTCAAGGCTGGCACTTTACTACTTGAGTCAAAGAAATATCTCCAACTTTTCATTAGGTAACTGGAGAGAAGAGTCTCATGGACTTTCCTGCCCAGGTTGGCTTTGAATCATGATCCTCAGATCTCAGCCTCCTGGTCGCTAGGATTATAAGCATGAGGCACCAGTGCATGGCAGAAAATTATCCCCCAAGTCCTCTTCCTTTCCTATTCTTGGAGTCTCCAAATTGCTCACCAGGTTATTGAGGGCATTTCACTCACAAAATGTTCTTTTGCCTTGACAGGATACAAGAATCCCAGCACTAAGGACAGAAGGAAGATAGGATGAGGGAAGTTGTGGGTATGAGAAGAATATTTTATGTAAAACAAAGGCAGGAGCAATTTCAAGAGGTAGTGTCCTGACTACTTGCATGGATCCAGGGGCCCAAGACTGTGCTATGATTCTACATTACAGGGTCTACTCCATAATCAAGTCTTCATTCTAGTGAAGTTTTATTTATTACTGTACATATAGATACTTCAAAACTAGAGAAAACTCAAGAAAGTAATTATCAGGTCTTTCAGCCCACTTTTCTATCAAGCCAAATAAAACCAAATGAAACAGAATAGACAACAACAATAAACTACCTGGGAGCAGTTAAATCAACACACTAATCAGAAAAGATTGAGTAATGTCTTCATGTATATATAGAAGTAGCAAAGCCACCAAGATGAGTCATCACAAGATGTATGAGTAATATAGCTGTGTAGAAAATTCACAGAAATATTTAGATGTCAGATTGAGGGTGTCTGTTCTCCCTGCCAATTATAAAAAAAAAATGTGTCTTCAACATCACCACTTTTCTTCTCAATATTTCAGTAAGGCACATATAAATCATATCCATTTGATAGCCAAATCCAAAATTACCTCAACATGACTTAATAAAACCATCACAATTCATGTACTCAGTTAACTATTGGGTTTGGAAAGGGGAATAAAAATCACCTAACCCAACCTCTGATTCATGAAGAAGATGGTTAACAATCTAAAGTCATGCAATGAAGGAGTAGGATTAATTTCAAATCTTCTAGCTCTTAGGGTAGGATATTTACTTCTAATTCTTCATGCACACATAAAACACATGAAATGATACATAGAACATACAGTTCACACACACACACAAATACAAATATTTACTGCCTAACAAAACTTAATTCCATTTGTTTACTAAATAAAAGAGAAAGAGCAACACTTGGGGAAAATATTCCCATTAGAAACAAGCTGAACACACTTCATTATTTTTTGACCAGAGGTAGGGAGGAGTCCAGGGAACAGTCTGTCTTTGTAGCCTAGGTTGGCCTTGAATGCCTCCTACTTCAGCCTACAAAATGCCACATGTGTCATCAACCCATCATCTCCATACCTTTTGACCCTCGATATATTTCACGTCTTAAATTTTAGTTTTAGTATATATATATATTTTTTTAATTAAAAAATAGGCCAAAGATGAA
Organism: Perognathus longimembris pacificus; assembly: GCF_023159225.1. NCBI lineage: Eukaryota > Metazoa > Chordata > Mammalia > Rodentia > Heteromyidae > Perognathus > Perognathus longimembris. Next base: position 32,096,490 of record NC_063181.1, on the reverse strand, counting down.
CGAATGTTTGTGTTAGTCCATGGTTCTGGAAGACTTGGGGAACTGAGCTTTTCTAAGATGAAGGGCTTGTCTCCTTCCTGTGACTGGGTTGGAAATAGCTCCCTCTTGTGTTCACTCAGTGGAATCGAAACTGCCCTCCTTGCTCAGGCCTGGTGCTCCTCCCCGGAGAGCTATGGGGAACCTGAAACTCCAAGTTGCCATCCTGCAGCTCACCTCTTCCCAGGCTTCGTGACTTGCCAAGGTCAAGTCAGACACCAAGTGGCAGAGTCTTCGCTTCTTATTCTTGACGTTGTTTGCTGTATGCAGCAAACCCCATCGCCTCCCCACTCAGACTGTGTAGAAACTTCAACAGAGGGGAAAAGAGGACTTTTACACACACAGTACTGGAACGTGAGATTTATGAGTTTCTCAGGAGCTGTACCAGGCCAATCTGGATCGATTATTCCTTTTGGGGCCAATATAAATTAATTCATTAATGTGTTAATAAAATCGATACATCTTTTAGAGGCTTCAGAGATTCATGAGGCTGTATATCAGTGATGTGAAGAAAGTATTCTTGCCTTAAAGGAACTTACTCTCTATTAGAAGACAGAAGATACGGCCACAAGTGGAATAACTTGTGTGCCAGTCCTCTTGAAATGACACTCTGAGCTGTAAGAGTTCAAAAGAAGCCAGGCACTAGTGGCTCCTACCTGTAATATTAGATGCTAAGAGGCTGAGAACTGGAAGACTGAGGTTTGAGGACAATCTGGGCAGAAACGTCCCAGAGATTCCATTTCCAATTAATGAGCACAGATACCAGACCGGAAGTGTGACTTAGTGCTAGGGCTCTTGTCATGAACAAGAAAATTGAGCCCGAGTAGACTGAGATTGTGCCACATGGTCAACACACACACACACACACACACACACACACACACACACGAGAGTTCAGAAGGGAAACATTTCTTGCAGCTTTAGAGACCAGGTTCTCTGTGTGTCCTGTAGCCATCGCCGGGGCCTAGAAGAATGCACAAACTTGCTATCATCTGAGGTGGGGCTGGGGAAAGGATCCAAGAACAAGCAAAGGATGCCCCTGAGCTGGACATGTTCTGGCCTTGCTGGGGTAGTGGTGTGTACAGAGTGGCCGTTGACAGCTGAGTGAGCAGGTTGGGTGAAATGGACCAGAATCTGCTGTAACAATGCAAGCATTGTTAAAATATTAAACCTTCACATTCCCATTGCACAGGTGGCAGACCAACAACCTAGGTTTTATTTTTAGCACATGTGCTTCTAGTCATCCAGCCAAACACAATGCAAAAATGAACCTAAGCAACAAGGATGCTTTCCACTCCACCGTGGCATTTTGAACAGAGAGCCCAATGGTTTGTCTATTGATTTGTCTGCCCTGAATTCTGCTTTCCTAGAAGTTTTTGCAAGTGCCCTTTCCAAATTGTGTGCAAATATCAGTCATCTGCATAAAGGTAACAGAATTGTAAAGATCAACCAATTTTTAGTGTTTGGAATCTGCTATAATGGAAATTTGGAAAAGAAAATTTATTCCTCCCAGTTTTACTCTGTGTGTGTGTGTTTGTGCATGCATTCACACATGTAAATGTGTGTGTCTTCCAGTACTGCACCTTGCACTCAGATGCTCATGCCCTCATTTGTTGTTGTTGTTGTTTTGCTGAAAGCTGGTGCTCTACCATTTGAACCACAGCTCTACTTTTTAGCTTTTTTGATAGTTACTTGGAGGTAAGAGTCTCATGGACTTTTCTTCCCAGGCTGGTTTTGAACCAGAGCATCAGATCTCAGAATTACAGATGTGAGCCTCTAGCACCTGGCTTCTAATTCATTTTTGAGCTTAGAACAAAATTAATTATGCGTTCCCTTATAAATATTGCAGACTACCTATTACCAAAGACTTTTTCATAAATAACTCACAGGGAAAATGGCCCATAACTGCTAATGTCACAGTCATTTAATGGCGATATTTTGCATTGACAGAATAGGACATTTCCTCATGAGCAGCAGGGCAAGAACTGTCACCCTTCTCTGTCTCTGTGATCTGCTTTCACTGTAAAGAGACCTTAGCATCAAGATCACTAACTTTTTAAACTGTATTCCTTGACCATGTCTTCAGCATTCGGCACTAATTTGTAGAATAAATAATGTTTGCTTCTGGGAATGTACCTAAATGATCACAAACGAGGCCATGTTAAAGCTACCAGCACAACCATGTTCATTGCAGCATCATTTACCACAGCTAAGATATGGAACCAACCCAGACTCCCCTCAGTGGATGAAGTGATCAAGAAAATGTGATATATGTCACATATGTACATATATATCATATATATCACATAATATATATATCTCTCTATATATATAATGGAATTCTATGCTTCCATCAGAAAGAATGACATTGCCCCATTCATAAGGAAATGGAAAGACCTGGAAAAAAATCATATTAAGTGAAGTGACCCAGACCCAAAGAAACATAGATTCCATGGTTTCCCTAATTGGTAATAATTAGTAAATGTCTAGGATAGTTCTAGCAGAGGATCACGATAGCTCGATAGCTATGTACGTATGATCATATAAGATGATGCTAAGTGAAATGAACTCCAAGATAAGGAAAAAGATGTTTTTCATTGTTATTATTTTTAATGTGCTGTGTGAAATTGTTTCTTTTTCCTCTCCAGTGGTTTATTCCCTGTTGTCACTGTATTTGATTGTGGCACCCTAGGTATTGCCTATACATTCATCTGAATTAGGGAAGGGAAGGGAAGGGGAACATCACAATGGTGAGACAAAGAACAAAGCGTGAACCAGTGCAACAACAATACTCACAAGACAATATGTTGGAAATTAACTGTACAGTTTGGGGAGGAGTAGGGGGAGGAAAATTGGGAGAAAAATGAGGGAGGGGGTAACAAGTTTGATGAGAAATGTACTCACTACCTTACGTATGTAACTATAACCCCTCTGTACATCCCCTTGACAATAAAATTAAATTTAATAAAAATAATGTTTTCTACAACAATCATAAGATAATAAGATCACTTTGTTTAATCCAAAAATCATAGAAGAGCTAGTTGCAAAAGCATTCCATGGATTCAAGAACTTCTCCGAGGCCAATAGGGAGCTCCTAAGTATCTGAGCATAGCATCACAGTCATTATATTGAAATCACAAATGACATGCTGGAGTGCCATAGCTCAAGGAGCACTGTTGGAGGCTGGATTAAGTTCAGCATGGTCTCAGACTCATTTGCCTTGGGCTGTTTGCTAGTATAATGACAGTTGTGAGTTGTGCCAAAAGCTTGAATAGCAGAGTAGCTTCCTATAGCCATTGTGATAACTGTTAGAGCTAAGGAAAGGACATTGCAAAGAGGCAAAGATAGTGCATCCCTTAAGTACTAAGGACATCATCTGAATGCAGATTTAATAAAAGCTAGTTGCTTCCACCTTCTTTTTTGAGGAAGAGTTATGTTTTCATTATAATTACCTGCTCTTAGGAATTGTGAGCTACCCAGAGTTTCATCATTCTATGTTATATTTTCCTTACCTCTGTTACTGTTATATATTTCTTTTGTCAACCCTTTCAAAATCATATTTATTCATCATCCATTCCATTCATTCCTATTATGAGGATGCATATGGAAGCCAGGACCTTATGCATGTTAACTCCCATCCCACCGTGCTTTTCTGCTGAGCTACCCCCTGGCTAAGGGAAGAAAACCTGACACCACCAGGTCCTAGGGGTTCCAGTCTCAGAGCCATGAAAGAATCAAGAGAAGACACCAAAAATTTAGCTCAGATAGTTAATTATTCTTCAGAAGCCTAAAGAGGATTCAGATGCACTATACAAAGGAACTTACAAAAAAATCGCTTTCTTCCTTTTGCTCACTTGGGCCCTGAGTTCAAGCCCCAGTACCAGCACACACGTATACGTGCACACAGACACACAGGCCCACACAGACACACACACACAGACACAGACACACACACACACACACACACACACACACACACACACACAGAAAGAGAACAAACTTAAAAACACTGAAGTAGTATGTGCCTTTGTTCAGAAGTCTTTAAGAGCAGAGATCTCAGTAGCTGCAGAGAATAATGGAGGAAAGAAGGAAGGAAGGAGATTCTTTTAAAGTTTGAACAAACCAAATAACTCACCTATTCTAGAGCCCAAGGAAGCAAGATGATGGTTTCCTAAAATAGAAAAGAGGCCAAGAAAGCAAGTAAATCAAATTTTCCTTGAGGGGTGGGGGTGGGTGGAGAACTGAGAAAGGAAAGAAGACTGGGGATGTTTACTAGTTAGGAATCTTTGTTTCATCTAAACATATACCATGTTCGCAGAGGTAAGATGTCATTAGCAGCTGAAAACATAGCTTGCCGCCTTTGCTTGTGCAATACACACAGGAAAAGCCAGCCCAATGGTTCAGTGGACACACAATCAGCAGAGACAACGATTGTGGAAATGCCCATGTTTGACTCAGCTCCACGGCCCTGGCTATGAAGACACCAGGGAAGCCCACAACTCTCTGAACCATGATTTCTCAAAATGTAGAAATATACGTGGGTGCTTGAATACCACCCAATCATCCTGCAACCACTAAGGGGTGTCAGCACTGGAAAGATCTCAGTTATTTCCCACTTCTACTTTATTTTACAGGTAGCAGACTAAGGGGAGTTCCAGGAAACTTAACCCCTCTTGATCACCTGAATTTAGACGCGTGCCCCTAGCTGCATTGAGAGCGCTAAGGATGCGTGTTGGATGATAAACCTTAGCTAGCTCCAGAGAGCCACTGGGAGCTTGTCGGTGCACCTCCATGCCTTCAGCCCGGGCCTGCCGGGCAGTTCCAGGCCACCGACTCCTCCTCCAACAGAAATAGAAGGAGCCATGAGCACGTCCAGCTGGCTGGTTAGGCTTAAGCACATTTGCACAGCAGCCCTGACCTCCTTCATTGTCCCCAGTGGATGCCACACCCCCTCTCTGCTTGTTTCTCTCTACAAATCCAGGATTTCTTTCTGTCCTTCAAAGACAGCAAGGGAAATTGGAAATTCAAGAAGCAGGTAGTTATGCAAATATGTCACTGTTTTACCAATAACCTGGCAGCCCACAGAATCCTTGTGGGGTTCCATTGTCCTCTTAGCATCTTAGAGCACCTCAGTGTCCTCTAATTCCATGCCCTTCTCTTCAACCAAGTACTAAATTTTCCCCTTGAAGGGAGAGCAATAAATCAGCCAGGAGAGAACTGGCAGCTCTTGTTTAGAAAAACAAAACCAACATGATCACGAGCACGGGCCTGTTCTCCTCTTTTCTTCCCCTTGCCCGGCCCACGTCAGGGTGGGGGTCCTGACTGAGGTGCCGCCTCCTCTCTTGTCTCAGCTCCCGCTGGCCTGCGGCAAGGTTGGCCTTGTGCATTCTGGTGTTCTCTTTGTTTTGCTCTCACAGGAACACATGTGAGTGGTTTGGTTTGGGTTTTATATACCTCAGAAGCATTTTGATTTCCTTCAGTAGTGACAGCGATGTTTTCCTACATGAAAGCAAGTAGGTCTATTCAAAACAACTGAGTAGTTGCTCTTCTTCCATTGTTCTGTCATGGTGCTTTTTTTTCCTGACAGCTTGCAAAACTATCTTATTATGGCACACATGGATTGATTTTTTTCTTTGTACGGTTATGAATATATATTCTCCAAAGTGCAAGAAACTTATTGCATAAATTAGAAACCTTAAATAAAAGATTTGCCTACCAAACCGTTAACTTTATAGTCTGTGTAAAATTATATTTGCACACAAAATCTGGAAATATAACCAATCACTTGGTACAATTCTGTGGATTTTTTAACTTTCATAGTAGTTTTTCACAATGTTAGAGAGTAGAAAATCTATGATCAAGATGCCAGTAGATGCCAGGTGCCAATAGCCAATGCCTGTAATCCTAGCTATGGAGGAGGCAGATTTCTGAGGACTGCAGTTCAAAGCCAGCCCAGACAGACAAATCTGAGAGATTCTTGTCTTCAATTTACCAGAAAAAAGCTGGAAATAGAGGTGTGACTTAAGCAGTAGAATCTCAACCTTGAGTGAAAAAGCTAAGAGACAGAGCCCAGGGCCAGAGTTCAAGCCTCAGTGAAGAAGGAAGGAAGGAAGGAAGGAAGGAAGGAAGGAAGGAAGGAAAGAAGGAAGGAAGGAAGGAAGGAAGGAAGGAAGGAAGAAAGAAAGAAGGAAAGAAAGAAAGAGATGAAGAGGAGAAGGAGAAAAAGAAGGAGGGATTGGAGGAGGAGGAGGAGGAGGAGGAGGAGGAGGAGGAGGAGGAGGAGGAGGAGGAGGAGGAGGAGGAGGAAGAGAAGGAGGAGGAGGAGGAGGAGGAGATGCAAGCAGATCTGGGGTCTAGTGAGGGCCCTGTACCTCATAGGCATGGCACCTTAGTGTTTCAAAAGCAGCGAAAGCAGCCCACGAGGAAGACTTTTGTGCAGTGCTACAGGTTTCACCATGGACTCGTGGACTCAGCTTTCTGGTGAGAGTCCTGCATGGCACAGAAATTTCATCCATGTAAAGAGTCAGGTCATTTCTCCTGGCCCGTCAAAAATATTTAACCACAGCCATAACTGGCAAAACCACCCTTGGCAGAGGCCACCACTCTAGCCCTGTGTCCAGTACCTTGGAGGAGTCTGTGTCCTGCTGGGATGCTCACTGATCCACGGGCTGAGGACATCTCCCCCTCCCCCAGCCGATGCACTCAGTGGGGAGACAAGGTGAAGGCTTATCTATCAAACGCTATGACAAGCAGGAAAGGAGAACCAGCACTTACAGAAAGCACTGCCTGTGTAGACAGCTTAAGATCCACACCAACGGTGACATGATCACCACTATTTAGACTTGGAAAGACAAGCACAATGTGGAATTGGTTTGGGGACATGTCCTGCCCACCATGGTTACCAGGAGCAGCTCTGTCAGCCCCAGAACAGGGCTTTTCTAAACCACATTTCTTTCCAGCTTCTCTGAAGACAGAAGGGACTAAGATTAAAATTAGATATCTTATATCAGTCTCTGAAGAATTTAGATTAGACAAAAGGAAAACCCTTACTGTGGGGAAAAGTTTTAGTATTAAAAGGCAGAAGAGCAGGCAAAGGCAGTGGTGATATTCCAGGTGAATATGTGAAATTGGAACGAGGTCAATTGAGGGAAAAGATGGGTGGGAGGGAGGGATGGGGGGAATGATGAAAGGGATGGCATTGATTAAGATGTATTGTACCCACAAATTGGTAACTAAAGGATAATAAATAAATTCATAAAACAAAATGCACCATACCATGTCATTTTCCAGGGGAATTTCATGAAAGGATGAATATCTAGATGCCTGCGATGTATTTCTAGTAGAATTCCAAGCTGATGGTGAAACTAAAGCTCATTCATTCAGACAGGCTCGGAGTTCAGGACTTGATCACAAATCAAGTTTTCCCCAGGACATTTATAATATTCTAAAAAAGGCCTCTCATTTGGGTGGGTGATTTGAGTATTGTAAGTTGTGTCCAGATCTTGTCTGTAGAGTGTGAGATGCAGTACAGAATTTTGGCTAAGCACGTGGCTAGGAAAACCAGAGCACCTGGGTTTACTTCTTCCATTGCTCAGCCAATCACCACGTCTCCTAATGCTTCAGGGTATGTTAGGGTGAAGAAGATATGCTGACAGTACCATCTTCAATACAAGGTGGCTAGATGAGCAATATATGGGGAAATACTTTTACCATGCATGTCAGCAAACACTGGGTAAAGACTGGATTTTTTTTTGTAGGTCATGGGTCTTGAACGCAGGGCCTGATTGCTGTCACTGAGCACTTTTGCTCAAGGCTCGCACTCTACTTCTTTGAGCCACAGCTCTACTTCTGGTTTTCTGGTGGTAAATTGGAGATGCGTCTCACCAACTTTCCTGCCCAGGCTTGCTTTGAACTATGATCCTTGTTTCTAAGCCTCCTGAGTAGTTATGATTGCTGGTACCAGTGTGACCAGCTTAAGACTTGACTTTTTTTCATTAAAATTAATTTTAGTAGTTTAGGTTATAGAAGATCCACTATATTATGATCTATATTTGCAATTGCAGGATTATAATGCATACTGTTTCATTTTTTAATTTTTTACTTTTTCTTCTTTATTTTCAAAGTGAAGTACAGAGGGGTTACAGTTTCATATGTAAAGCACGTACATTACTTATCCAACTTGTTAACTCCTCCTTCATCCCCCCCCTCCCCAGCTCCCTCCCTCCCCAGTAGCAGAAGAGCACAACAGCTCAATAGCTATGCCCCTATGAACACATAAGATAATGCTAAGTGTAATGAACTCCACGTTACGGAAATAAGTGGGATACCATTGCTGTAGTTAATTTCAACATACCATGTGAAACTGTACCTTTTGTTCTCTCGAATTCAATTCTTGTGATTTTTTAATTTATTTGTAAAGCACAGTACAGCGTTGGAATAGCAAAAGAAGAATTGGAAGGAAAGAAATGGAGTTGTCTCAGCGTTGGTTGTACAGGAGCACCATCGGGGGGAGCTCTAAAACAATACCATTCCCAGACCTGGAAAGAAACCTGGGTGTATCTGAAACACTTTAAAGCTTTACTTGTTTCAAAGTCTAGCAAAGGTTACAAGCCATTAGTCTAGAATCTTCTTCAAAATGCAGAAACTTCCTCACTCATTTCATTAAATATTCCCATGGACAGAGAAGCGCAGCACCTCACGTAGAATTGAATGTGCCTTTAGGTTTGATGACCATAAATGAACAATTAAGACTGAACACATTCCAAGTTTAATTTTCAAATCCAAGTTCTTAACCTCCTCATATAGTTGGGAAAAGGTGGTTTTGTCAATTAAGTGATAAATAGCACATATAATGAAACTTTTCTTCAAAGTCTCCAGCTTTTTACTACTGCTACAGTTACAGGAAATGAAATACTTTAAAAGCAAATGGAATTCATTAGCAACATATAATCCAGCTATTATTACTCTAAATGAAATGGCATAAAGATAGCATTTCTGTTTTGAAAGCTCTTTGAGGATCTGCCTCCACATGATCAATTTCACGTATTTCTTTTAGAATTTCATTTATTCTTGCTACTAGTTATGTAATAAACTATAATCAAGAACCAGTGTCAGACAGTAGGCTATAACCTGGATATAAAACTTTATATTTTATCAATGTTTCACACATTTTTCCCTTCCCTTCAGATATTGATTGTGTAGTACATTGGCAATTAAACTGACTTTTAAATAGATCTATTATATAAGAATCCAAAGTTATAATTCAGGAAAATTCAGGTTTCCGGTGTGTGTGAGGTTGCACACTGTGAATCATTTTGAGAAAGTGAGTTCTTCTGGCTCGCTTAAGACATGATCTAATTTACTAGATTGCAGCCTGGAAACAATTTCTGGAAACATTAGCCAAATAAACCCAAGACCTGCCTGCCACTGTGACTACGTTCACAGTGATCGTTTGCTAAATGTTAGCGGGTGCTGTGTGGAGGTTGTTTTAGAGGACAGAAACAAGGTAAGAACAGGACTCTCAAAGGTCAGACACCATTTAATTAAAGAAGGACAGAGGATCTGAATCAATGGGAGTCAGAAGGAAGGTGAAGCGGATCCCTCCTACAAAGGCCATCTACAAGGACAAACAACCCCAAGAAACCTGCAGTCACAGAGATCCCATCACTGATAGCTGGTACAGATAGTTATTGCAATCTCCCTGGAAAAGTACTATGACATTTTAATTTGTATGGCAAATTATTAGTAGGCCAAGCCTTAGGAGCACCAATGAAACAAGAAATAAGCACCTTTATTAATGTGCATGTAAACATTGTTTCTCCAAAGACTTTCCAGCACAAGTTTTGATTCGGGTCTTATTCACCCTATTACCATGACTAGAACACACCTTCTAGACACTTTGTGTTGTAGCTCTCCTATTTTTGCAGCTGAACTGGCAGAGACCCAAGGAACCAGAATAAATACAAAGGAGCACAATGGATGCCAGCAGAGAAAGTACTTATAGTGAGGTGGAAATTGTTGACTGTGGTTTTAAACATTGCAATAGTGTTTTTCCCCCCTAAATAATAAAGTAAATCATTTCAGTGCACCCTTTTTCTTTTTATTGCAAACTCAATTTCTCAGGTTCCGGTCCTACTCCCCCCTCCCAACAAAAATCCAATCTCTTTAATTTGTTTCCCCTGATGATACACTGGCAAACACTGAACAATACTTATTTAGATGTGTACAATGCCATTCTTTGGAATAAAACATTCTTATATTATCCTTACAGCTGCTCTGCACTGGAGGAAATGACATTGTAAAGCAAGAGATGTTGATTCTCTGTGTGCTTTTCATTTAATTGATACGACCTTGGGAAAGACCTCTAAGTTTCATTCTCTATTTCTTGAGTGGTAGAGCTACAGATTTAAATGAGTTATGGATAACATTTCTCCCAGCTTTGGCATGTTATCAGTCTCTCCTTCAGAGTGCATTAAGCTAGGAAGGCCAAGGCTATGAGGAGCTTGCTTAGACTCTTGCACTCAGACAAAGGTAGAGAAAGACCAGGCTGCCTGCATCGTGTTTGAAGGATTTCATACGAGGGTAGATAGTTTATTATTTAAAAGGGAAGATGAGACTGTGGTTTGACTCATTATTATTTTCTTTTGCTCGTGGATTAAAGAAATCTATTTAAATCTCCTAGTATGGAGTTCCTTTTTTTTTTTTTTTACTAGCAATAAAATGTCTTAAGAAAAAAATAGTAAATGCTGGAGTTTTTCATGCAGATGTGATGGTCAAAGGAGGATTTCTCCTGCAACTCTCCACTTGCCTGTCCCCCATACAGAAGCCATGTCTTGGAGCAGCACTGAACCAGAAACAGGGGTTATATCTGTGCTAAAGAAGTAGGACCTGAAGCTTGATGTGCCAAAGGGCAGAGGGAATAGGGCACCTACATAATTAGATGATTGTATCTAGTCAGAATTAGGCATGTTTGTTGGATTTATTCTTTGTTTATTTGTACTTAGGTGAAGCCCAGTGCTATAGATTTTGTAAAAGAGAGTACTTTCAAATTTTAAAGCCAAGCCTGGGAAGCAGAGCTAATTAAACAGGCGTGATATCCCTTTTTTCCCCCACAAAAGAGCCCTGGTGGTGGGGTGAGTGGAGTAAATCTGGTTCTTCTCTCAGTCTCCTTATTCTTTCCCCATACTCAAAACTAGTGAGATGCTGGCTTCCGTTGGACGGTGTTAACTAGAACCTGGGGTAATAGTAAGGACTAGTTGCCTGGTTGGTTAGTGATTGCTGACACTCTGCTATGCATGCTTCTTGTCTCAACATAAACAGTTCACCATAGAAGTGTCTCTTTCTTCAGGAATTGTCTTCTTTTTTGCACCATCACTGTAGGAGTTTAGTTGATATCTGGTATCGGACCTTGATGCAGTCTCCAATGCAACATTAATAGGGAACCCTGTCCTTGGACAATTATTGGAAATCTATCGACAAGACTACACCATTTTATTTTTGTGCCAGTATAAAGGCTTGAACTCAGGGCCTGAGCACTGTCCCTTAACTGTTTTGCTCAAGGCTGATGCTCTAATATTTTAGCCACAGCTCTATTTCTGGCTTTTTGCTGATTAATTAAAGGTAAGAGTTTCATATACCCTCTTGTCTGGATTGGCTTCAAACCCCAATCCACAGATCTTGGCCTCCTGGGTAGCTAGGATTACAAACACAAGCCTGGCTGTTACTAATACATGTTTAACTTTCATTTGGCTTCCTGGTATGGAAACATACCAGGAAAACAGGAGGGATGATATTAGCTGCTCCAAACTTCTAACCCAAGCCAGTGTCATGAAGAACCAAATCTACGGCTAATGACTGCAGGGGAAACAGTACCAGTTATTCAAGCTTGCTAGGATGTGGATTTGAATTTACATGGTGGATTTACATTGCAGTCCACTTCTAATCTAGTCTAATTAGATGTTAATGTATCCACCTTGTCAATTGGTCAGAGAAAATTAGACTTGGAAGCATCGAGTGTGTCTCTTTCAAACAATTATCCTAATTTGTTTTGCTCACTTTACATAGTCGTATAGCACCAGGTGGAAAGCCAGTGCTCCGGTAGGTCAGCGAATATCACCACACAACGCAGTATACATTTGTAGACCATAAACATGCTCCATTAGCTCCTCAAAGACAAGAAAGCTTTCTTGCAGCAGCCATTGCTGAAGGCATTAAAAATGATGCAATCATTCTTGAAAAATCCGCAGTGCTTACAGTCCTATTAAAATTTTCATGCACGTGTGCATACCTGAGAGGCAATGCAGAGATCTGAAGTTACCAGGAACTCTTTACCACTTAAAAGCCTCATGTCAACATTTGCTTTAATTCTGATAAATTCTGCCCTCTCACCTGAGAAGGTGACATTTCATGGTAAATAGTCTGGGAAATCTCCTGGAACGGGAAAAGATCTCTTGTTTTCTAAGCTATTTTCTCTAATGACCAGAAAGTTGTGGACAGAAAGCCAGTTGACAGTCAAGTTGTTCTGAGTTTTATCCTTCTCTACCAGGAAAGTCAGCCGTGGGCTTTCTGAAGCATCCAAGAGCCCAGATTCTACTCTGGATGGATCTGTTTCAGAGATGAGGTTGGTGAAGCAAGGCCCTCCACTGCTGGAGTTCCTCTGTGACTAGGAAACTAGAAACTCAGAGCATCGAGGTAGACACTGGTATTTATAGGTTCATACACCACCCCCTCCTCTTGTGGTCTAACCACAGGTTGACTACCTCTACCCTCACAAATGCCCCCCAAGTCATAAAAGCAAGTACTAATGCAGCTATGACAAGCTCATAACTGCCACAATTCTCCATCCAAGCTTGCTACCCTCCCATGTCACTTTCTCTGTTGATTTTTTCCTTTGAGCCTATTCTTGGGGTTTATTTTAATAAGACACCACACAGGTGTCTCTAAGAACAAGAAAGAATCCCACAGAATTAAATTTAAGTCACTCAGCAGGAAGAGCACAGGTGTGGCAGGAATAGTTAAGGCCAGCTCAGGGAGGAAAGACCTGTCAATAAGAATGGGGCATAGAATTCAATTGTGCATATATACCATTGATCCATTTGTCCACTGAGGGGCATCTGGGTTGATTCAATATTTTGGCTATAGTAAACAATGCTACAAGGAACATGGTTGTGCTGGTGGCTTTAATGTGGCATAGTTTGTGTTATATTGGATAAATGTCCAGGAGTGGGATTGTTGGATTATAGGGAAGCTCTATGTTTAGCCTTTTTAGGAACCTCCACACTGCTTTCCAGACTGGTTGAACATATTTATACTCCCAACAACAATATAGTAGCATTCCCTTTTGGCCACATTCCTGCCAGCATCTGTTGTTATTAGTTTTCTTGATAATGGCCTTTCTAAAGGGGTTGAGGTGGAATCTCAATGTTTTTTTGGTTTGCATTTCTTTTATGGCCAAAGATGTCAAACATCTTTTCATGTGTCTTTTGGCCATTCATACTTCTTCCTTTAAGAAGTTTCTCTTTAAGTCTTTAGTCCATTTTTAATTGGGTTGTTGAGTTTTTGAGTGGGTTTTGTTTTTGGAGGTTTAATTTTTTGAGTTCTAAGTATACTTTAGCTATCCATCAGAAAGAAAAATATTGTGCCATTTGTAAGGAAATGGAAAGACTTTAAGAACATGATATTACATGAAGTAAGCCAGATCAAAAGAAACATAGGTTACATGGTTCCCCTCATTTGTGGCATGTAGAATGTGCTTACAAATCTACAAGTAAACACACTAAATGGTTAAAACAATATATTGGAACCTGATAAATTACACCTGTCTGTGGACATTCACACAGTGAGACCAAAGGAGGATATGCATAGGAGCAGATCAGAAAGGCTCAATAGCTATGTGAATATGATCATATAAAATAACATTTTATGAAATGAACTCTAAGAAAAGGAAAAAGAGATTGTTTTGTTCTTTTCCTTGTATTGTTTGTTAGTTTATTTTTCTTTGGGAGGTATGGGGGACACAGAAAAGGTGGAACAAAAGGTGAACAAATACAACAGTGGTATTCACTAGACACTATATGGAAAATAAACTGTACATCTTGTGGGTGGAGATGGAAAGGAAAACTGAGAGACAACAAGGGAAGAAGAGACACAGAGATATGTTTCAAAAAAGAATTTCACCCATTTCCTGACTCATGCAACTGTAATCCCTCTGTAAATCACCACAATAACAATAAAATATATTTAAAAATAAGAATGAGAAGTGGGGAGAGGAAGTGGAGAGCCTGGGAAGAAAGAAAGGAATTCTGTTTTTGTTTTTTGTTTTTTTCTGGCTGCTGGATTTCAGGGATAACATCAAATAAATAGATCTCTCTCCTAGGTTCCATCTATGAACTCTTGAACTGAAAGTAGCCTGTAGATGGGCAGTTGGCCATTTAATCACACTCACACACATATGCATGCCATGTCCATGCATACATATATGCATGCACACACACATACAAACTCACAGCAAGCAAGAAACACAACCAATAAAGTGGGATGAGAGGAGGGAAGGCTTTTATTCTTCCTGAGTTTCAGGCGAGTCCTTCCTTTTAGTGATGAAATATGCAGAGAGGAATACGAACTAGAGATCTGAAATTAGGCAAATTCTGGTTCTGCCAGCTCTCTAGCCTTGGTGAGAGCCTTAACATCTCTACCCAGGCTCTTTAGAGTATGGCGAAATAATACTTAGCTTACTTCCCACAAAGAGTCATTGTCAAGGTCAAATTAAGAAGGCATGAGCTTGTTATGGTGGCTTACACTATAATCCCAGCACTGGAGAGCAGGAGGATAGAATTCATGATCAACCTGGTCCTGCACTGGGAAAAATATACATAAAATACATGCAGTTATTGTTTTCTTTTTTTGTAAGGGTGTTGTACAGAAGGGTTACAGTTGTGTTGTTTTCTTGAACTGTTTAGGTTTAAATAGTTTTTCTTTTTTGTGTATAAATATAATTTACTTCTCTAAATCCTATGAGAAAAAATATTATGTTGATATCTTTCAGTTTGAAATTTAGAACACTAGCTAAAACCACTTAATTGAATCAAGATAAAAGGAAAATAAAGAGAAAACACAGCCTTCAGTTGTACTTTTTTACTTTAATGTGGTACTGGGGTTTGAACCCAGGACCTCATATTTGCTGGATAAGTGCTTCACTACCGGAGCCATGCCTCCAATCCTTTTTGCTTAAGATAGATAGATAAATAGATAGATAGATAGATAGATAGAGTTTTTTCAATGGTTTTATTATCTTTATACAACTACTTGGTTGTACAAAGGAGTTGCTATCCAACAAAGGAGTTTATGAATACAGTGTCTTTCGATCAATGTCATATCTTTCAAACTTCTCACCTAGCCAACCACTTCTCTCATGTTTCTTAATTTTGCAGGATATATACTGATTTATTTTTGCCATTTAACAAAGCAATCTTAAGTTACATTTTGAATAAGGTCTCCTGGTTTTGGTGGGACTGGCATGGACCACAATCTTCCTATTTACAGTTCCAGCATAGCTGGGCTGACAGGTATACCTCCACACCTAATTTTTCTGTTTAAGGTAGGGTTTCACTAACAATATAGCCAGGCTGGCTTTGAACCATGATTCTCCCAATCTACTGTCCCCACCTCCAGCAAGTAGGTAGGATTACATGTATGTTACAGGTATGACCTAATTTTACCATTTTGATGATGGCTTTCCCTAGAAAAACAAACAAACAGACAAAAAAACCCTGCTCTTACCTGTATGTCTATTCACTCATTCAGTTAGTGAAAAAAATTCGAATTAGATTTGTAACTGAAAGGATAAGTGTGAGTATCCCTCTAGAGTGCATTCTAAGCATGTTCTTCAATATGAGCTAGGAATGCACAGTGTTGCCATGGAAGAGGCTGGAATCCACTGTAGCTGGTGGAGGAGAGTCTTCCATAGAGGTACCATGAACTAAGAAGCATTTAACCAAGTCTTCAAGTATAAGTAGTTTCAATGTGAGTAATAGAGCATTCATTGGTATGCTAAACTAGGGCTGGAGATGTAGCTCAGGGATAGAGCTTTTGCCCACCCTGCACAAGACTCTAGGTTTAATCCCTAGAAATGCCAATAAATAAATGAAAATAAACAAAATTTAAGGGAAGATATGATTTTAGTGGACACAACATTCTGAAGGCAAACTAAGCCCTGTCCTTACTCAATTAGTGAAGCACTTCAGGCCAGGCTTGTAGAGGGGCTGGAAATCATCCCACTGGTCTAAAGTAAAAACAGCAATCAGATGGGAAAATGCTTGGGAGACAAATTTCTCAAAGATCTTAGAGGAGAAAAAAAAGGACAGAGAAGGTAGAGAAAGTTTGAGAGATAAGGCAAAGAAGGAAAAACGGGAGAGACACACAGAGAGACAGAGATAGAGACGAGAGGGGCCAGGTTACATTTCTTACCTTTCCCAATTCAGACAGGCATACAAAAGGTAGGTTAATTAACTGATTTCAAGGATTTAGCAGGACATGTTACTGTAATTCCAGATTCTTAGGAGGTAGAAGCAGGAGGATCTTGAGCCCAAGGTCAGCCAGAGCAAAATGTGCCCATGTCTCAAAAACAAAATGCAAACAAAAGGTCCAGGAATGTAGCTGAAGTGAGGCTGGGAATATGGCTTAGAGGTAGAGTGCTTGCCTGGCATGCACGAAGCCCTGAGTTCGATTCCTCAGCACCACATAAACAGAACAAGCCAGAAATGGCACTATGGCTCAAGAGGTAGACTGCTAGCCTTGAGCAAAAAGAAGCCAGGGACAGTGTTTAAGCTATAAATGCAAGCCCAGGACTGGCCAAAAAAATTTTTTTAAAGAATATAACTGATTCTTTTTTTTTTTTTGGCCAGTCCTGGGCCTTGGACTCAGGGCCTGCCGAGCACTGTCCCTGGCTTCTTCCCGCTCAAGGCCAGCACTCTGCCGCCTGAGCCACGGCGCCCCTTCTGGCTGTTTTCCATATATGTGGTGCGGAGGAATTGAACAGAGAGCTTCATGTGTAGGAGGCAAGCACTCTTGCCACTAGGCCATATTCCCAGCCCAAAAGAATATAACTGAAGTGGTAGAGTACTTGCCTAGAACAGAAATGGTAGAACATTTAGGCCACCATGAGTCCAATCCCCAGTACTGCAAAAGCAAGAGCACAAAGGGAATTTAAATATTCTATTCATTCATCACAAGCTATTATTAGAATGTTTACACTAACAATGTGTTTATTAGTTTCTATTTAAAGCACTTGGTAAACTGAACTAGTATAACTTAATGAACTCTGAATGAAGCTGATAATCCCAAATCCTGCTTTATAAACTTGTATTTGTTTGTGGTTGTTTGAGGATGACTTATGGTAGTTAGGAAGAAAAGTAATTAGCTAAAGGTGAAGTTTTCAGTCCCAGAATCTAAGATATGGCAAAACAAGAACTTGAATCATGGGTACTCAGAAGACCAAAGCTGTGTTTTCTCTAGTCCCCGCGATAGCCTCAGCATGGTTGCCACTCACACACGAAAGAAATAAAAGAAATGCACTGATCATTTATCTTTCAAGCCACTGAGCTTTTTCTACTTTGCTATATGTTGTATTGGCATATTTAAATATTCTCAAACTCTTCCCCTCCTACAATCAAGTGTTGAACTAAGTACACGCCTACTTGATCTCTCTTTCTCCCCTTCTCTTTCTGGTACTGGGGGTGGAAGGCAGGTCCTTGGGCATAGTAAGCACGTTCTCCCACTAATCCTGTAATTGAGCTTCATAACCAATATTCAGGAGATCTGGCATAATTGTTTTTGCTGTGTGTGTGTGTGTGTGTGTGTGTGTGTGTGTGTGTGTGTGTGTGTAACAGAAAGGACAAAACAATTGAAAAGAAACTTAGCCATCAATCACTTCAGGACTAATAGAAGTACTTGTGTTTTCAATTAAAGTTTAGATACTTTACCTCATATCTCACTTTCTTGTCCTGAGAGAAATAAAAGCATCAGTCTTCACCTTGACCTCTCAATCCTGTCTTCCTATATGCTAATAAGAAATTTCACTTGGGGTGTTCTTCTTGCTAATATTAATTAGTATCAGCTAGTAGATGCCATCCAAAAATTGCCCTGGCTTCTATTTTTATAGCAGACACAACATCTTTGTTTGTCAAATGTGCTACAATTCCAGAGAAACGAAAATAAGGTCCCCCAATTATGTCCTGCCATTTGTCTGACACTTTCATTATCCTTGATGCAATTCCTATCACAGGTTGTCTTGTTGTAAAAGCCATTTCTGTCAAATTAACTTAGTGAAGACTTGTAGAAAATGAAAAAGCCAAAAACAAAAACAAAACAAAGCAAGACCTGCTTATCTGCTTCTGTTACCTACAGGTTCAGCAGAAAAACATAATTTTGTCATCCTTGAAATTAAATCAAATTCTGGGCCTGTGTTTGTGAACTAATCTAACGTTAGATTGACGCCTGCATTCATTGTGACAAGTTAAGAATACACTGAATTTGTGGGAAATGGTTGCAGCTGGAAGCCACGTGGCTCTTTACTGTGTTTCATTAGCATTTCCTTAATTTTTGTAAATCTCATACCTACTTCATTTGGATGCTGTTAGAAAGAAGGTATTTTCAGATCAACAAAATCCTGGTCTAAGAAAACAACTTGAGCTCTGATCACAGCTCTATTCCTATTAGGAAATCAAGTGTCTATTGAATGTGCAATAGGAACCTCCCACTAGTGAAAAATACACAAAATTAATATGCATATGTGATAAAGGTAGTGGGAAATGTGAATTGAGTCTGGGGTGAAGAAACAGATAGCATGGTGTAGAGTGAGAGAAGGGGTGACTGATCAAGAAACATTGGACACTTAGATGGATATGTGAAATCACCACTCCTTGTATAATCTTCTCAAGTTCAGAAATTTTTTTGAATGATAAATAATAATTAAAACCAGAACTGATAGAATACTTCAAGTCATTACATGCATTGATAAGTTTATAAAATCACCCAAAAATGTAGGAAAAGAAAATGTCTACATTATCCCAATTAAAAACAGCAAAGTACAATAAAAGACAAATGAGCCAAAATGGGTGACGCATCTTTCTGAAATGTCTTTCTCATTTTTCTTTTAATTCTGTTCTACCTTTTCACTAACTACATGGAGCTACAGAAATGTAGCTCTTGCTATGTCCAAAATTCAACGGGAATTCAACTGGCTACCAATCAGTGGTGGAATGCATGCCGATCACAAGCAAGGCCCTGGAGCCCTAGCACTGTGGTTGGAGAATGGAACTCAAAATTTATTAAAGTCTTAAATGTCACACCTGAAACTGTGTGAATACTAGGAGAAAATACAGGGGAAACACTTCAGACACAGGAACATGCAATGGCCGTTGAGGTAAGACTATCAAAGTAAAGAAAGCAAAAGCTGAAGGGGATGTCATTAATAAAAAGGCTTGTGATCCAGCACCGGTGGCTCACACCTGTAATCCTAGCTACTCAGGAGGCTGAGATCTGAGGATCATGGTTCAAAGCCACCAGAAAACCGGAAGTGGCACTGTGGCTCACGTGGTAGAGCGCTAGCTTTGAGCTGAAGAGCTCAGGGACAGAGCCCAGGCCCAGAATTCAAGCCCCATGACTGATAGAAACAAAGTCATAAAAAGGCTTTTGCACAGCAAAGAAACAAAACAATGAGACAATCTACTGAAAGAAACAAAACACTTAAAGATTTAATATCCAAAATAATAGGTATTTCTCAAAAAATAGATAAATTACTAACAGATACATAAAAAAAGGTTCAGTGTCATGATCAAGACAAAAATCAATTCAAACCCAAGTCACAATAAAATGTTGCCTCCTTCAAGATGGAGTGGTTACCATCAAGAAAGACAAAAGGCCAGGGTGCTGCAGAGGATGGAGAAAGGGCTAGCATGCTGACTGCTGGCAGAGATACACGTCAGTACAGAGAACATTAGTCAGATCTCTAGAAAATAAAAACAGAATTGCCACATGATCTAACAGTGCCACTGCTTACACTGAGTACACTGGGATATGTACACTGAGTACATATCCCAAGTTTATTGCAGCACTGTTCAAAATTGCCAGAAAATGGAGGCCACCTGAGTGTGATTCAAATGATGAATAGATGTACTGTGGAAAACTCCAGCACTGAAATCCAGTCATCAATACAGATCCTGCAAGAACACAGTTTTTCCCCCCTGGTTTTTTTTTTTTTGTTTGTTTGTTTTTAAATTTATTTATTTATTTTTCTATTGTCAAACTGATATACAGAGCGGTTACAGTTTCATACATTAGGCATTGGATACATTTCTTGTACTGTTTGTTACCTCTTCCCTCATTCCCCTCTTCCCCCCTCCCCTTTTCCCTTTCCCCCCATGAATTGTTCAGTAGATTTACACTAAACAGTTTTGCAAGTATTGCTTTGTAATCGTTTGTCTTTTTTACCCTGTGTTTCTCGATTTTGGTATTCCCTTTCAGTTTCCTAGTTTTAATAACTGTATACGCAGTTTCCAATGTACTCAGATAAGATACAGGGATAGTGCAGGTACAACCACAGAAAGGGGATACAAGAGGATCATCAACAATAGAAGCTACGGTTTCACATTGCATGTTGAAAGTAATTACAACAGTGACATAACAGTCGTTTCCATAACATGGAGTTCATTTCACTTAGCATCATCCTTTGTGTTCATAAGGGTATAGCTTTTGGGCTCTTGTGATCCTCTGCTGTGACTTGCCTAAACCTGTGCTAATTATTCCCAATGAGTGAGACCATAGAGTCCATGTTTCTTTGGGTCTGGCTCACTTCACTTAGTGTAATTTTTTCCAAGTCCTTCCATTTCCTTACAAATGGGGCAATGTCATTCTTTCTGATAGAGGCATAAAATTCCATTGTGTATATGTACCACATTTTCCTGACCCATTCTTCTACTGAGGGGCATCTGGGTTGGTTCCAAGTTCTAGCTATGACAAATTGTGCTGTGATAAACATTGTTGTGCTGGTGTCTAAAATACCTAGGAATAACCTTAACCAAAGAAGTGAAAGACCTCTCTGATGAGAACTTTAAAAACATGAAAAACGAAATTAAGGCAGAACTAAGGAAATGGAAAAACCTCCCATGCTCCTGGATTGGGAGGATTAATATAATCAAAATGGCAATATTGCCAAAGGCTATCTACAACTTCAATACAATACCCATTAATATCCCAACACAAATTTTTAATGAAATAGAGGAAGCAATCTAGAAATTTATATGGAACAATAAAAGACCCAGAATAGCAAAAACAATCCTAAGCACAAAGAACAGTGCTGGAGGAATTACAATACCCAACTTCAAGCTGTATTATAAAGCTATAGCAATAAAAACAACTTGGTATTGGCACCGGAACAGGCCTGAAGACCAATGGAACAGAATTGAAGACCCAGAAATGAACCCACAGAACTATGCCTATCTTTGATAAAGGAACTAAAAAAATAGTCTGGAAGAAAGATAGCCTCTTTAACAAATGGTGCTGGCAAAACTGGTTCAACACATTCAACAAACTAAAACTAGATCCTTATATATTCTCCCTGTTTTTTTTTAATTTAAATTTATTTTATTGAATTATATTAATTATAGTGTAAGGGGTTATTGTTACATCTCCACATGTTTATACTGTAGTGCAATCAATTTCACACCTTCTAAAACACTCTTCCTCCACAATAGGTCCCCAGCGGGTTTCCTAGTCCATCTTCATAGTTGAAAATAATCTATTTTTCTTTGTTACTATAAACATGATGTGCACAGGGGTTACAGTTACATAAGTCAGGTAACAAGTACATTTCATTTTAGACAATGTCACCCCTCCCCTTGCTCTCTTCCACTTTTTCCCTCCAGTCCCCACTCACAAATTGTAGGGTTCATTTTCAACATAGTGTTTAGTGAGTACCACCGCTGCATTTGTTCACGCTTTGTCCCTCCATTTTTGTGCCCCCCCCCTTTTGTCCTCCCAAAGACAGATAAATAAACATGACAAAATGAAAGGAAACAAAAGCAAAGAAAAACCCTCTTGTTTCCATCAAATAAGATATTTTAATGCTCCCCACCAGTACATTCTTCTCCCACTAGTCCCCGCCTTCCTGCAGAGTCTATTTCTCTTCCCTATGGATGATCAGCTTTTGCTGAGCTTTTCTATGGTGCACCATATATACTAGGATTATGTTACACAGTTATTCATCCTCTTCTTTTTCTACTCTCCTGTTTTCTTCTCATGAATAGACAGTTATTTCTGAATGTCCGTTCATTTCCAAATAGATGTGAATTTCCAAATTTTTCTTCTGTTGGTGATTTTAAATTTATATTTTATTGTTGTTGGACACTATTATATGACCTCAACCCTTTGAAACCCTTTCATTGTTATTTCATGCTCTTTCCCATTGTCAATCTGGACATGTGGCTTGAGAGGAAACTGCTCTGTGCTCTTGCTGACTACTGTTACATAGAGATGTTCATTTCTCCGCTAATCTGTCTGATATTCAAGGAAGATACTAAACGCTATATGGCTATTAGTTTTTAATTGCCTCTCGTCAGTTATACTGTCCTTTTCATGCATTTTGAGGTTCTCTGTTTAATTTATATGTGCTTAATTACATCATTTCATCATGTAAAATATCATTCTTTGGCTATAGCAATAATTTGAGTTTGAAAGTCTATTTTGTCTTAAATAGTACTTCCATTCAGTTTTTTATATGTTTGTTTGCTTTACATTTTTAGCATAGATTATTAACTAATACTTTATTTTCAATTTATGTGTCTTTTGTAGGCAGTCTATGTAAACAAGTACTAACTCACATAAGTCTATCTTTTTATTAGTTTATTTTTAAATTTTATTGTCAAGATGAGTTACAGGGGGTTACAGTTACATACATAAGGTAATGAGTATATTTCTTGTCAAATATTGTTCCCTCCTCCATCATTTTCCTCTCACTTTCCCTGCCTCCTCATCCCTCCAAGTTGTAAAGTTCATTTCCAACATATTGACTCATGGGTATGGCTGTTGCATTGGTTCACTCTTTGTCCTTTGTCTCACCATTTTGTTATTCCCTCTCCCTTCCCCAAATCAGATAAACGTATATGCCAAAATCAACAGTGACAACAGGGAATAAACCAAAGGAGAGAAAAAAAACCAACAAATGCAAAAAAATAACTTCATACAGTACATTAAAAACAACAACAACAAAGAAAAGCCTCTTGTTTTCCACATCTTGGACTTCATTTCAATTAGCATCATCGTATATGGTCATATGAGCTATTGAGCTATTGTGGTCCTCTTCTAGGACTATCCTAGGCATATACTAATAATTATCAATGAGGGAAACCATGGAGTCTATGTTTCTTTGGTAGACTATAGCTCTATAACTTAAGAAATCTGTTCTTAAGAGATGATCACAAGGGCTCAATAGCTTTGTGCACATGACCATATAAAATAATGCGTATCAAAATGAACTAAAATGGAAATAAGAGGGTTTTTTATTGTCCTGTTTGCAGTTATTTCTTTTTTCTTTTTTCTCCCTTTGGTTTTTCACTTTTGTCACTGTTTTATTTCTGTACCCTTTGCTTGTAATGTAAGTTTATCTGATTTGGGGGCGGGGGAAAGGGGAATCACAGAAATGATAGGACAATGGGTGAACCAATTTAGCAGTGATACTCACTAGACACTATGTTGGAAGTGAATTTTGCAACTTGGAGGGGGGTTAGAAGAGAAAAAGTGGGAGAAAGTGAGGGAGAGAGTAATACTGCTCAAAAAGAAGTGTACTCATTATCTGACTTATGAAACTGTAGCCCTTAGGTGTATCACCTTTAGAGTAAAATTTAAATAAAAAGAAATGTGGTGTTCAATTTTAGTTTATGGTTTCGTTTATGGTTTCCCTTATGAATTGTGCCTTTCTCGTCTAGCTATAATTGCTTATTTCTTTTTTGTTAAGTGAATATTGTATAGTGAACTTTTAAAACTCCTTTGTTGTTCTTTTCTGTACTTTAAAAGTTATTTTCTTAGTGAGTGCCTAGAGGATTAACATTCTTATCTCAAAGAATCAAAGGAGGATTAATACTAACTCAGTTTTAATAATACAAAAGCTGTGCTCCAACATATCTCAGTTCACGTCCTCCTTCTTTGTACAATATTATAAGTGTATAAGCATGGATCGTATAATTGTTGCTTTATGAATTTATTTTGTAAAATAAGACAACAAGTGATAGATTGAGAGGATGGGTGGGTTGGGGTAGATGAGGAGAATGATGGAAGGGGTGGCATTGATCAAGATGCATTGTACATATTCAGTGAAACCTCTTTGTAGACCTCCTTAATGATAATAAAAATAAATTAACAAAAAGTTACATAAACATGAATGCTTTTATATTATCTTTAATAGTATTTATACCAGTAACTTTTTGTATGTATTTTAATGGGAGTTTTTATATATTGTTAAATTCAAATTAACATTGAATATCCTTTTCTTTTTCCATAATGTACTTCTTTCACCATATGGTATAGTGAAAGACTGACAGTGATGGATTTTCAATTTTTATTTGATTGGAAATGGCCTAATCAGTCCCTCATGTTAAAGATATTTTACCTGGAAATAAAATTTTGGCTGGTAAAGGTTTTGTTTTAATGCTGTGAAGTTATTTTTACTGTCTTTCTGTGAATTCTAAAAGAAATTAGTCCATAATCTTACCAAAGATCCTTTTTTCATAATGAGTTATTTTTCCTTTTCTAATTTGATGATTTTTGTCTTTTACTTTGATTTTCATCAATTTGATTACGCTATGTTTACTTCTGGGCCTCCCTGAGTTTATTCTACTTGTAATTTGTTGAGCTTCTTAAAAATATTGTCTAATATGTTTCACCATTTAGGGATTTGATCATTATTTCTCATATCCTTTTCTGCTCCTTTCTCCTCTCATTATTTTCCTTGGCTCTCATTATTCACATATGGAGTTTCCAAGGCTTTATTCCTTTTCTGTCATTGCTATATTTTCTTCCATGCTTTTTGTTCTTTATACTAGGAAATAACTGTTAATCTATTAGCTTCCTCAATTCTGTCTTCAACTTCTTTTAGTGTTTATTTTGCCAACTCAAACTGCTTGAGTTTCTCTAAGGTGTCTTTCATTACAGTCGTATGTTTTAGTTCCTTCAGAAACAATTTATCTCCATATTGATATTCTTTACAGACATAATTTTTATACTTTTATACAGCCCTTTAAACATGGAGTATCTATAGCTGCTGACTTGAAATTGTTCTCTAGGACTGCATTGTATGGACTTCTCTTGGCTTCCATTTTTCTGTGTAACATATTTTTCTATTTCTCATCATTTTTGCTGACAATTGGACATTGAGCTAGGTTGTTGCAATGCTAGTATCAGATTTTCTTTTCTCCTAAGTGTTTTGGCTATTCTTGCAGTTTTCTTTTTGCTGCTTATTGGATTTGTGGCTTCCTTGGACCAGTTTTGTGGATGATGTGTTCTCTGCAGTGTGTGGCTTCTGAGTTCAGCTCTCTACAAGAACTCGCTTTCTTTCTTGTGTTCTTGCTTTTACTCTTATGGCTGTTAGAGTTTATAGTTGGGGTCAGTATGTGATCAGACAGTGCTTGGTCAATATTCTTAAATGCTTTACCTTTAAAAGCAATCTGTTAGAGTGGATGAGGCCATTTCAAGGGACATCTTTAATTTTTACTTCTTGCTGGTATACAGCTTCAAAGTTAGCTGGAGGAAAATGATTGGTCTTTTATCTGGTATTTCACATTGCTTTATATGACTTAGGAATATCTGGGGGCTTTTTAGAGTTTTCTAAGATTGGATTTCTTTTTAAATTCTCAGCCAGACTCTTACTCTCTTCAATTGAAATCACAGCCTTTCACTTAGGTAGTTGAGTTGTTGATAGGAATTGTTACTTGTTTAGTAATGTTCTGAAGATTGCCTTTCTTTTCTCCCTTCCACTGGTCAGAGCTGAGTTGAATCACATAGCTACCACGCTCTGAGAATAGAGATTTTTCTGAGGGCTGCAAATGTGAACAAAATGTTGGCTGTGCCCTGGAGGTGGTGCTCTTGAAGAAGATCTGAAGATGTTCAGATGCCTCTTATCTGCAGTACTGTTGGCTGTTGTAATGTGATGCCACTCAGCTGGGAAGCGCAGGTGATATAAATAACCTGAAGTTAAGACTTCTGGTCTTCCCTGACCCCATAACAGAAGAGGTTCAGTACTTTCTCCTATGGAGATCCTTTCCAGGTTGCTCTGCATCTTTAGTCAACTGACAAGGGGTTTTGAATTGGTTGGCTTTTATTTTCTTGTCTGTTTTCCTTGTTTGAGAGAAATAGGGAGTCCGCTAAGATTCTCACTGCCACTCCAGAGTGTTATCTCCCATTCAACTTATCAATTTGCTTTGGCATCTCATTAATTAATCTTTGACATATGTTAACATCTAACTTATATGCTGTATCACACATATCTATGGCTTTTAGGTAAGACTTTCAGGGCATACCAACTTACATAAGGACAAATGTCTGTACAACATTGCCAGTGGAGCACATCTAAAACCTATAACCTCTAAGTCTGACATATTCACTTTTATGTAGAATCTCTCAGTAAAAGCATGCAGGCAGGGTAACAGAAGGCGTGAGTCTGATCAAGGTACATTGCATGTGTGTGGGGGGGGTGTATGTGTACACACACAGACATGTCCAAATGAAACCCCCTTGAATAACTAATTGGTGCTAAAAAATGTGAAAAATAAGTATAAAAGATATACAGGCAGAGGGAGAATGAAGAATGATTTTTATGTGCACTTACTAATTGAATAAATCATTTTTCCACCCAGACAGTTCCATTTGACTACTTCTGTATAACAAGTGACACCCCAAAGAATAACTGAAAAGGATAACTTTCATTAATGTCACCGTTTTGTGGGGCAGTTTAATGGAATATGTTATTTTTCTGGTGACTTGTTTGGTATCCATCTAGTGTAGCCTACAATGACATCATTCCATTCTTGGTATCTTTATTGGGTGGCTACAATGATAAGATGTGCTAGAATATTCTGCTTCCCTAGCCTCAGAGCCTCAGTTTCTCCATGTGTCTGTCTGGCAGAGTAGTCAAACTTCTTGCTTCGTGGTTCAGAGTTCCTGGAAGAGCAAAGTAGAAATTTCCATTCTTTCAAAATTAAGTCCAGAACTGTCATACTATCACTTCTGACTCTACTGCTCCAAGAAGTGAAGATCAACTAAGGGTAAAAACAAAGTGAAACTGATGTGTGTGAGTGTGCGTATGCATGTGCATGCGTGTATGAGTGTGAGGTGTGTGTGTGTGTGTTGAACTCCGGGTCTGGGCTCTATCCTTGCACTTCTTTTGCTCAAGGGTGACACTCTATCACATGAACCACAGCTTTACTTCCAGCTTTTTTATTAGTTTATTGGAAATAAAAGTCTCACAGGCTGCTTAGCTGGCTTTGAACCATGATCCTCTAATTCCAGCCTTCTGAGTAGCTGCAATTACAGGTATGAGCCATTGGTACCCAGCTAACCTCACATTTTAAGGGGAGGAATGTCTCTTATTTTAGGAACATGATACAAAGAAATGAAGAATTCCCTGGCCTTGGGACTGAGCAGATCCCTGTGAGTCCTGCATCATAAAGAGCCTCTGTGACATCCTTAATAAAAGATTTAATTTCTCCAGCCAGACATTTTCCTGATTCATAGAGCATGAAAAAGGTAACACCTTTTGAGAATTACTACAGCATCTGGGACAGTGAGGTGGTGTCTGCACTCTTTAGAGATAGAAGTAGAAATAGCTGCTAGCATTTGAAGAGGTTTCCAAAGGTGATATTTTTCTTTCTTTGAGAATATTTTTTTTCTTTTGAGGATCAAGTACTGGGATGGACATGTGTCTCAAGTGGTAGAATGCTTGTCTAGCATACACGAGGCTCTGAAAGAGAGAGAGAGAGAGAGAGAGAGAGACAGACAGAGATAGGGAGAAAATAGGGACTACAGAAACAAGACAAAAGTACAGCCATGCATACACAGGATGTTGAGGTAAATGCTATTTTTCCCCTTTTTTGGTGGCCAACCACTGTGTAAAATATCTCCATATCACCAAGGTGACAAAGTCTTTAACAGGAAGGTGGCTTTGCATCCCTAAGAGTTCTTTGTTTGACTTTCCTAATGACTCAGGTTTTTGTTCATGTCTGCCTGAGGGCACGTTGCACTTTGTTTTGAGTTTTCTTCACCACTGAACTCTTAGCCCTCCTTTCCTTTCCGAGGCTTACCATGAATATAAAAGGATGTAACCTAACCCTCAGAATCTATAGAGGCTCTCATGCTCTGTTCAATTTCAATCCCAATGAAGCAGAGCCTTTGAAATAAAAACAGAATCCAATTTATTGACTGTCCTGTACAGGGATATGATATTCACCCCAAAGTATTAACTTTTTATTTCTAACATAAATGACTGCTTACCTCTTCCTGCTTGGACTGTGGAGCCAATTTCACAAAAGATGTGGCTTTGATTGGTAGAGAAAGGCAAGCAGTAGGTCTCTAAAATATCCCTACTTCCTTCTTTACTAGCAAGTGAACCCTTCCTGCTTCAACAGGAGCTAATGCTCTCAAGGATAGAGCATTTATGCTAGACCAGGAGCACTTACATCACAAGTGAAATCTTAAACCAGATTCTCTTTGATACTGAGTGTTTACTATGTTGAAGGCATTGCACTTTATTATAGGAATAATAGAAAACAAAACAGATCAATTCCTTGTCACTGTGAGGCTATGAAAAGAAGCATTGTGTGCCCATATTGTGTCTGGTTTTGAGGAAAAGAAACTGCATGTGCATAACTTGAGGTAGTCTGGAGAAAGGGCTTCTGGAAGGAAGTGACATAAGATGAAATCTCAAGAAAGAGAGGCTAGTAATCAAATGAAGAAGAGCATCCCATACAAGGCAGCAAAATGGAAAGGGGACATGGCTCAGAAGCAAAAACAAAAATTAAAAACCCCAACATATTAGAAACCTGCATGGCTACAGCGTTAAGGAGAGAGCACGGGATCCAGTTGAGAAACATGTGTCATGCACAGCCTGTGAGTCATAGTAAATATTTTTGTCTCAGTCATAAAACAGGCATCTTCTTATGGCATTGGTGCACAAGAATGGCTGTAATTATGACTACAGTTTGGGGAAAGCATCTAGCTGAAATATGGAAGATGAATTCGATTAGTACTAGATTAGCTTTGAAAAGAACAATGAGAGATCTGTTGAATGGTAACTCTTTTGTACAACTACTTAAGGATAATAAAATGAAAAATATAAATTTTGGTTTTTTTATCATTATTATAAAAGTGATGTAGAGAGGGGTTACAGTTTCATAAGTCAGGTAATGAGTACATTTCTTTTCTTTGGCTTATATTTAAGACTTTTATTTAAGGCTTGACATTTATGAGTACATTTCTTTCTGGACAATGTCAGCCCTTCTTTCACTCTCTCCCAATTTTTCTCTCCTTGCCCTACAAAGTAGTATAACTGCACACCACTGCTGCATTTGTGCACGCCTTTGTTTCTCCATTTCTGTGCCCCCACCTATTCTCCCAAAGACAGATAAATGAGCATGCAAGGAGGAAGAAAAGAAACAAAGCAAAAAGTCCTCTTGTTTCCATTTCTTAGAGTTCATTTTGATAAATATCATTTTATATAATCAAAGGCAAACAGGCATTGTGCCTTCTTTGTGTCACACCCTTTGGTCTCCCTGTGTATGAATGCCTAGAGTCCGGTATATACATTTTATATATATATATATATTTTATTATCAAACTGACTTACAGAGAGGTTACATTTTCATACATTAGGCATTGGATACATTTCTTGTACTGTTTGTTACTTTGTCCCTCATTCCCCCCTGGTATATAATTTTTAAAGTATCTTTTATGGACACACTCACCTCTCCTAACTTTGTTATCATACACTGTTAGTGTCATATATGGGAGACAAGAATATCCTACTCCAAAATAGGCCTTTTAGGAGTAACTAGTGTTGTGAGTTGACTGTTTTTGCTTGTTTCTCGTTTGTTTGTTTTGTGGTAAGGGATGAACTCAGGTCTTGGAGAGGCTAAGCCTGTGCTTGAGTGTAACAAGGACCTGGAAGCCAGCATGCTCGACGCAGAGGTCTCCAAAAAAAAAAAAAGAAATCTCTCGGCCCTTGGGACAAAAAAAAGTTTATTAGTAAAATAAGGCAAAAGGAATATAATATACAACCTAGACCTGAGTGTGTACTTAGAGATTTCAAGGTTGGTCAGCTCATAAATTTTGAACATCCTTTTAATTAAACAAAGGATAAGTTCTGCAAGATGCTCTCTTGAAGACAGGTGTCAGTCCTTGAGATAAATACTTTGATTATCAAACTTTTTTTGCACCCAAAGAGGTAATTTTCCCATATGTTCTTCCCCCTCTCTAGGATTCTTTTTTTTTTTTTTAAAGACAACCTTATTCAATTTCCAGATGACACTAATTTTTTGGACAAGTTTAGAGAAAGTCTCTCTCTCTCTCTCTCTCTCTCTCTCTCTCTCTCTCTCTCTCTCTCCCTCTCTCTCCCTCTCTCTCCTAAATGTTACAGCTTACTGAGGGTGTATAAGGCTTAATGCCAAAAAAATAATGTCTGTGTGTTTTCCATTAATAGTCTTTGTCTCCCTGGCCTCATTTACTCTGATCTATCCTGCCTCACTAACTTGGAGCTCTACCACAGTTCAAGCTGACTATAATAACAGCAAACACTGGAGGAACTCTAAGAACAGTGTAAGTTCCCTCCTGTAAGGGTAATTTACAAAGCAAACTTCTATTTATCAGATGTCTCTCCTGCTTTCAAGAAGAGAAAGGTGACTCTAAATCACAAAAGAATTTTCATGGGGAGTCACCAAAGGCAGGACCAAAATCTAAATAACAAACCCTCTCCTTTTTTTTCTGTGCTTCCCTTCCAAATCTCTCTTAATTTGGTCTCCTCAGCATCTTCTGGTCTTGTTTCAGTTGATGTCTAAATTTCACTTCTAAACCATTGCTTTGAACTTTCTCATTTCTCTAGGTGTCTCCCATGTATACTGGAGGTATCATTTATAAACTGTGTTTTTCTCATATTCATCTGTCTTTTGTTACAGAGGGTACTAGTTAAGAACTCAGAAATAGAGAGAAAATTATTTTTGCCTCCCTATGCATGGAATAAGTGTTGAAGACTTATAAAATTACTTTCTAGATTACATTGACAACACATTGGAAATACCTTTTCCCTTTCCACTAACCCCCTTCCATTTCTAGATGTTAGCATTAAAGTAAAAAAATCAATGTGAAGAAACATACTGTCTAGTCCTCTGGTTAGCAGGCCAGGTATGGAAGTTGCCCTTGAAAACCAATACTTGGGAAAGAAGTAAAATCTCGTAGAAAAGAAATCAGGTTTATGTATGGGCCACCATTCAGAAAGATGTAAGAGCTGTCACCCTTACAGGTCCCTCTTGGGGAAGTAAGGTATAAGCATGTTCATAAGGATGAAGGAAAGGACAGGGAGCCCACAGCAGGGGGCGTATGGCATGAATAAGACCTTCCTCACTCAGGCCTCCCTGGGGCTATGCAAGCCTATTTCTTTTCTGCGAGTTAAGTCCATAGCAAGTTCCATGGTGTTATTTGATTCAGTGGACTGAAGAATAAGTGGTGTGATGCTTGCTGATGTTATCTAAAGGTCACCAGATGTTCCTGGCTCCATAAGTCAAAGGAAAGGTTATTTAGGAGTGAGCAATATGATCTTTGACAGAATTCAGAATGCCTTGCAGGAGGAGATGGTCCTGTCAAAGACAACTCCCAAAGGAGCAGGCTCCACCACACCTCCAGAAGACCTCCAGGGCTCTTCAAGCTTGCCACTTGCCACTCTTTTCCAACGGCTCACTCTGCTTCACTTTCCTGACCTCTGCTATCCTGGTCCTGGCCAGGTCTGCTCAAACAGTGCCTTCAAGAATTTAGTCTCCACCTCAGACTACAACGTTCTCTCTTTTCCTGCTCCAGAAAAACTTTGAATCCCTCAAGAATCTGCCATTTCCCAGTTGTAGTGAAGCTCTAATTAACTTAAATTCTATTAGGGTGGAATTATTCCCTTTGTGAGACAGCTCTTGGAGAGATTTGTATTTAAATGAGAACGAAGGAAGGAAGCAAGGAAGGAAGGAACGAAGGGAGAGAGGAAGAGAGGGAGGGAGGGAAGGGAGAAGAAAGAGAGGGAGGGGAATAGGGAGAGAGAAATGAGAAATGAGAGAGGGAGGGAGAGGAAGGGAAAGAGAGGAGAGAGAGAAACAAGAGAGGGAGGTACTGAGGGAATGCAAGCCTGGTGTGAGCCTCAAGTCTGGTTTATTGAGGATTTAGAAGCCTTATTTGAAGACTAGGTAGGTACCGGGCTTCAGCAAACAACTGCAAACAACACAGATTAAGTAGCATGACAGGCGAAGTGAGATAATATGCTTAAGACTGCAAAGACAAAGCTGAATTTCAGTTTCTATTCTTTATTGTTATTTGAGTGGGAGCTCTCTAGTAGGTGCCAGCCCTATTCTCCTGTCACCACCTTTTAGAGTTTTTAGGACACGCTAATGAAGGAATGTATGCTCTGAGGCTTCCGTGTTCTCAGACTGCGCAGCTCTGGCTTCCCTAGTTCTCCAGCTTACAGATGTCCATGCGAGACCACCTGGCTACTGATTGTGTGAGCCAACCCAAGAAACCTTGCCAATATAAACAAATACATTTTCTGGGGAACCCTGACTAGGACAACAGGCTTTATCATTTGTACAGATAAAATTTAGAGGTGATAGGTGGTGGACACCACGAGAAAAGTAACATGTCTTCCATGTCGTAGTTAGACAAAGTGGGATACAGAGTCAGGAAGTAACGTACCCCAGGTCTATTGTCAGTAAATGGTGGAGCAGGGTTTGAATCCTGTCATTTCTGGATATAATTCTGCACATGCATGGGTGAACGTGCACACAACGTGCACACACACACACACACACATTTTGTTGTGGTTTGAACCTGGGGGTTTTGTGCATGCTAGACAAGTCGTCTACCACTGAACTGTACCCTCAGCTCAGCAGAGTTATATTCTTTCTTCTTAAATTGTTTCGTCCCTTATTTCCAAGGGCCCAAATGACCTAGGACTCAATGCACTGTACTCTGTACTGACGCACTGTTACCAGTGACGTAGCTCCTTACAGCTAAGGGCTCAGGCCTTTACCAGAGCTTTTTTTTTTTTCCCCCTACTGACCACTTTATTTAAAAAAGATTTACTTTATTATAAAGTGTTATATTCTTAAGCAATATAGTACAATGCATCTCAGAAATGGACTTTATGTATAAATACTGGTCAACTTGAAGCTGAGTCTTGCCCCACCTCTATGGCTGTCTCTATCTCTGGCAAGGCCTTACTAAACATTCTAGGCTGTTCTCAAACTCCTTATCCTCCTACCACAGCTTCCTTAGTGTTAGGGTTAAAGGCATAAGCCTCCGCAGCCAGCTGGCATAGCTCTTTAAATACTTTGCTTGATTTAACAAGCGCATGGCTTTGGAGCCCAGCCTCAGCTCAAGCTTCAGAGCTCCAGCTGAAGGAACCCTGGAGGCTGACCTGGATTCGAATGTCCTCAGCGGCCACCACAAGCATGTGGAGAGGTGGCAAGGCCTTGCCACAGCTTTCTACATATTACCTTATTTAACCCTTGCTGCAGCTTTCTGAGATACTTTCACAGTATTACCATTCTGCATGATGCCTGGTAGACAAAATCAGGCAATCAGAGAAGGAAATGTCTGTTCTCAGCTGATAGAGTTCTTCCACCTCCCTGGAAAACCTGCCAGAGAACGTGATACCTGAACAACCCATAAGTGAGCGAAAATAGTGTCATAAAAGAATTTGACTTCTGTATCAGTGACGCCAGCCCAGGTCACCATGTAAAGACTTATGTCATCTCCTGGCAGCCGTTTTTGGGTGCAGAGGGAACCAGACTTGGGATAAATTAATTAGTTCTCCATGTGACAAGTGTTGGCAAAGCAGAATCCTCATGGGGAAGAGTCTCCTCAAGGGGGAGGTGTGGGGCACAGAAATGCTGTAAACGGCGTCAATATGCAGCAGCATTTGGTGAATTCAGGTCAGAGAGGAGATGAGAAGAGAGGGGTGGAAAGGGAGGAAAGGAGATGGGAGGAAAGGGGAGCGTAGCGGGCAGGAAGATGACTCAAGGCCGCACACCTGGAGCTCGGTGCCTGCAAGCAGTTTCCAGGGCAAACATATGCACTGTGATTGGCCAGGATGGGAGAAAGATCATCGTGAACCGCATGCTCCAGGCCAGCATCTTCTGCGGCTTTCTTCTTGCTGTGCCTGGCCAGAGTTCTTTGATGTTCTGGCTCCAACAGCCATGAATCACAAACAAACACAAATCATCCATCACCCTCTGTGAAGGATCATCTGCTGAGAGGTTAAATTTCCTATGATCCTGTACAAAACCCATCTCACAGAAATGGCACATTGATCATATTTAGTAGCAGTAGAAAAATCAGAGTGTTTGGCTGGGAGAAGCTTTACCTGTGACTACACCAAACAAAAGGCCTTTAATCTATTTCTTCTAACGAGGCTCAGGTGCCTCATAGAGGAACACTCGGAGATTCTGCAACAGCTCTGGAGTTTGATCTCAACAGAGGAATGTGTGTAATTACTGAATGGGGGCAGAGGAACTTATAGATATTATAAAAGAAAAAGGATGATGGGAGTTTAGAAGTATATTATGAAATGGTTATAGTGGTTCAGTCAGCATTGCCTGCCAAAATTCTAATAATCAGGTAAACCTTCAAAAGTTTCTAGGGATCTTGTCAGTTTTATCACCTTTTTTCCAGATGAGTTGATACCTGCATGAACTCTGTTGTGTTAAAGTATCAAACTTATTTATGATTCTCATAGCACAGAAGAGGAGGCAGCTGCTGCTGGCTACCTAAATCACCAGGCCATCTATCTGATCACTTACTTAATGAATTGTGGTGGAGCTGTCTATCAAAGCTTCTCATGCTACTTCCTGCAGCAGACAGGAAGTCTTCAGAGTCAGCGTGTGTACTGGAGCCCTGTGTCTTGGAGCCTGTTGTGAGCTGGAGAGGGAGTGGTAGCCAAAGACTACTTTACTTAATTTCAGAAGGGGTGGATGTCTTTCTGGTTGTTACTGCTGAAGGTCAAATTATTTTATTTTATTTTATTGCCAGCCCTAGGGCTTGTACTCAGGGCCTGAGTGCTGTTCCTGTGTTCATTGCTCAAGGCTGGTGCTCTACTACTTGAGCTTCAGCTTTACTTCTGGCTTTTAAGTAGTTAAGTAAAGATAAGAGTCTCATAGACTTTCCTGTCCTGTCTGGCTTAAAAAAGCAGTTTTTTTTACTTATTTATTTATTTTAAAATACTTATATACTGAACAGGGTACCAATGTCACACCTATATTCCTAGGAGGCTGAGATCTGAAGATGATGGTTTAAAGTTAGCCTGGACAGGAAAGTCCATGAGACTCTTATTTCCAGTTAACCAGAAAAAAGTCAGAAGTAAAGCTATGGCTCAAGTGGTAGAGCACCAACCTTGAGGGAAAAAAGCTAAGAGACAGAATTCAGGCCCGGAGTTCAAGCCTCAATACTGGCTCTCTCTCTCTCTCTCTCTCTCTCTCTCTCTCTCTCTCTCTCTCTCTCTCTCTCTCTCATTATCACCTTCACACTCAGCTAGGTATCTCTGCTCCTTATTCCACATGTTGGACTCCATCTACCCTTGGAAGTACTTCCACCTCTGTTACACCTTGGTGTTGCTATTTGCCTTCCTATAGGTGTTAGATGTTTGCTCTTTTTCCAGTGTCCTCTCATAGGAGGATTTAACATCCTCACGGTATCTCTCTTTCATACCCCTGTCCTCTTCTAGCTCTGTTTTCATCTTCATTTTTATTTAATTATATTTCATTTATTAGCATTATACCCTTCTAGCTCTTATATCACAATTCAAGATACATCCCAATGAAATTAGTACCAAAGTCAATGAAAAGTTATAGGAATATTACCAATGGAACGCAATGTGATTTTCCTGATTTCTTGTATGTATCTACAAGGAGTAAATAGTTCTCTAACACTTCATACATGTACCTGATACTGCTAGATTCCCTCCAACACATTTATAAAGTACTCACATACTATTTAAGTGAACTTATTTGCTACTTACTTACAATACTAGGTGTCTATAATACTATTTATTTGCTGACTTACTACCCACTTTTGCATACTTAAAAACAATCCTTGTAAGTTACCTACAATAATCTGCAAATCAGTAATGAGTATTAAGCTCCTTGCTGCAAGGCAGAACACCAGAAGAGAGCATATGACTTTGACAGAGTTAGGCTAGAGAAGAAAACTTAGTGGAAAATATTTACAAGACTTTGGGAATTTAGTCTCAATGGTATAGAGATGTGAATTTACTGGGCTTTGGCAATATTAGTAGGAGAAAATTGGTTAGTACTAGGGAAGAATGCTCTTGAAGAAAGTCTTAATAAGTACAGTGTTTGATAAATGACTTGCTCACTGTTTTTTAAATTGAAAAGCTATTTGCCAAAATGAGAAATTATTTGCACAGACAAATTGGTTTCTAAGAATTTCCAAAAGTAAACAGTGACATTATTAATTTCCTGCCTTGTCCTTCTGGGCAAAAGAATAAAGTTATTTTGACAGAGAAGATCTCAATTTTCCGCTATGGTAATTAAGCCCTACACATTTCTTCGTCTCCCATTTCCTTCTTCTCCTCCTGTTCACCCCTTCTCTCCTTTCTTTCCTTTCCTTTAAATGAAGGCTTTCATCCTAGGGAGCCATCCATTTTCTTTGTCTTGTCAAAGCCAGATGGTTTTCTGTGCTTGTGGTGTACTAGAGATTGTGGGAATTCTCTCTATTACATTCTGGTGCCAGACTTTATGTTTCC
Organism: Perognathus longimembris pacificus; assembly: GCF_023159225.1. NCBI lineage: Eukaryota > Metazoa > Chordata > Mammalia > Rodentia > Heteromyidae > Perognathus > Perognathus longimembris. The sequence continues at coordinate 32,059,409 of NC_063181.1, read as the reverse complement.
TAGACTTTCCTTCTCATCATAATCTGGCAGATCACATCTAGCAACTTCCTTTCCTTGCCTGTCCTCCCTTGCCTTTCCCTCTCCTCTACTCTTTGCTTCTTCCCTCTTCTCTCTCCTCTCTCCTCCATTGTACTCCAGGAGTTTCAATGTCTGAAAGAATTTTCATTCCATTTTGGTTATTTGACTACTAGACTGGATGGTATATAATTCTAAAGTGAAACTATACCTTTCATAATATTCAAGACAGTGTACTATTATCCTCTGAGTTCCAATATTGCTTTGGAAAAATTACAGTGATTTCTGGCTTATCTCCTTATAATGATGAGCCTTAGAATAGCCTAGTTTCAATCAATAATGTGGGCCACATGCTTAGGCTTATCCCAAATTAATCCCTTTCTAATTTTCTGGAATATTTGTGTATCTCTGGCTTATAGTCCTTATTAAGTACTCCCAATTATCACCTTTTAATCTATCATTTTCTACCTCTTGCCTTGTGATCATTTTCTCATTTTTGTCATTTCTCCCCCAATTTCTTCCTAGCTTTCAGATGGTGGTCCACATCCTAATATCCTGCTGTTTCCTCTCCCATTCTCCTCCTCCTTATAGATTAATAATCTTTTTATTACTTCACTGAAAAATCTGCTAGGAATTTAAGAAAATTGGGTGCAACTGTTTTTCATTCTGACATATGTAACCATAAGTTTACACTTATTGGTATGAAATTTTGTCAGTTTATTTTTCTCTTTTAAGAAGATGAAATGATAATAAATACAAAATATACCTGTAATTTTTTTTAAAGAAATGATTTTGATGGATGCCTCATTTCTGCCTTTTTATCTAACTCATAATTCACCTATATCTGAACGTCATATTTTTATTTCCTTAGCATACAAAATAAATCTATGTATTAAAAATTTTCATTTATTTTCCAGCTATTTTTGTTTATTAAAGACATATTTAAGGCCAGAAAAGCCCAAATGAAGACAGTACTAATGATATGTCATAGATATTTATGTAGTTTTGTTGGGGCTCAGGAATCAATAGCCCAAAGTTTGGTTCCTTGACACACAGAACTGCAGAAACAGTCTCAGATTTTTTTTTACCACCTTAATTCTAAATCTGCCAAGCATAAACAATTACCTCAATTAATTTTATTAAACTGATATCACAGAGCAAGAGACTAACAATCATATACCAGAGCCCAGAAGAACTTTGTCACATTGCTTGTTCTTTGAGCCCAACAATTTCTTCTAAAAATCATTTACTATGCCTCTACGTGATCAAGAGCTGTCCCTCATCGCCCTCTCACCTAAAAAGGATATTTATACTCTAACCATCTGGACACTGCTTTTAGTTTTCATATTTTATATCCATGGGTCTTAGACTTATGCATATTAATAATTTTTGCTTGATTTTTCTGCCATTAATTGATCTGCTGTGTATTTTATAGTCTATAATAATCAGAACTTCAAAGGGAAGTTTCAAGTCCTCTGTAGTTTGGTGTTAAGCAGTGAATGAATTCATTCCTCCAGAATAGGAGACTTCAATACAAGACAATATTTTCTCAACAAGAGAAACTATCAGGAGCCAGCAGAGAGGAAAAAAAGGAAGAAATTCCTAGCTATGTCCTAAGAGCTTTAATATTTAAGGTAGTAGTTGTGCTATTACTACAAGTATTCCCAGCTTTTCATCCTGCGTCTTCATGTTCTTAGACAAGAAAAAGTCTGAAGTTTCTGATTGGGTCAGATAGAAACTGGCAGCACATGGCAAATAACTGCAAGAAAAGCTGTTGGAAGGGTTTGCCAAGATTCTCAGACCTTAGTGGCGCTATGGCTTGATGGACCGCACACCACCTGCTGAGAATAGAGCAGGAACTGGATGGCTAGATTTGTGTGGCCACTGGCCTTAAATCAGAATGTTTTTTTAGAATCTGCAATGTAAAAAATACTGACTTTCTCTTTAACCGGAGTTAATTAGGGAAATGGTTTTAATTGCCCACAGCTGGATGTGTTGTTGTTGTTTTTGACATGTTGTACTGACTTCTACTTGAATGATACTGTGATTTCGGTTGTATTATGGTTGGTAAACAATGCATGTTAACCTGACCCACTCTCCAGCATGCTTCCTTTGCCACATTTGGGGGAACATGGCTGGGCGGCATGTTGCTAAAGAAGCCAGCTGTTGTGTTTTCTGGCAAAGTGTTTACCTATCTGATAAGAGCCATCTCTCCATCTCCATCTCTCCCCACTCTTTCACACACGAAATGTGATTATTCCTATACTAACATATTGTTATAATGAGAGGGAAACAGCAGCCATGTTAGAACCCTGAAGAAAAGATCTAGAAAATTTATGTCTAAAAGGGCTAATATAAAAATAGTTTACTTTGAATTATATGTAAATTATGTGATAGGGGAAATACAAGAATAGAAATAATTCTCTCCATTTAGAAAAATGGGTGTTTTGTGTTTATGCGAATCCTGGTATGTTTAATCTGTATATTTAGATATTTAAAATACTACCCACATAAGAGCAAAACAAAGTTACCATTTGAACTTGAGGCCCACTGCTTATTTGGTTCTTAGCTACCGCTTTCCAAGTGAAGTGCCATTACTTGGCATCTGTAAGAATTTTTTTGATAAATTCCTAAACTTTCATCTTCCTACAAATCACATTAAAACAAATTTGAATGGTGTAAATATACCTCCCATCCCTCCTCCCAGAACAAAACGACAGCAAAAAAGACAACCACAGAAGAAATCTGATTCAACTTTGGGCTTTTGCAGCAGTATCCATTATATTTTTTCATGTAGACTTCTTATGTGAGGAAAAAAAGATCAAAACAAAACATTTATGCCTCCATAATAACATGTTAAATTACTAGAAATAATTTATTACTAATACAGACCTCACATGTGGTCACAATTATTCTAACAGTTTCACCCTTTCAACATTTTCACCCAATTCTACTCTACCACACCTTTCCTCACTCTTCTTAATTCTGTGGGATATACATTGGATTCTTGACTTCATTCTCCCTCTCTTATTTGTTTACTCCTTGCCCTTGGCCTCACCCTTTCCGGTACCTGCTTTCTGGTGTTTCCTTCTGCTGAATTTGGACTTTTTTATGGGAAATTTCTAAAGGGTTTATTTCAAGGTCCTAATATAATATTTCATTATTTAAACATTAAACATTATATTAAGAATAGCCATTAAAGAAATTAGCATTTTTGTCTATCTCTCATCACACTAACTTTCCAAGATTTTCCCCATGTGTTGGGTTATTATACATTATTACTGCTTGTTAATTATGTACACTTTAATACATTTTATGGAAAAGTTGTACTGTATTTGCCTTCCATAGTGATATGTGGCTTTTTTGCATAATTATACCTAATGCTGTTTAATTGGTCTTGATTTTTACCTTTCCAGGATTTCCTATTCATAACTTCTTAAGTTTGACTAATTAGTTGTTCAGTAAAAGTACATCTCAAACATTTGTTTTTCACAAAGGATGGCTGACCTAGCTATAACAATATAGTGAAAATTAGGCAATTATGTTGAATAAAATCTTTCTGTCTTTACTAGGAACTCCAAGATATGGAAACAAGGTTTTCCTTTATTGTTGTTTTTAATGTACTATGTGAAATTATTTCTTTTGTTTTTCCTTTCCTATGGTTTATTCCCTGTTGTCATTGTATTTGATCTTGGTACCATGGGTATTGTATATATGTTTATCTGAATTAGGGAAGGGGAACATCAAAATGGTGAGACAAAGGATAAAGGGTGAAGCAACCCAATAGCAATATCCAGAAGACAATTACTTGCAAATTAACTGTACAACTGGGGGTGGGGAGGGAAGGTGGGAGAAAAATGAGGGAGTAGGTATGATAAGAAATGTACTCACTACCATATGTATGTAACTGTAACCCTTCTGTACATCACCTTGACAACAAAATTAAATTAAAAAACCCTTTTTTTCTCCCTTGCAAAGTCTTAGACAATAAAATGAGCTTGACAGGGCCCTTGGATTACAACTCAGATGAAACTACTCAAGAACTTCAAGAAATACTTCCTGGAAGTTAAGAAAATGGCAACTCACCATTTCCACCTCATTTCCACTGGAAGTGCTGAGAAGCAGTGGCCTCTAGAGCTCTGGGAACTGTCTGGGGTTCAGGCTCCTTTGCTAGGACAATTAACCAACTAAAAGGGCAGGGAAGTGCTTAAAGCAGTCAGAGCAGACAGAGGTTGTTTTACACAAAAGCAAGAAGGAAAGAAATAGTAGAAGCAGGGGTCCCTAGCTGGGGGTCTGCAGTCCCCTCCCCTCCCTCTCTATACAGGTCCCTCACCTGCTTCTTACTTAGGGTGGGCTCCTGGTTCCATTTATGGAGGAGTGCACCTGTGCTCTAGGGTGTCTTGTGATTGATTTTCCCCTCTCCACTGAGTCATCTCCACAAAAGGCGAGTGTCTTTCTGAGTCATCGCTTGATGGCACATTTATCCTGCTGAGTCTTCCCTCCACCTCAAGTTGGAATTGGCCTCAGCTACCATCTCTTCCTACCCAGCTGGGGAGTCCTCAGGTCCCCCACTAGGGCTGCCCACTCTGTACCATGCCTACTCTATAACCTCAGTTCTCCTGCATTCCTGGTCGTTCTGAGTTACCCCACAGCCTGCTAATTTTATATTTTGCCTCTTTATGAGACATAATACCAATGGTTCCAAGACAGCTGCTTACACAGATGGGAGTAAGCCACCCACATTCAGCTGCTCTTTGCCTTTTACTTCAGCTTCTCAGTGAACCATGATTTTCACATGGTACGGTGCTCCTCTGCACCAGATAACAACCATCTACCAAGAGCATTCCCCATGTTGCAATAGCCAGTTTCTATCCCGTTCCAGGCTTTTCAAATCAAAGATTTTAAGGGGGATTTTTGTTTGAAAGGCTCTTCTGCATGCTTCCTCTTGCCATTTCTTTTTATTCTGTGAGGTTCCTGGAAGAGCCTCCTGTGAGTTCTGTGTCTTCTCATCAGTGCTTCATGTAGAATTCCCCAGGAATCTGACGTCTCAGTGGAATTAACACTCATGACAGGTTATTCTCTTTTCTTCTGTGCTTTGTATTCCATGAATGTCTTGTTGATGATTTTAAAAGTGAGCAGTTGATTTTTACTGTGTCTTCAGATTTCACTATTTAGCCACATAGGTGCACTACAGAGGGTGACAGCTGAAAGTTACAACGTCCTGCTTTGAAGCATGATATGAGCTTGTGCACTGCTTTAACTCCTGCATGGCATTCTGATCATGAGCTCACCCAACATTCGTATTTGTTGGGGGAGAAATTTATAGGGAAGAGTACACCTAGAAAGGGGTTCAAATTGTATACTTCAACTGGAGATGGGTACAAACATTCCAGAGAGTCTCAACCACCTCCTGTGTAATGACAGTTGCAATGTTGAGTGTCTTGTGACTTGGGTAATGCTTTCTTTTTTTAAAAAAAATACTTATTTATTGTCAAAATGATGTACAGGGGTTACAGTTTCATATGTAAGGCAGTGAGTACATTTCTCATCAAACTTGTTACCTCCTCCCTCATTTTTCTCCTCCTCCCCCACCCAGTTGTAGAGTTGAACAGTTGTCTTGTAAGTATTGCTGTTGCATTGGTTCACCTTTTATCCTTTGTCTTTCCATTTTGGTGATGCTTTCTTTTTTCCCAAGAATGTGCCTCAACTTGCTTCCGTTCTGATTCTCAAGGCAATGCAGCCAAACTTATCCCCAAATTTTATCCTAAGAACCTTTTGTTTTGTTTTGTTTTTGCCAATCCTGGGCCTTGGACTCAGGGCCTGAGCACTGGCCCTGGCTTCTTTTTGCTCAAGGCTAGCATTCTGCCACTTGAGCCACAGCACCACTTCTGGCCGTTTTCTGTATATGTGGTGCTGGGAATTGAACCCAGGGCTTCATGTATATGAGGCAAGCACTCTTGCCACTAGGCCATATCCTCAGCCCCCCTAAGGGCTTTAAAGTTAGAACTAACAAGCAATGCAAACCACATACTCCCTTCAGTCTGTTTATTTCCTAAATGATTTATTTACTTATGGAGAATACTTTCCATACTTCCAATACATATGAAAATGTACTTGAGAAACAGAAAAAGAATATCTCCCCATCATTGTAGATAATGTTTCTTTGGGGTAAATTCTCACTTTAACCTAAGTCCATGCTCCTTTCTTCATACATTTGCTCATTCAACTTACTTAGTTTTGGTGGACTTATATCAGGTGGGCTCTCTGAATTAGGCTCTCTGATTCCTTTACCAACCTTATTTCTGTCATTAGTTAAAATCTCATTAGTAAGCATTCAGCTTTCTACTTCTATGACAAATTTTGGAATAAATTCCAAGAGCTTCACTTCCATATAAAACTAAGTAAGAGAAAAAAGAAAGAAAGAAAAGGAAAATCGAAGGTCATTATTTCTGTAATCCTTGAGGCAAAGGTGTTGTTTTTTTTTTTAATAACTTGACAAATTGGATTCATAGCTTGGTGATAATTCAGGTAGCATATGTTATATAAATGCCAAGAAATGTACTCTCAAAATATTTTTCCACAGACTCTGACAGTGTTTACAAAATATTTATAAGTGATGTATTCTGCATTTTAAAAAATAATTACATTCCTAACCAACACTTTTTACATATTCTTTACTCCCAATTGGTTCACATTTCTCTTAGGCAATCAATTCACATCACTCTCTGGAATGTAGTTTTTTAGGAGGAATTTTTCACTGCCTTTCTGATTTATGAGAACAAGCAATTTGTACAATAATCTTAAAATGTTATAATGATTAAATAAATCACCATAAATAAGTTGCTTAGAGAAAATTCTCTTGCTTGAGACAGAAGGAAAATTTAAAAAAGGGAGAAATTTTTTCTGCTCACCTTGAAAGGTCCTAGTGAATATTAACCCTCACAACAAAAGGCAAACCTAGAAGAGAAACACACAGAAAACTTACCGCATCACACTTTCACATGACTTCATTTCGAAGACCCAGATGGGCAGGGCATGAATTATCCATGTTCATGCTTTGTGCCACACTTTGGATCTGTAATGTTTCCCAAAGGCCCACGCACCCTAGACTTGGGCCCCATTGCACTATCGGACAATGCCAGAACATTCAGGAGGTATGGCCTAGTAGGAAGGAGTTAGGTTATTGAGAATATGGACTATTGGGACCCAACCCTTCTTGTAACTCCATTTGCGTCCTGAGTGCCAGGAGGTGAGCACTTTCCTCTGCCACATACCCACTGTGCTATCAGTGCTGCCATAGGTCCAAGTGACCATGGACTGAAATCTGCGAGCCCAAATTACCCGTCCTCCTTAAGAGTGGATTATGTCAAATATGCTGTCACAGAAACGGAAAGTGGCGAATTTTAGGTTTAATAAAGCTTGTCAGCTATGTAGAAATAAGATTGGAGAAAAGAATATGATGCTAACAGATTGAGTGGAAAACGCACCAGTCTGTCTAAGTTCTTCTTAGTCCTTCCCTGTAGTGTTTCTTCCTTTTGGATGTGTTGCATGATGCTTTCTGGAGTAAAGGCCTTATGGCCTATATTCAAATACATTAGGTCAGAATTCCTTACTGACTGGCTATTCACAAAAAGGCATGGAGGTTAGAGTAATATTTCCAGGATTGATGCTGGCTTTGAGAAAAAAGGATTGTATGGTTTCATTCTAATTTCTATTGTTTTCCCCAGAGGAAAATAGAAGGGAAGGGAAGGAGGATAGAAGAAAGAAGCTTGCTTCTTAGGTAGCTTTTCAGAACTTCACTTTGGGATATTGGTTTCTGAGTCCCCTTGCTTTTAAACTATAATAAAATTAGCATTACTAAGTGGATCATCAGTTTATCATTCATAGCCCCAAAAGTTCTCTTTCTGCATTCTGTTCAGAGGAATATACTGAAGATCATTTATATTTTCTCGTCTGAGGCTCCTGAGAATGAGAATTGAAATAAAAGGCTAAGTTTGTTAGAAGGTGGGCAGGATACCAGGCTTTCCCTGGCTCCACTCCTAGACCAACCTGCTGTGCAGCCTGTATCCTGGGACCTCTACCTTCCTTGGCCCAGGTCTCACCAATCAACATCAGTGATGCTGAATTTTACCCGAAGCCTGTTTTCCTAGAGCAAAGGAAAAGCGCTCACTCATTCTATTCCTCAGAAGTTTGCTATAGAGATTTCCCTCAGGTCTCAGAATTGGGGTTTTTCCTCCTTTTTACCTATGCCAAGGCCAGACATAGACCCGTCAAATTCCTGTTCTCAGCCTCCTAAACACTCAGTAGAAACATTTTCCAGCAGATCAAGGATAATCATCAAAATTCCACTGGAACACTGAAATGTTGCTCATTCCCAGTGTGAGCTAGCCAACACCAGGAAATAAGCTGCTCCAGGCAGAACTCCCTGACTTGCCATCAATCATGCTGTAACTACTTCTTTCCAGCCTGTTTACTCCTTTCTCTGAAACTGAAGCTCATCTCCCTAGCCTCTGAGTTACTTGCAGGTTCTCTGTCCCAGCACTGTTCATGTTGCCGTCGTGTCCTGCTCCCATTGCAGTGGTACCTTTCCCTGCCTTGGAAATCATCTATTTGATGTTTATCCAGCTCACAGTTTAAAATCCTTGACAACATACCAGATCCTGGGGGCTTTTGCCTGTAATCCTAGCTACTCAGGAAGCTGAGTTTGAAGCGAGTCTGGAAGACAAATCTGAGAGACTCTTTATCTTCATTTAACCAGCAAAAAGAGAGAAGTAGAGATGTGGCTCAAATGGCTGAGGGCCAGCTTTAAGTAGATAAGCCAAGTTCAAACCCGCACTTAGCACCAGTACGCGCATGCGCGCGCGCACACACACACACACACACACACACACACACACACACACACACACACATACAAACAAAAACAAAGAAACTTGATAACATAAACTATGGCAATGTTTACAACACAATACTCTAAAATGTAACCTTTGGCATGTCAAATATATCTTTTTGTTTTGTGTTTTTGTTTTTTGGGGGTTTGGATATGAATTCTGGTCCTCATCATTGCTCGGCAGTTGCTCTAATCATTGAGCTATACCCTAGCCCTAATTCCTACTAGTTACTTTTGAAATTTTCCAGCCTGAGCCTGGATAAGATTCTTTTATATTAGCTTCCTGGTAGCTAGGATAACAGGCACACATTGAGAATGTGTCTCATGAACTTACTCTAAACAGGCTGGCCTCAAACCTCAGTCTCAACAATCTCAGCTTCCTTAGTATCTAGGACGACAAGCATGAGCCACCTGCACCCAGCTGCAGGTTGAATCATTTAAGCTGAAAGAACATAAGAATTGGATGATAGAGGACTCTGATCTCCCATTATCTTCTGAAGCAAGCCAGAAGAAGCCCTGGTAATAGATGTGAGAGGTATCCTCTCCAAACCTAGAAGGAAGAAGACTTAAGAGGGTTGGGAATGAAGTGGCCTTGTAAATTTCCTCCCATCTATCACTCTTAGCTTACAGCCTGTCCTATTTTCCCATCTTTTCTTTTTCTGTACCAAACTTTCTATGAAAATACTCAGGTTGGCTTCTGCCTCCAGGCTTATTTCCCTTATGTTACATGAAACTTACATAAGCTAAACATGTGTGCTTTTCTGAGCTAGAGTGTGGCTCAACTGGAGAGCCCTTGCTTAGGTTCTATCCTCAGAACCAAACAAACACACACACACACACACACACACACACACACACACGAGCAAGTCTAATTGCTATTTGACCTCTAAGTTACGTTTTTTTCTTGGTAATGTATGAATTGTCAGTGTAATTTTCAGTGACTTTAGCCAGAGAAGAGCCTAAGACAGTAGAATGGAAAAGATAGATTTTATAGTATTTTTTCTTCCCATGACTACTGAATTCCACTATTAACAAGAAAAAAATATACTGGCATCCACTCTGTCCTCTGGTTACTACCTTTTGAGCAGAGGGAAATGAGAAAGGAGAGTAGAATCGTGGGGTCAGGTGGGGAAAAGCTAGCCTGAGCCAGGAGGTGGGGGTTGAGCTGAACATCACCGGTTTCCTCTTCCTGGCATTTGCTAAGCAGCAAGGGAGACTTCCTTGAAGTGACTTCCAGTTCCTGCAAGGGTCCTGGGCACTCCAGCCAGCCTGGAACTTGCTTCAGGGAGACCTCAAAAAGAACAAACAACAGCCACCGGATGGCACCAAATACTGTCCTCAGAAAAGGCAGATTTCTATGATAAACGTGATCTAGGTGCAAAAGCTCTCATGGTCCATTCAGGTCCAGAAGCACTCAGTCATGCCAATTTTGCACTGGCCTGCATTTTAACTTTTGGCCCTTACTCATCATGTTACAATCTTAAAACAAATCATAGTTTATTTACCTTCTTAATGAGAAATGCAAATAGAAATAGAATTTCCATCCTAAAGGCATTTATTTATTTGGATCCAGATATATGCCCACACAATAAGGTAGTGTATTTAGGGCTCCCTGATGGGAATTTGTATCCAATATTTTAGGTAGAGGCTGGAGAGGGAAAGGCTATTTAAAAGTAAGAACCAATGCTCTTCTCTCTAGACGTGGAGACAAATAGTATTGGGAGTTCCATTGTTTTAGGAAAATCATTTGGATGGAACTCTCAGTTATGCAAGACATTGGGAAAGCAGACATTCATAGTGGGGAAATTACTGCACAGAATACCAAGCAAAGGTTCCCTTGCTGCATACTTAGAAGGGCTCTTTCAATCAAGCAACACTTACTTGTGTATTCATTCATTCATGCATTCATTTATGTATTTATTTATTTAATCTAGGTATTACAGTAGGAATTCAAGGCCTCTCACTTTTGCTTGGCTTTTTACACTCCGGGCAGCAGCTCTGTCACTTGAGCCATACCCTTTTATTTTCTGGTTAACTGGAGGTAAGTGTCTCAAGGAGACACTTTGGAAGTGTTTCAAGCAAGCCTGGGGTCTCTTTGAACCCTTACCCTCAGATCTCAATCTCCTGAGTAGCTAGGATTACAGGTATGAGTCACTAGGGCCTGACCATTTCTGAGCAGTGTACAATATAAAACTACATTTTATATGGAGACCAAACAAACACATAGCTGTTTCACAAAACTGTTTCCTTATCATAGAGAAGTCATAAATAATTCATATTTCTATTTTATGTATTCAAAATATCTGTGGTTATCCATTATATTGACCACAAGTGTTAGGAAAAGAGAGGGTCAATACTTCAACAAGTATTCCACTGAATTGCAACCTGCAATTTTAAAACAAATTTATGAGAAAAATATATCATTTCCAAACATGAATTTGCAAAGGGACTCATTTCTCTTCCTGTGGTCATTAAGAGTCCATCCTTGGCCAAAGTCTGCACAAGATCCATCATCTCCTTAAGAGCCCAATTTCAGCTAGTAACTTTCTAAGTGGGGGTAGCCAGAACCTTCACCCTTGATGTCTGACCATGTTGGCCTGCATTTATCAAAGATCTTGTCAAATCAGTTTAGCAGGAATTTCCCAATTCCGAACTGATTTCCCATTCCCTGACCCAGCCTCCTGTTTCCTTCTGTAAATTTCCACCTTTCTTGTGTTCAGAGTTGAGTCCCCTTTGATAATAAAACCTCTATTTTTGTTTCTTTTTTTCCTTCATGCTGGTACTAGGACTTAAACTCAGGCCCTTGCACTTGGATATTTTTGCTCAAAGGTGGTACTCTATTACTTGAGCTACATCTCTGGTTTTAGTTTTTGGTTGTTAAATAGAGATAGTCTAGCAGATTTATCTGCCTGGGTGGGCTTTGAACCATGATCCTCAGATCTCAGCCTCCTCAGTAGCTAGGATTACAGGCATGAACCACTGGCCCAATAGCAGCTTCTTTTACTTGTATTTCAATAGTTCCTGGCTAAAATTTGTTTTTTGTTTTTTTTTGTTTTTTTTTTTTTTTACCATTTTAACTGCTGCTCAGTTCTAGTTTTCTTTGATAGTAGAGCTATGCATATTTTTGCTCAAGTAATTTCTTGCAATCATTTCCAGGTCAGAAATGACCTAGAAACTGCAGGAAATCCTGCAATGTACATCGTCACTTTCCACTGTTTGACACATCAGAAAACTGTTACCAACCTGGGCTTGTCACTGAACCAGGTCCATTTTTCCCACTGTGCAGCATGCCAGTCACTGAGTTGAACAGTTTTGCCAAAGTGAATTTATTCACAAGGTGGCCCAGCCTGAGGCAACAGGAAAGCAAGTGTCAAGTCTGCCCCCTTGAAAATTGTATTTCAAGATATTTGCAGGATAGAGAAACAGGTTTCCTGAGGTGTGGGGAAAGGCGATTAGCAGTAAGGAAAATCACAACTGTTAATGGCCTTTGTATAGGTAGTCAAACCTGGTGGCTTTGGATAGGATACATATTCATAACACAGAAGCATTACCATGGGAGGTTTGGTTTCTGACATCCAAATGCCGCCCAGGGGACACTTGTGTGGATGCAAATGAGTGATCTCTCATTCAACTGGTTTGAACTCGCTCCAAGTTCCTGAGAAACCACTTACACAACTGTTAGCATTGTGCCCCATTGCGTCAGAGATGCTCCTATAGCACAGCATACAGGAAATATATCACTGATTTATAGGAATTCATTACTTACCCATGCAACCTCTAAAATTAGTGGTAAATACAAGTACCAAGAAGTCATTGGAGCTAGAGGGTTTATTCAATAGCTTTCCTCTTGAATTCAGATTCATGTGTTCAACCTGGAATGTATTCCCAGTGTTATTAAAAAATAATCTGGAGCCTGTTGATGATGGTTGACGGGCTTCTTCTAATTAAATTGTGCCTCTGGGATGTACCAGAAATTCTGCTAATGTAGGAGTCACTGTGGGAAAGACAGAAAAGACACTAAGGGATGTGCGAACACTGTGGGGCTTTAGAGAGAGAGAGCTCCAGTGAACGGGCACAGAGCTAGAGAGAACAAATGGAAGCAGTGAATGAGAATGAGTGAAACTATGGTCTGAGAGATGCCTTTCCTAGAAACATTTTTAGTTTATCCATTGTTAGGCTTTCCTTCTTATAGTCTCAAAGTTTACATGAAATCTTTCCAGAATTTGTCAACTGACCATCCTTACACAAGGGGAAATGGTCACCAGCCTCTCTTGCAAGCCTGAAATGGCTCAGGAGAGCCTGGGCACTGTCTGCTTCCTGGAGTGCAGAGGTTTCAATAGCACAGAGATAGTTCTGTGACAGACTGAGGGATCTCTGGAGTTATCATCTAGGTGTGGCCAGCCATGGGCTATGCAGCAATGTCACAGAGACTTAATAAGAAGACCAAACAGCTCTTCTTCTTAGTACATAAAGAATGCTCAGATAAAACTGGGACAATGGATGGGTTTCTGTTCTGAAAAGCAGGAAACTGGAATCATTCTCATCTGTATAATAAGCTGATGAGAAATCGAGAACATTATGATTCTCTTGTCTTGTGCCAAGAATGTAATTCTGTCAGTATTCAGAAGAATGTGGCAGGACCAGCCTAATGGCTAGGAACTGGAACTGTATTGCAGAATGCATCTTTTTTTTTATTGTCAAACTGATGTACAGAGAAGATACATTTTCATACATTAGGCATTGGATACATTTCTTGTACTGTTTGTTACCTCCTCCTCATTTCCCCCTTCCCCTCCCCTTTTCCTTTCCCCCCATGAGCTGTTCAGTTGATTTACACCAAACAGTTTTGCAAGTATTGCTTTTGGAGTTGATTGTCTTTTTACCTGTGTCTCTCGATTTTGGTATTCCCTTTCAGTTTCCTAGTTCTAATACCAGTATACACGGTTTCCAATGTACTCAGATAAGATACAGAGATTGTGCAGGTACAACCACAGACAGGGGATACAAGAGGATCATCAACAATAGAAGCTACGGTTTCACATCGCATGTTGAAAGTAATTACAACAGTGATCTAACAGTCGTTTCCATAACATGGAGTTCATTTCACTTAGCATCATCCTTTGTGTTCATAAGGGTATAGCTTTTGGGCTCTTGTGATCCTCTGCTGTGACTAGCCTAAACCTGTGCTAATTATTCCCTATGAGGGAGACCATGGAGTCCATGTTTCTTTGGATCTGGCTCACCATAAACAAGAACACACTAAAGCCACCAGCACAACAATGTTCATTGCAGCACAATTTGTCATAGCTAGAATATGGAACCAACCCAGATGCCCCTCAGTAGACGAATGGATCAGGAAAATGTGGTACATATACACAATGGAATTTTATGCCTCTATCAGAAAGAATGACATTGCCCCATTCGTAAGGAAATGGAAGGACTTGGAAAAAATTATACTAAGTGAAGCATGCATCCTTTGACAGGAGACCAACCACAAGGGACACCTGTTTATCTACTGGACTTGTATTCCACACAGGAGAAGAGAGAGTTGTATGATGGGACAAAGATGACTGAGGAGCTTAGAAATGCAGGCTGCCTATACATTTCAGAACACTCATTACTGATACTATTGTTGTTAGCCCCAGTTCAGTGCTGCAGGTCAAAAATAATACCACAAATGATATTAAAATCTCCTTGTGCTTTTCAGATTTAGGTACTGAATTTTGAAAGTTAAACCAAATCCCTAGTAGGTATGTTTCCAATGTAAGCATTTGCAGCCTCAGTTCACAAAAGGCTACTAATTGAGCACAGGGGAAAGATTCAAGGATCATTTCCACCCAAACTCCGAAATGCACAATAAAGGAGAATACATAATATTTCTCTTAAAAATTGTCAGGTTTGGCCAGGCACGAATGGCTCATGCCTATAATCCTAGTTACTAGGGGGGAGGGTGGGGGCTGAGATATTGTAGTTTGAAGCCAATCCAGGCAATGAAGTCCATGAGCTTTTTATCTTGAAATTATTTACCAAAAAAATCCAGAAGCAGAGCCATGGCTCAAGTGGAAGAATGTTTGCTTGAGCAGAGAAAGCTAAGGGTCAGTGTGCAGATGCTGAGTTCAAGCCCCAGTACACCTCTTCCACTCAAAAATCGCTTTCAGGCTCTTCTTTCTAGTCATGTGATCTAAACTATTTGAATAAGCTCTTCAATTGACCACAACTAAGTAACATTTAATTTTTTATTAAGTAGTTGCATAAGGAACTTTCAATTCAAGAAGTCAGATTATAAGTACAATTTCGTCTTGATTAGTGTAATCCTTTCCATAATCCTTCCTCATCGTCCCCATCCTGACCTTACCTTCAATTTATGCAGTTCAACTTTTACATAGTGTACATAGAATATAATGACTGTATTTCTTCAAACTTCTTCCCTCCGTTCATGTACCCCAATTTCTCATTGCCCTTTCCTCCCCCAATACAAGTTTCAGCTTCCTGGTACTCATTTTGTTAAAGGGTTAGTTAGTTCTTCAAAGGAGTTACATCATTGGATTCCTTCCATTTGGATACTGTCCTTTACTCAATTTGCTTGTGTGTATATACATTTAACCCTGAATATGTTATCATGTATATTTGTATTTCAGATCTAGCTTCCACATATGAGAGAGGCCTTCTGCCTCTTTGATCATGACTTACTTCACCTAACATCATTTTTATAGGTCTATCTACTGCCCTACAAATGAAATAATATTTCTTACAAATGAATAAAATCCCATTACATGTATATACCATATTTTCTTCTTCCATTAATCCATTGTAGGGCATCTGGGCATAACATTTAAAAAATTTAAGAAGTCAGTATAAAATCAAAGAAACAAAAGGAACCTGAGAACTGATAAACAACAGAGGCCATTTTTGCTTGGGGGACATTTGTTCACTCCAGAATCCATGAGCTCTTCTTTGCATGGCATTCAGGGAGGAGACTCAGAGCTTCTCCTTGTGTAGTGACTTTTCCACACAAGCTGTAACCCACAAAGCCAGCCTCTTGAAGTAAAACTCAGCTAAAAGGAAACCACTTTCTTCCTCAGACCCTAAGAGTTTTTGAGGGAAGTTACCTTCATTCTAAAGGAAGCTATTAGAAGGGGAAGCAGTCTAGAGACATTGTAAATAACAGTGGCTTTTCTGCAAATTTGAAGTTTAATTTATATTTCCTACTGGCCAAAAGCAAACCAAATACCAATAAAACAACAAACATTACTTGGGAGGAAGAGATGAGGAGGATCATAGTTCAAGGCTGGCTTGGTCAAGAGACTTGTCATATCCTGACTCATCAACAAGCGGCCGCAATGACATATTTCTGTCCCAGCCACATGGGGAGGTATAAGTAAAACTGAGGTTCAGGTCCACTGTAGACAAAACCAGCAATACTCTACCTGAAAAATAACTAGAACTTCAAAGGGCTGGGGGCATTGTTCAAATGTCAGAGCCCAAAGCCCTCAGTTGAAACCCAGTATAGCACAAAATACCAAAACAAAATCACACACACACACACACACACACACACACACCCAGTCACTACCACTAAATAGCAAAGCAATTAGATCATGAATTCAAAGTGTATGAGAACAAATAGTTCTTTTAGGCAACTGCTTATTTATAAATGATTCTTTCTTTTAGAATTCAAAGAACACTCAAAAATTTTCAAAGGATGTATAATAAAGTACATAAAGAAAAAGAAAGCCATGAAAAATGTCAAAAAAGAATAAGTGTACTAAGAGATCTATCAATACTTTTTAGATTACAATTAACAGATCACTTATAAAAAATGGGTTATACTCAACAAAAAGTCTAATTTTCAGTATCTGGCAAGAAGAGGAAACTATAAAAGTAATTTAGCATACTAATAAAAGTGCCAAATAGAAATACAGGAAATGAAGATTAGATTACAATCTTTGAAATACAATAACAGTAGATGGATTTAAAAGCAAATAAGACAGAGTGAGGAGCAAATAAATGAACTGGAAAATAAGTCAGAGGAAATTATACAGAAAGCAGAGTAGAGAATTGAAAAGAAGGCACCCTGGTAGGGAAGTGAAGAGGCCAGCAAGAAACAGAGAATATGTATGATTATGTGTCTATCATTAGCGTACTGAAGGGAGGGAGAGAAAACAGCAGCGGCAGTGTGTGAAGAGGAGGGTAGAGAAATTTGCAGATACAAGACATTTGAAGAGCCTCATAAATATCCAGCCAATATTTATATATAATTTCAAACACATCTTGGTAAAAAAGTATAGACCATCAAAGTGAAAAATAATTTCTTAAACACAAAGAAAGGAGTTAATGCCCCAAAGGAGGAACAGACTGTGTTGGTTTCTTAACCTCAATAATAGAAATCAGCAGCTAGAAATGTCTTCAATTAGTGTAACCAATTCAGAAAAATCTATATCAAGAAGATAAACATGTTCAAAAGTTATTATGCCTTTTGTTCAGCAAAGTTATTTAATGACTTAGAAAGGTTTCCCTACATACATCTACAGCTTTGCCACTACCAATTGTGGAGGTACAGAAACTCCACTCCATGATGCAGACTCCCAGAGATAAGCTGTTTGAAAATAGAAGCTTCTTCGCTGGAATGTTCTATTTATGCATCCAATTCAGGGCTTGTGATAGTAGGTGACCAGTTGACATCTGTTAACCAATTTATATCACCTAGCAAGAAAGGTTAACCTGGAGCTATTTTTTTCAAAGCCACTTAGATCTTGGCTTTAACAGTCATTTCAAGAAGAATGTTAGGACAACCCCCAAAGCAGAGACACTGCACTGACAGCATGACCCGCAGCCCTGCAGCGGGAGCTATTTTCACTGACATCCACAGCTACCTGGAAATGTCAAAATATAGAGACGTTTGTAAGCAACTAAGATTAATAGTAAATGTTGGCTGGCTTTCCTTTAACTTTAAAGCCCTCAAAAGTGGGTTGTGAGTACAGTCTAACATGCCTGCATTTTCCTAACCCATCTATATTGCCTGATTTCCACCATCACTGTGGTGTATTTTTTTGTTCCTCACCTTCCCCACCAACCCACAGCTTTATTTTACATTTTTGGTGGGGGTGGGGGGAAGTCCTGGGCCTTGAACTCAGGACCTGAGCACTGTCCCTGGCTTCTTTTTGCTCAAGGCCAGCACTCTGCCATCTTGAGCCACAGTCTGGCCGTTTTCTATATATGTGGTGCTGAGGAATCGAACCCAGGGCTTCCTGTGTATGAGGCTAGCACTCTTGCTACTAAGCCATATCCCCAGCCCTTTATTTTACTTTTTAATACTTTAAATACTCTAATTTTTTTCATGAGATTGATTGAAATGCATCCTAACACGTGCAAAAATGTAACGACGCAATTTCCTTGTATAACTAATGTAAACTAATTTTTAAAATGAATAATAAACACTTTGGCTCACATTTGTACTTAGAAGGTTGACACCTAAGGATCAAGGTTTGATGCCTGCCTCAGTAGACAATTTTCAGAGACTTTTATCTCCAATGAACTACCAAAAAGACAGAAGGGGAGGTGCGGTTCAAGTGGTAGAGTGGCAGAAAAAGCTAAGTGAGAGACTCTGAGATCCAATTCCACTACTACTGACACACGAGCAAGCAAACACTTTCGTAGAGATCAAGCATTAGAAATAAAAGGGAAGCACTAACACCAGTATGAGGCGTGGAAGGTGGTATGGACCAGACGTCCACAAACTACAGCTTGTATAATACTCCCTATTTGTGTAAATAAAGATTTACTCAAACACACCAAGTCTGTTCATTTACATATTATTGAATCTGTTTCACTATGCAGTAGCAGAACCCATGAGTCATGATAGAAACTTCACTGCCCTGGACTGCCAATGTTTGATGACTTGCCCTGAAATAAAACGAGCAATTACAATGATTCTTTCAAAGGAAATTTGAAAAAAGAAAAAAAGGAAGGCACCAAATAATAAAGAAGAACCCAACTTTATTATGCAACTTAAAAGTAATCCTCTGTAAAGTTCCATGCAAAAATGGTACAAACCATGCCAGGAGCTGATGATGGCTTACGCTTATAATCCTAGCTATTCAGGAGGATGAGATCTGAGGATTGTGGGTTCAAATCCAGCCTGGGCAGGAAAGTCCATTAGACTCTTATCTCCAATAAACTACTCAAACAAAGCTGAAAGTTGCTAAGTGATGGAGAACTAGCCTTAAGCAAAAGAAACTTAGGGACAGAGCTCAGGCCCTGAGTTCAATGTCCAGGACCGCCACATACACACAAAAAAGTGGCAAAGCTTAAGAAAATAACCATTATAAATATCAGCCAAGTGGTTATGTCTGGAATAAGGAAGAATACCCGGATCAGGGAAAGACTAATTCTGTACTTGAAAAGGATATATGTGCATGATAGCAATTTCCTATGCCTTGACTTTGTGGGAGTCATAGGTATTTATGATTGTTTATTAAGTTGTTCACACATGTTTTTGCATTATTGAAAAAGAGAATCCCCACCATCAACAAATATGTATGCTGATCATCAACACTCAGTTGAAGGTATTATTTGGGGCTTTAGAGTGGTAATTACAGTTAACTGAATATTATATGGCCTACTAATTATATTAAAAAGCAAAAGAGACTTTTCAAAACCCAATAATAAAAATGATTGAATCAGTCAGTGATGGTAAAAGAAAAAGGAAGTACTTTTTAGATTTTGTAAAAGGAATATTTCTTGTTTAAATCTTGCACGGGGGACCCCTTTAGTCCCAGCTTCCTGGTAGCCTGAGGCACCAAGGATCACTTGAGCCCAGAATTCCAAGGCTAGTTGAGGTTTCCTCAACATATTAAGACTTCATCTCAAAATAAAAATTATGAAAGGCAATCAAATATTCAGCAAAACATGTGGAAGGTTTACTATGCAAGTATGTCAGGTCATTTATTTTTAACATTTGTAACATATGATTTTTTTTTTTTGCCAGTTCTGGGGATCAAACTCAGGGCCTGGACACTGTCTCTGGCTTCAAAGCTAGCACTCTACCACTTGAGCCACAGCACCACCTCCGGCTTTTTCTCTGTGTGTGGTGCTGAGGAATCGAACCCAGGACTTCATGCATACAAGGCAAGCACTCTACCGCTAAGCCACATTCTCAGCCCAGCATTAAATAAATTTATAACCCATTATTTCCTTTCCTAACAACCCAATTCGCTACTGTACCAAAGTTTTGCATCCCTAATGCAGCTTTTTCTTTTATTTTGTATTTTGAAACAGAATCTTACCATGTAGCCTAGTCAGCCCTTGAACCTGTGATGTTTCTGCCTTGGCTTCTTGAGTTCTAGGATTCATGATGCAGTTTTTAAAGACAGCTCCTCAGAGAAAACACTTAAAGCCTCACCTAGTTCAGATCTGCCCTAATTAAATAATGAGATAATTGTCTGTTCCCTTTTCCTCAGATCAGTCTGTCTTCCTTGTGCACAGACACATTTTTTTTTCTGTATTCCTACAAACTAACCCTATTTGTGAAATTACTCATTGATTAGCCTTACAATGAGTTAGCATTACCCTTTTCATGAAAGTAACTATTTTCTACACATATCAAGGATGCTACTTCTAGCAATGTCTCCAGGGCAATGCAGGTGTAGACTCTTAGTCATTTCAACTTGTAAGTCTTTTGAAGTAAGGAGCCTGGTTCTAAGCAATATGCCTTGTCCTGGTGGCCATCTTGGTGCCTAGCTAGGTGGAGGGGGCTTTCCACACAGCTCTGGAAAACTCTAGAGGTAATCGAGGACATTCTTTGGATTACAAATGTGCCCTGAGTTGTTGTGCTCCAGGAGAGTCTTACTTCCCTTAGATAATTGGACCCTTGATTTCCCCTGATTGTTTCCTCATCTGATTTGCTTTGCTTATTTCTAACACCTTTATTAGGTTTGAGTGTCCTCATATGGTTTTCTTTTCTTATGTATTACACTTTTGTTAGGATGAATTCCTCACATTTTGTCTGGTTTTGCCCTGGATAAGCTTTGTGCTGGTGGCATTCATGTCTGCCTTCATCCAATGGCTCTCCAATAAAGACTCCCAATTTGGCCTTTTAAGTGGCGGCTTCTATGTTTCTCGAAACTGAGCTCCCTTACAACCCTTTGACCCCAGAGTTTTGTCTTTCCATAACTTTTATGTCTCCTTTGCTAATCTCAGGTAAAATAATTTTCAGCTTCTCATGTTTTCATTGCTAAGTTTATTTCATAATCAAGTCATTTTGACTGCTCTCTCAGCTTAGATTTGTTTTCATCATCTTTCCAAATACTTTATGTCCTCAATAAAACAAGTCATTTGATGACACTAAGCCAAAGACTCGGGTTAAAAGCCCAGGAGTAAAAAGAATTGAATAAGTATTCTCAATTTAGATCTGCCACCCAACCACAGTTTAATCTACCTGCTTGAAATCGTTCCATGGATGAGAAATATATTCTATCAGCTACAGGTTTTCTGACTTGAAAATAGCAGGAAGCCCTCAAGATCACTTAGTAATGAAGTTAATCTACCTAGAATGGATGTTTAATCAAACTGCTAAAAAGTTAACAGCTGTGTGCCTTTATTGTTTTTTAAGTGCTCTGTGGCCAGTGCTATGTTAGTTACTGTATAATGTGTTTTCTCTTACTATAATGTAATACCTGAGGAAGATTAACTGTATAACAAAAAGTAGTTGGTTTAACTCACAGTTGTGGAGGTTCAAAGGCATGATGCTGGCATCAGCTCAGGTCTATTCAGGTACTCATGGAAGATTGCAGAAGTATGTGAGGAGAGAGAGGGAAAGATCCCATCAACAAGCATGAAGGGAATCAGGGCTGGGATCCCAGGATCCCTTCAGAGGCCACACCCCCAATGACCTAAGATCCTCCCCCTAGGTCCCACTACTTAAAGCTTCCAACTTCTATTGTCACTACACTGAGAACCAAGCTTATATCACATATGTTCCTTTGTGGGGCAAACCCCATGGAAACCAGTGCTCTGGTAGATGTTGAGGAGATGAGGAGATGGCATTGGACTTCAAGAGCTTGAAGCCTAATTAGAATTAATCAAATCCACTGAGGAAAATGGTAAAATATAATACCAGGGCAAGGATATGGGTGGAGTTAGTTATTAACTCTGTCCTCAAGATAAATGCAGATAAATTAATAAATATAGATTAATTAATTAAAAAGGTTTCTGAAATGAACTTCAACAAATAAAATAATAACACAGTTTTCCTGTAAATGGAACTACTATTGACAACTCACTCATCTCTTCAGCTCAAGTTCAGAATATTCCTGTGCCCAGAAGCCTTCTGATGTAGTCAGCAGGAATCTCTATTCTCTGCAGTAGCCATCCACACTTTCTTAGAAACACTTGGAAAAACAAAACAAATCTCACTATAATGTAAGATCTTCTTCCAAATTGACCAAATCCTATACCAGATCTTTCTGTAACAAATAAACAATGGTTGCATCAACACTGTATAATAAATACATGCTTTGGTTGTGAGAATCTGAAATCCAACATAAAAATTTTAATCTAAAATTAATTGTGCTGGCTCCTGTAATTGAAGTCCAGGACTGGGGCTGGAATTTTATAAGCCTTAATATGCTTACATGATATGATTTATCTCTTGTCTTTACTGAATTGGCCCACTAGTGTGCATTCTTCACTGAAAAAAAATATAGCCAGTTGTTCTTATAGTTCAGTAATTCCATGGAAGAATATTTTGTACAGCTTCATCAATTATAGCATGAATGGATTCTTATTGCCTTAGTTTGGGCTAGGTGAGCACTTTTAATCTACTCATAATTTGGGGTGGATAAACTAGTTAGGCTTGGTTCCCATGATGGCAAGAGAAAAACCATAAACTACAGAAAAGAGAGCTAATAAAATAAGAGATTAAATAAAAGATCAAATCTTTGATATAGAAAAGCAAAATAGGCTGATTTTAGACCCAAATAAAGAGCTGAGATTTGTACAATAAACAACAGACATACAATAATCTCTCTCTCTCCATCCCAGTACTTATTCACTCACAACTGTTGCTCTACCATTTGAACCACATCTCTACTTTTAGATTTTTTCTGATTAATTGGAGCTAATAATTGCCTAGATTTTTCTGCCCAAGCTGGTTTTAAATCTTAATCCTCATATCTCAGCCTCCTAAGCAGCTATTTAATGGTGCCAATAAATTATTTACTGGTGCCAGTTAACTAACGTAATTAATATTCAAAAGAACCTGTTGAAATTGAAGTTATAAAACAATTATACAGATTATAATGGGATTGGTTTGGAATGAGGGAGACAGTATAACAGACACGTACAAATTATAATCCAAGTATGAAGACTTCAAGGACTAGATTGTACAAGAGTCAATGGAGATGGAGAGAGGACCACTTAAACAATATGAGGGAAATACAAACAAGATCAATCAACCAAAAACATATGTGTAGATTTGCCCATTCATTGATTAGATTACTTTCTTATTTTAGTGTTTAATCTTTTGAGTTCTGTAAAGATTTGTATATATGAATGTCCTGCCAGGTGAATATCTGGTAAAGATTTTCTCCCATTCTGTAGGCTGTCTTTCACTGTTGATAGGGTTTTGTTTTTTCTGCTTCTGTGCATACACTGCAATTTGGTGCAATCTCATTGGTCAGTTTTTGTTTATTTTCTGTGCTATTGGATTCTTATTCAAGAAGTTCTTATCCATGCTTGTATCTTGAACCATTTGCTCTATGTTTTTGTAAAATTTCAGATATTCTATTAAAGTCTTTGGCCCATTTTGAGTGGATTTTTATACTCTGTGATAGACAGGTATACAGTTTCAGTCTTCTACATATGGATATTCAGTTTTCTCAAAAAGAGTTTTAATCAAGGTATGTTTTATTCCAGTGTATGCCTTGGAGTCTTTTGTCAATAATCAGATGATGTAGCTCCTTGATTTTATTTCTGAATATTTACTCCACTGGTCTTCATGTTTATTTTTGTGCTAATGTGAAACTGTTTTCATTGCTATGGCTCTGTGGAGAAGAATGATACGATCTTAAATAGCCTGAGCAGCAAGGAAAACAGAATGTCAACTTGAGTAAAATCAAGAGGTGAAATTGTGAGGTTCCATGATGTTCAGTGAACACATTCTCTGAAAAGCACAATAGTTTGAAACTGAAGACCACTACTGAACTTTACTTGAGAAAGATCAATCTTATTGTGGAGGAAGGGAAAGATGCCTAACTACAAGGGCTTAGAGAGGCTGACGTTTAGACTACTTGGTTCTGCCTGACTTTGAAGAAGAAAATTAATATAGATGTAAATGCTATCAGTCATATTGAAACACATATTGGTCAGAGGTAATATTAAAAGGACAGAGCTATCATAACAAGAGACTCTAATGGAAAGAAAGATTGGTAACTGGGGTCCTAATGAAATATGTTGCCCAGGTGGTCAAACACTAAAATCCTTGTATAAACTTCATAGATTTAGTGTGGTGATTGTTGCTATCTTTAAAGCATCTAGGTACCAATTTCTCATAATCACAATTAAGAAGCCAGGTTTCCTGAATTTGAATTCCAGATGCACCTCCCAAAAGACCAGTGATTTTTAAGGGTATCTACATCTTCCCCACCTCAGTCCCCCTAGAAGTGAAATAGATATGATAGCAGACAACTGTATGGGAAGGTTGACATTTGAGTTATTTTATGTAAAATGCTATAAGAATATCATACATTTAGTTATTATTTTTAAATATCTGTGCATTAGAGTTTAATGTCAGAAAGTTTTAGATGATTGCTTTGAAGACTAACTTGGGTTGCATGCATGAAATCTCATTGAAATATAGGTGTTTTTTTTTTAAAACAAATCTACTTTTCCTATTTAAATCAGTTATTTATTTACATAGAGATATATTGTGGAGTTCATCGTGGAAAGTAAACAACCGTTGTCTATACCTTGGAGAAGAAGACTACAGAGTGTTCATCTTAGTTCATTAATTTGCTCATTGTTGATTAATTCACTTATGCATTTATTGATTCACTCAATTAAGCATTTGTAATTAAATAGTCCTCTATTTTTATAGCCATACAAAGGGGATTACATAGGCAGATTTGTTTCCTGTAAAAGGATATTCTTGACAATGTTTAATGAGATTTGCAGTTTATGATTTATCTTTCTTCTAATTTTAAAGAAATTCTATTACATAATGGGCCATCTTGGGATACTGCAAGCAACAAAAAGTGTTTCCATTTTAGTGTATCCTATTGTATCATATTTTAGTTCTAGTAGTGGGGCTTGAACTCAGGGTCTGATCACTGTCCCCTAGTTTTTTCATTCAAGGTTGGTGCCACACTTCCACTTCCACTTATTAGCTGGATAATAGGAGAGAAGAGTCTCATGTCCTTTACTGCCTGAGCTGGCTTCAAACTGCAAGCCTAATACATCAGCCTCCTGAATAGCTAGAATTACCGGCATGAGCCACCAGTGTCCGGCTTCTACTTCTATTTTTGAAGCAATGTTCATTGAATTGCAATTTAGAAAAATAAAACTTACACTTTAATTTTATGATTTAATGAGTATTGATAACGTACACATTGTGTCACCTATAAAGTGTCTTCCATCATGATAAAAACACAAATATTTCTATTGTCCTCAAAGTTTCCCATGTTACAAATCCTGTACTGAACCACAGCCCAAGAATATGTAAACCCATTTTCAGATCCTGTTGTTTTGCTATTTCTACAATGTCTTATAAATGGAGCTGTAAGCATAAAACTACTTGTTTTCGATGTTTCCCCATAGCACTGAGCATTCTGGGTTCATCTGTGTTGAATTACTATTAGTAGTTCGTTTTTAAGTGCATTTTTACTAGTGTTTCACTTATGGTTGTGCACAGTTAATTAATCCCCCAACTAATAAACATTTGGATACTTTAAAATTTTGGCAAACAAAAGTCACTAGAAAAAAAATCGTGTGCCAGATTTACTGTGCACATCAGGTTCTATATCTTTTGAGTAAATTGTTGTGAATGACATTTTGCATCAGATGGAAAGGTGAGGTTTTGACCTTAGTAAAAGTGCTCCATTTTTTTCCCAAAGTGCCTGAATCAATGCTGCAGTCCTGTTAGCAAGGTGGGAAAGGGTCTGGGTATCCGTCCTTTAATAATAATTGTGTCAAACACAATTATTTTTCCCTAGTCTGGTCTATTTTTTTCCTGACCATCTTTTTGCTCATTCAGATAAAATTGGGTGCATTTGGTGTGGGGTGATATGAAAAGAAATCTTTTTTGTTACTGTTGTTTACTTTTTTATTAGCATCAATTATTCAGGCAAAGGGATTTTATTTTGACAAGACCTTGTATACATATACTGTACCTTTATCAGACTTATTCTATCATTCTCTCATTTTCCCTTCCCAAAACAATTTCAGCAAGCTCTACTTCTTCATTTTCACACGTACATAGAGCATTCTGGTTGTATTCACTCTCCTTTCCCTCCATTACCAGCTCTCTGCTCGTTGATTCTCCCAACCCCGCAGGACCTGCTGTGTGTCCCTGACCTCCATTTCTCTTAGTGTGTGCTGATTATGCCTCACAATGGTATTTCACACATGCATGGACAGTATTTCAACCAGATTGAGTCCCATGATTAGATCTGCTTTTCCCATCACATTTCCCACTATTATTCAACAGTTTTCAGTGAGTTTCGTTATGTCATCTTCCTTCACTGTTGCAATGCATTTCTGCACTGCTTCTCCTCCCTCTCTTCTAATAACTTTAAATAGTCCCACAAAGCAGTGTGTGTGTGTGTGTGTGTGTGTGTGTTTATGTGTGTGTAAGCATCCTAGACTTTTTTCTCTTAATATTGTGGCTTGAATTCCAACTCTACACTTGGCACATGCATGCCTTCATCTCTTTTTAATAGTGTCTTTCCAACAACAGATTTCTTTTTTTTTTTTTTCAGATTGTTTGCTTGAGACAGGATCTCACTATGTAGGTCAGGCCTGCCTCAAATTTGAGATCTATTTGCCTCAGATGTGATTACAGTTATGTTCCATCACGCTCACCTTCCAACAGTTAGTTATTATTTTGCTTTAGTCCCCTTTATTTCCTTTTGTAGTTTGTGTATCCTGTGTTCTACCTAAAAATATTTGCCTCATACAAGATTGTAAAGAGTTCTTCCAGAAATTTTTGCTGTTTTAGATTTAAAATTTATTCCTATGATCCATTTTGAGTTAATTCTTTCTTTCTTACTTTCTTTTTTTTGTTTGTTTGTTTTTTGTTTTTGCCAGTCCTGGGCTTTGGACTCAGGGCCTGAGCACTGTCCCTGGCTTCTTTTTGCTCAAGGCTAGCACTCTGCCACTTGAGCCACAGCGCCACTTCTGTATATGTGGTGCTGAGGAATCAAACCCAGGGCTTCATGCATGCTAGGCAAACACTCTACCACTAAGCAACAGTCCCAGCCAGAATTAATTCTTTAAAAAGCTATGGTCAGTAATGGTCAAGTTCCATCATTTTTGATATGGGTATGCAGCTGTGTCAGAATTATTCCTTCAAAAGACAAATTTCTCTCTTTTGAATAGTCTTGGCACTTTTGTTAAAAAATCAATTGGCCAGATTATGTGCAATTCTGCATTTTGTACTTCTTTATATTGTTCTATGCATCTCATCTATTGGCTATAACCTGCTGTCTTCACTCTAGCTTTAAAATAAGTCAGCCAGTTAGTTCTGTAACTTTATTCTCTTTCAAAATTGTTTCAGCTGTTGTAGTTCCATGAGATTCCCCTGAATCAGCAATTTAAAGCGTGTTAGAATTTGGGGATACATTGCACCTGGAAACAAACCAATTAAAATAATATTGCCACAATACCAATATTGAGTACTCTAATCTGTGAATACGGCATAGCTGTCTGTTTATGTAACCATTTGCATTTCTCACATCAATGTTCTATGATTGTGCTTGTGTGTGTGTGTGTGTGTGTGTGTGTGTGTGTGTGTGTGTGTGTACTCATACCAACTGGAGCTAGAACTCAGGGCCTTGTCTTTTCTCAACTTTCTTGTTTGTATCTTGTAAACTCTTTTATGTTCTCTGGCTTTGAACAGGACCCTCAGCTCTTCAGCTCCTCCTGAGCAGCTAGGATGATAGGCATTGTTATGTGATTAACATATCTTGTTTATATCGTTAGAAGTATAACTTTATTGTATGTTTATTCACTCAGGGACTTGTAGATAAAAGGCAATGCTCTACTACTTGTAGCTTCAGGCATGTATTGTGTATTATTATGAATATACTTTTAAATTTAAAAAGTTTAATTGTTTATTACTAATATCTAGAAATGAATTTTTCTGTATATTGACTTGAAACCTGAATCAGTTCTACAGCTTTACTCTGAGTTCTTTCTTCATAATTTTCTATGGAAACAATTGTTATTTGTGAATGAAGACAATTTCTTATTTTTGTTTGTATTGTATTGGAGAAGCCTTTCCTTATGTTGCAAGGAACAGGAAGACAGAAATCCTTATCCTCTGATTTTCTAATCATTCAAAATTATTTTGCTTTTATTATTATCTTCAAATAGTTTCACAAAGGAGTTCTAACTTCACATGTCTATGTATGTGCACAGTGCATGTTGATCAGAAACCCTTCTTCCTTTTAATGTCAGCAGAACATATTCCCTATTCCATCATTCAAGGTGGAATGCAAGTGCAGAATTTCCTCCATAACCTTGGCGGGATTGAGCATGTGCCCTTGGACTCGTGCTTTGATGATGAATTTCATCATATCATTTGCTTGCGTTCAACCCATGAATCCATGTTAATGTTGGCGATGCCCCTCTGCCTCCTTGGATGGAAAGTATCATGTGTTTTTCTCCTTTAGCTAATTGATATAGGCTGTGTTACACTGACTGATTTTCAAGTCTTGATGGATTTTGGATGAACTTCCATTTCTATGATAACCTGTGACTCTTTTTTGGTATTTCTAAACTGACATTAAAAACTGTTTTAGAATTCTGCTTTGGCATTTTTAAGATACTGGTTTTTAGCACTGTCAAATAGTTATCCAGTAAAATCACATATGTGGTTTTAATTTTTTATACTCACATTAAAAACCTAAAAGTAGTCAACATTAATTTTAGTACTGTCCTTTAATCTAAATATTAGAAGAATTTATACTTTCATACTCAATATAGCATATTAATGAGATTCACTTTTGTTAAGCTGAGTCTTTAAAATGTGATGTTAATATTACAACATATTAATGTGGAGATTTCCAGTGCATAGAGGCCTATGTACTTTTGGGCTAGCACATAGCATAGTGCAAGCATCTTTTCTTTTCTTGTTTCATCTTTGTACTAAGTCATATTTGCCTTTAAATAAGTTGTATTTTTTCTTGCAAAACCATTTGGTGTAAACCAACTGAACAACTCATGGGAGGAGAGGGAAAGAGGGAGGGGAAAGGGGGGTGAGGGAGGGGAAGGAGGGAATGAGGGAGGAGGTAACAAACAGTACAAGAAATGTACCCAAGTATGAAACTGTAACCTCTCTGTATATCACTTTGACAATAAATAAGAAAAAAGTTGTATTTTTCTAAAGAATTACTGTAGAATTGACATTAGTTTTATCATTATATACTTTATGAAGTTTTCCAGTTATGTTATTTTAACCTACAGTTTTCCTTGCTAAAAGGTAATAAACTTTGGTTTAAATTTTTGATTAATATAAGACTTTTCCACTTATTCATGTTTTCTTTGAGCTTTGGTTGGGAAGTCAAAGAATTTGTCCATTTCATCTATGTGTCGAATTTAGTTGGCAAATAATGGCTCATGTTTTCATAATATCATTTTCACATCAATAGAATTTATAGTAATTTCTTCTTTTGTTTTTAAGTTAAACTTTGTTTATAGAGTAGTTTTAAGTTCAGCATAAGACTGAGAAAAAGGAATCCAGTAATAGTGTACATCTATAATTCCAGCACTAGGGAAAAATCTCAAATTCCAGGCCAGCCTGGACTCTAAAATAACTTCAAGATCAGTCTAAGCTATACAGCTCAATGCTGTCTCAACAAACAAACAAACAAACAAACAAGACTGTGATAGAATATTAGTTCAACCTTGAGTTGCGGGTCTTTCTTACCAACAAACAAAAATGCTGAGCATAAAGTAAGAGATTTTCCCATGTCTACACTGTCCCCGGTATGCATAGCTTCCCCCAGTATTCACATCTCGCTCTTGAACAGCATATTTATTATGATAAATGAATGTATGTTTACACAGCCTTATCACCCAAAGCCCATACTTTACATTAGGTTTATTATTGGTGCTCACTCCTGGTTGCATTTGGACAAAAATATAATGACATGCATTTCACTGTTCTAAAAGTCCTCTGAGCTCTGCCAACTCTACCCCCCTTTTCCCTTAATACCTGGCTACCCCTAGTCTTACTTTCTGTGTGTGCTCAGGGCCTTGGGCTCTCCCTCACTTTCTTGCTCAACTGATGCTTTACAATTGGGGCTCCACCTTCAGCCTGGCCTTTTTGCTGATTTATTTGGGATATGGAATCTCAAGCTGGCTTTAAGCCATGATCCTTTGGATCTCAGCTTTCTGAGTAATTGGGGCTACAGGTATAAGCCACTGTTAGCAGGCTTGAAAGATATTTGAAGTTATGTTTTATTTACTTCTACAATGAAAGTCTATAAAACTTTAACTGTTATAAATATGGGAACACCTGGAAAACAGACCCAGAGGATTCACCAGCTATGTTTCCATCCCTCCGGGATGTCCCACGTCCTATGTCACTGCATCCTCGGTGCTCTGGGTGCCCATTCCCCTCCCTTCTCATACACACATCCAGAGCAAGAACTAGGCCTGAATAGCTAGTGCTGGGGCTAATAGCTGATTTACTGAAGGCTCATACTGAAGTATAACTGCAAAGACACTTACGTGGGGCTAGGATAGTGCTCAGTGTAGAGCATGGGCCTACCTCAAGTGGGAAAACAACCACCAAACCAGCGATGACTCAGGCTTCTTACTTTGCAGAAGATGTTGACACCCAATACTGATTTTTATATCACAGTAAAACAGCTATTCCAATGGCTCCTGTTTCAACATCTGGAGCCTTGCCTCTTAGAAAACCAATTCCTTTTTCCTGGGCAACCTGAAATGGCTGCTCACCTTACAGCTTCTTACAAAGCAGCAGCATGCTTCTAGTAGGAATGAAATAGTGACTTGAAATAGTTATTACATCGAAAGCTGATGTCAGTTAGAATTAGCTAAATGATTATAATTAAATCACAGAATTCATTAGCATGACTTTAGGCTGGGCATATGCGTGTACAAAAATTACACTATGAACAAATGATGATTATAAATTTCATTTTTCCTCCCTGTGAAAACCAGTCTTTTCTTAGTAAAAATGAAGTTTTCATGACTTTTTTTGGTTGACTTTGGATTCATAGGAAGTAGAGAAAGAAAAATTGAGATTTTAAATGGTCTTGCTTCTCAGCATTACACCCAACCAGGTGAAAAGTGGATTGCTAAGTTAAGAAGCCAGCTGGGCATCTAAAAATCCTATGTGGCACATATTGGACTGACTTGTTTCCATTATGTGTTAACCACTTTTGAGAAAAAATTAGGCTTAATTTTCTTTTAGAACAAACTGGTTGAATAAACTCTTGATTTGACTGATTATTCCTAACTTCACTTTCCCTTCTATAAACCCCAGCTTTAATCCCTTCCTCTGCCTTTTTAGCCAAGTGTTTTTTGATATTACAACAGGCTATTATGCAAATATAAATCGTGTTGGATTAGAATATTTCCTTAAACGCAAAAGCAGTGTTCTTGCTGGCAAGAGAAGTATAGATGACTCTAATTACCCTTTTCTATATAGCATTCTGGGAAAAATAATCCGATTGTAAGTAAAAACGATCAGCTAGTTTAAGTTGGGAACTATATAATTCAGCTTGTAGAGGACAATGCATTTAGTGATTTCATGGGACCAAACTTCTTGGTTTCCTCTGATTTGGGATGTGTAAGTCAAGGATAAATCATGACTCATAAGACTGACCAGTTCCAACACAATGGTAACTCTCATTTGATTCTGAGGAATTTCAAGGTTGTAAAAGTCAGAAGTCCATGTAGAGAAGACACAAAATCAACACAAAAGCAACACAAATGAGCAACAACTGTACGTATCTGTGGCTACATATTGTTAGTTAATAGTGAAAAATTGTGTGTGTGTGTGTGTGTGTGTGTGTGTGTGTGTGTCCTGGGGTTTGACCTCAGAGCCTAGACACTGTCCCTGAGCTATTTTGCTCAAGGCTAATACCCTACCATTTGAGCCACACCTACACTTCTGGATTTTGGGGGGTGATTAATTGGAGGTAAGATTCTCATGAACTTTTCTGCCCAGGCAGGCTTCGAACTGTGATCATCAAACCTGAGCAGCAAGGATCACAGGTGTGAAATACTGGCACATGGCTGAATCTTCAAACTAAACAAAAAGATAGCAAATAAATCTTAAACATAGAAACCATTGAGGTAGGTGCTGATGGCTCACACTGTAATCCTAGTTACTCAGGAGACAGATCTGAGGGTCCATGTTCAAAGCTAGACTGATGAAGATAAATCCAAGACTCTTATCTCCAGCTAACCAGCAAAAAGAAAGAAAGAAAAGGAAAGGAATGGAAAGGAAGAAAGGAAGGAAAGAAGGAAGGGAGGAAGGAAGGAAGGAAGGAAGGAAGGCAGGCAGAAGTAGAGGCAAAGCCAAAGTGGTAGAGCACAAATCCTTAAGTGAAAAAGCCAAGTGAGAGCACAGAGTCCTGTGCTTAAGTCCCAGTATTGGTACACACACACACACACACACACACACACACACACACACACACAGACAGACACTCACAGAAAGAGAGCATTGAAACATCTCTAGTGTCTCTTATTTCTTCATAAGCTGTCAAAGACTGTCTGGAAGGCACGAAGAAAGCAAGCATACTATCTACTCCTTGCAATGGGTATGTTTTGTTTCCAGGTGTGAATGAAGCTTTTCTGACTTGTAAAAGCTTGACAACGATATCTTCTCTTTGCCTACAGGCATTAATAGCAATATGCAACATATTTTGAGTAAATTCAAAGTATAATAGTCATACCTAAGAGGATTTCTTAATATTTACCAATTTTAACTTGTAAGATTAAATACAATACACCAGTGGAATGAAACAGCAACCACCAAACAGCTCAAAATGCATTTCACTTTATTATTCTGGGACGCACTGCCAGGGAGTAAAAGAAGCTCAGAGTGCCTGAACAAGGCCAGTACGTTCCACCAAAACCCTTCCTCTAGGTAAGAATTCATAGAATACTAGGTTTACATTCTGTAACCACAGAAATGTTAAAGACTAAGATATTCCTTATGTTTTATAAATGTCTTAGTTTTATCCCCAACTACCTCATATTAGATTATTACACCTTACATGAGATAAATTTGTAACATATTCGTCACTAGTGCATAATTAACCAGCCGTTCACTAGATCTTTACAGGCAGTTTGGTAGGGAACAGAGGACTTTGGGATTATTACCATCAGTAACCGAAATGCCTACTAGAAGCACCCGTCATGGCTACCTATGGGTCATGAGCTGTCCCATCTGTGTTATATCTGATCTTACTGGGTAACTTCACTGATTCTTCTTTTTTTTTTTTTTTTTTTTGGCCAGTCCTGGGGCTTGGACTCAGGGCCTGAGCACTGTCCCTGGCTTCTTCTTGCTCAAGGCTAGCACTCTGCCGCTTGAGCCACAGCGCCGCTTCTGGCCATTTTCTGTATATGTGGTGCTGGGGAATCGAACCTAGGGCCTCGTGTATCCGAGGCAGGCACTCTTGCCACTAGGCTATATCCCCAGCCCTCACTGATTCTTCTTATAACTTACTGCCCTACATGCACAGTTGCCTCTTATGGATTTATTTATAGGCACATAACATCCTTGCGGTCATTTCAGTTAAGTAGTATCTATAAAAAATAAGTTGTACTGAATTGCTTCAATAAACCTGAGCTACCTTGTGATAAAGAGAAGTTTTGGCTCCATAGGTTGGTCAAATTAATGACTTAAGAATCATTTGCATATGTATTCTATTCTAAGATACCTCAGCCTCTAAATCCTGTCCAGGATGATCTGAGAAAGCCCAAGGTAGGATTGCGCATCTACTGGCAAAGCAAGGGTTTCTGTGAGATTTCTTACTTTGTACTGCAGCACTTTTTTTCTCTCTTTATCTCTTTCTCTTCCCACCCTCCCTCCCTCCATTCCTTCTTTCCCTTCCTTCCTTTCTGTCCTAGGGTTTGCATTCAGGGACTGGGTACTGTCCCCGAACTTTCCTTGCTCAAGGCTGGATCTCTACTTGAGCCACACCTCCATTTCCATATTTTTGGTAGTTAATTATAGAATTTCATGGACTTTCCTACCTCACGCTAGCTAGCTTTGAACCATGATCCTTAGATATCAGCTTCCTGAGTACCAAGGATTATACATATGGGCCACTGGTGCCCAGTGGATTTTTATTTCTTTAACCCTTAATCTAAATGGCTTTTGCGGGGGAGGGGGGAAGGGCTGTGGAGGATGGTATGAGTTTTTATAATGCCTTATTAAATAAAGATTAAGATCAACTTCCATGAGCTAGGGGTGAAGCTTAGTGATAGAATTGTGCTTTTTGTAATTTTTAAGGCATTCCTTAAAAAATCAGTGCTTAATCAAACATCAGACGTGAAAAAAATTAAATGAACTCATTCTAGTAGCAAGAAGAAATCCAGACACAATAATATATAACAAAAGGAAGGTACAGTGTTGAATTGCATTTATCAATATGATATTCACATGAGCTACTGAGAATTTGAAATGTGAATAATTTAAATTAAAATGAACTATGATAAAAAGCATATTGAATGTTAAAAACTTAATACAAAGAAAAATGTTAAATATTTTATTAGTAATTATTATAATATTGATACATGGTGAAAGTATTTTAGATAATTCTGTTGAATATTTTTCAATACTTTTCAAAGTATGGTTACTAGAATGCATATCACATATGTAGCTAACTTTATATTTTTATTTTTTATTGGGCAATGCTAGTACAAAGGAAAAGATAAGAGATGTTTTTCAAGCTGAATGTTCAAAGAAAGCTTAATAGGAGAATCTGGAGAAATATGCCGTAATAGATTCTTGGGACACAGGGAAGGAAATTGCTTTTGAGGATCCTTCACTGCCTTGGAAAAACATACCAAGTAAAGGTCAACATATGGTCACTCTAAGTAGTTTGACTTATTAACTTTAGAATTGTTATTTGGAGCTGAGCAGATTGGTGAAGGACTTTAGACTGAGTAGAGTTCTGGTAACAGTAATAGTAGGAAACCTTTGAAGGAGTGTTGATATACTCCCTCCATGTGATACACTTTATGTGCTGGAACAGAGTATATTCCTGGCTCATAGGATACACGCTCTTGCCAATCTTCATGTAGTTTCCTGGAGGACAAAGTGTATACTTCTTCACCCCACTGACTCTGGGCTTGGCTGGTCATGTGACTCTCTTTGACTCTTGGAGTGTGTACCACTTCTGAGCGTGGGTTTTAAAGGGGATGACCTATTTCGACTTGCCATTTTGTAGTTTTGTCATCCATACCAGTTCAACAGACTCCAGGTAATTTCTGCCTCTTTAACCTGGATCCAGAAAAAGAGATGCCTAGTCTAAATCTGAACAAAAGCCAGCCCAATGTAGCTGAGGCAGGCCCACCTGCTGAATGTGAACAGAAAAGAAATGGTTGAGAGTTGCTTGTTTAGTAGCATTATTTCAACAAAACCTGACTAATATATAATCTCACTAGAATTTCTCTTCCTATCAGTTCTAAGCCAAAGGTTATACTGGCCCCATTTCAACAATGAAAATGAAGCACAGAGAAACTACATACTCAAATCCCTATGAATAAATGGCAGAAACAGTATTAGAACTCAAGCGATTTCAGACTTCAAACCAGGTTGGATTGAAATCTACTCTTCATTAACACACAGTGAACATAGAAATTTTAGTAATATACTGCTGATCCTTGCATATATCTTCTTTGTTTTGCCAGTTATTGACTCTCCTCCCCAAAGTGTAAGTTTCTGAAAGCTGGATCTTTGTCTGATGCCTCTTTGTATTCAATGTGGTTGACTCATAGAAAGAAATGTGGAGATTGACAGGCAGATATAATGTCATTTGATCAACTATTCACTATTCATATAGCACCAAACAAATTAGCCATTGTGTCTATTCCCAAGGGTTGAACCAAAGTAAAAATAACTCTCTTAGTCCTGGGCTCTCTCCCACATTGCTGATTGCATTAACAACCCTCTTTGACGGTTTAGACTCTCTGCTGCCATCTGGTGGTCAGGCTGTACATTTTGTGCTTAAGGAACCAACAAAAAACCTGTATGGGCAGAAACAGCAACCCAGAAACACATAAAGAAACAGACTCTGAGTCAATTAGTATAAAAGTTCTAAGTAAATAGAATAGTAAATAATATGATTATATGATGTCTTTCAACAGCACTGACACATCCCCAAAGCGTTTTGTGTCAGAAACATCAAAATCTTTACTACCAATAACAATACAAAATTATGTGTGTGTTGGTACTGAGTCTTAAACTCAGGGTCTTGAACTCAGGGTATAGCCATTGACTCTGAGCTGTTTTGCTCAAGGTTAGCACGCTGCTACTTGAGTCACAGTTCCACTCCCTGTCTTTTGATGGTTAATGGGAGCTAAGAGTCACACAGACTTTCCTTCACAAGCTGGCTTTGAGCCTCAACACTCAAATTTCAGTTTCCTGAGTAACCAGGATTACAGGGGTGAGCCACCAGGACGAGGTACAAATAATTATCTTAAATTTTAGCACATTTGTTAATATTCAAAGCAAAGATTTTTTCCATCAAAAAATTTATCCACATCAACGAGACAGGTGAAGTGTTCACAATTCAAAGACAGCCACTTTCACGTCCTTTTTCCCACTGTGTTAAACTGAGTAGGAACCTTCACTGGTGTTGTTGTAGCTTCTCTCTAGGGTTCATAACTTCTGCCCAAGAACTTGGAAGCATTTTTTTATAGAGCAGGTCTAAGCTACAAACAGCTTCATTTTTTTCCCTTTTAGTCTGGGAATGTTTGATTGCTCCTTCATCTTTGAAGAATAATTTGCCAAATGTAGAACTCTTCATTAAGAGAATTTTTGTTTGTTTCCTGACAGCACTTTATATGTCATGACTATCGTTCATGATGAGAAATTGACGTAATTTCATTGAGCAGGTAATGTTGGTAATCATGCAATTCTTGTTAAAAATGCATGGGAAGGTAACAGTTGAGACAGACACAAGGAATTAGTGGGATGAAAAGCAGAGTCTCATTTTATAATAGAATCTTGATGTTAAAAGGAACACTAGAAGACACTCATCAGGCATTTTGGCAGATCATATGCAAATATTCATTCCAGGGTTCTAGTGGTAAGAACAACTTTTAGAATTTACAAGGCAAAATATGGATCAGCTGCAAACAAGGAGACTGTGAATCACTGGGATTTGATTAGCTTGGTATTATAGGGTGACTTTAATTTACTTAAAGGCAGGCAATTAGAGAATCTTCCAGGAAGGGATACTGGTGGCATTCCTTTCTTACCCGGAGCCCAGAGCACAACAATAATCAACTGTGCCATCTTCCGGCTCTGTGCCATCTTCCGGCTCTGTTCATAATTAGCTCTCCACTTCCACTCTCCTATATTATTCCTAAGCCTTTATCTCTAAGATGAACGTGACAAATCTGGAAGTGTCTGAGAGTTGATTTCCTTCCTACCCCCACCCTACGTACTCTTACCCCATTCATTATGCAGGTGATCAAGTTGCACTGCAAGGTTTGACGTGCACCTGATTAGTCTCAAATCCCCTTCCTTCCCATCATGTATCTGCATTGACCAAAGAGCAATTGTAAACAATTAATTCAGAATGCGCCAAGAATCAAGACAGTTGTTTGTAATTAGATTTCACACACCTGTGTGTACACAGGGGACGAACCAACTTCTATTTTCCCTAAAATATTAAGGAAATAAAAGAAGTATTGAAGCAATCTGCAGATAGTTAATCAAAAGATGTGATTTCTATTTCTGCAGTGCACGGATGCACTTTTCTTTCCCCAAACCTTTGCTTTTATTTTTCAGGTGTTGATTTAATGTAATAGCTTTACTTTAAAAAAGGATGCAAGAAAGAACTTTGGCAGTTTCTGTAGCTTCTAACACTGTTCCTGTCTCCCAGCATCTGTTGGTATATTAAGTGCTGCCACGGGGGGCTGCCAACTCCATATTTCCAAATTTAGGCAGGTAGAGTGAAAGATGGACCCAAGGACAGAAACAGATGAACTAGAAGAGCAGGAACTGGACGGCTTCTGAAGGCAGTGGGAAACCTTTGACAATGTGTAGAGAACAAGGAATTTAAGTAAATTTGTTATTATGTTATTTTGTTATTAGTTATAAGTTTGTGATTAGTTATGCTTTGTTATTCTAAGCATTCACAGTTTCAAAGAAGCAATTATAAATTGAGGGGTGAAGGGAATCTACTTGGAAGACAAGTTGAGAGGAAGTTACGCAGAGGGGAGTTAAAAGAAGAGTCACATGATAAACACATACCATATCTTTTGATTTTTTTTTAACTTTTTGGTAGGATACACAAAGAAGGGCACATAATTAAACACAGTCTTCAACTGTCTCCCTAAGATCCCAAACCTTCTTGGAATAAAGTTTTGTGAGGCAGGTATTTGGTCATAGCTAGAAGGCATCTTAGAATCACTGTCAAGCCCACTCATATTTAGGTAAGGAAACAGAGGCTACTAAATTAAAATATTTGCCTCACTTCACAAGGTAAGCTGGAAGTTCACCTGCAACAGACTCTCAGCCAGCCTGTCTCTACTGGGACCCCTTCTATGACCCTCAGAAAAGCACAAAATGATGAATGCAGTGAGGTACTCAATTCACCCTGGCTACCACTGCAGAGAACAGAGGGAAGATAAGTCATACTATTCAGTGGCTGCCTGGGCCACTGGCTGAGAAAGGCCTCACAATCTCCCACCTCCATTACCACTTGGCTTTCCCCATTTGCAAACTACTTGGGTGCTAAGACAAGTTGTTAACCCACAGCACGGCAACCGTGATGGGTGGATAACAGCTCCAGCTCCATGATTAAAGTCTAATGCTTACTAGTTTGTGCTTGGGAAAATTCAGGACTCTGGAAACCCAGACTATTTCTTCGGTGACCTTGAATTATGACTAATTTTGTAGAAACCTCAGATAATATGTTTAAGGGAAATCACCTTTGCTCCACCTTGAAACAGAAGCATAAATTTCAGTTGTATTCTAGTTCTTTGTAATAATGACTTTGCCATAAAGTGTCTCTTAAGTAGCCAGACATTGAAAAAGCTGCCTTATAAAAGTACTTTGTATATTTATTAGAAGAGTAATGACACAAAAATGAGTAAGCACTTGAAAATAAATTGTTAGGAACTTGCTTCATAAAAGAATTGGCTCTTGCTATGGGTGGGCAACTGAGTCAAAGGTGTGGAGGGAAGCGAAATGCACTGCCTCTTGGGCTAGGTTAGGAACAGTCAAGGATGAACAATGGGAAAACATGCAGAAATTCAATAACTATAGAGTACAGAATTTAGCAAAGGACAAGACCGAACAATAATTGAACTTGTTCACTTTTGCTACAAATGACTACTTATTTTTCCAAGGATAATTAAATAATTGCAGGAGAGTGAAAAAAAATAACACTCACTGAAACGAATCTATCCTTTATGGGTGATCCACTCTAATGGAGGAGACGACCTTGAGTTTTTGATATCTTCTCCAAAACAAGCTTTTAATTTAATCTTAATGCATCCATTTGCTTAACCCAAATTCTATGGTATATCAGAAGAGGGTCCATACTCTTCTTAAACACCTGCTCTAGAGGGGCGTAAGGCGAGCGTGTCTCAGGATTAAGGGTTCTGAATCATTGTACATGGTAGCTGAGAGTTGTCACTTGTGAGATACTGATTTCAGTCAGGATTGAGAAGCAAGGGTACAAATCAGATTGAGGTTTGAGCAGCATGGTTGCAATTTTTCCTTTGTGTGGCTGGGAAAAATCAGTATGCAGCTCTCTTGTTATCCATGCAGGAGAAAGAAGTGAGCAGTAAACACAAATTCTGACCAGGGAAACAAAAGGAATTTCTTGAAATTGTTGTTTAATTTCCTAATAAAAATGTCAAAATGGCTGGGCTCATCTCTTCTTTCCTTGAAGATGGATGCAATGTTTGAAGATAAAATAGATCATCTATTGTATGTACAGGGAAAAATATGACGACAAAAGATAGAGGAGGCGATTTAAAGTGAGTTCGAAGCTGGGCACCAGTGGCTCGTGCCCATAATCCTAGCTAGGCAGGGTACTGGGATCTCAGGATCTTGGTTTGCTACCAGACAGGCAGTAAAGTCTGTTAGACTTTTATCTCCAATCAACCAACAAAAAGCCATAGTGGAGGAGCCTTAAGTGGAAAAAAAAGTGAAATGAAAGCTTGAGTTTCTGAGTTCAAGGCCCAGTACTGACACTGGATATCTATCTAACTACCTATGCATTTTTATACATAGATATAGGTATCTATATATGCATATATAGATAAAATATGTATCTACTTACATACAGATACATATTTTAAATAATAAAGTGAGTTGGGGCATTGGTTCTCTAAGAAGATCACTGAATATTAAAACTACACAGTGAACAACCTATTTCAGCACTTTTTATTGGGACAGAATGATGCATCCCAATTTGTTGAAATCACTGAGTGAGTTTATATTCCTATTTAAACAATTGAAATTATAGATTAAAAACAGGAGCCAAGAGAGCAAAATCGGTGGGATGGGAAAGCCTGGGGACCTCATATAGGGCAGCATCTTTGCCCTTCCTCTTGAGTTCTTTCAAGATTTCCCTT
This sequence comes from Perognathus longimembris pacificus, assembly GCF_023159225.1. Taxonomy (NCBI): domain Eukaryota; kingdom Metazoa; phylum Chordata; class Mammalia; order Rodentia; family Heteromyidae; genus Perognathus; species Perognathus longimembris. Next base: position 32,018,479 of record NC_063181.1, on the reverse strand, counting down.
AAAGTTTCAGCAACTCGAATACCTTTGCTCCTTTCCAGAAGGCGAGCCCTGGAGAAGGTGATTATGTAAGCAAGTCGCAGTGGTTGAGCTCACTTAGTGTGCCTATCTAACTATAGCATGTGTCTGGCCAGATAGACACAGCTCTTTTCTCTCTCTGCCCCCTTCAGAAAAGCCTTTGAAATCTGCTAACAGTGGTTGAATGAGTGAAGTGGGTAATCACACTGCTTTGTTTTACTTAAAGCAATGAGGATCATTTATAGCTCTTATAAAGCCTTACAAGTAGCTCTTCTGCTAGAAAGCTGGAGGCCTCACAGGGAAAGAAACACATATAAAATATTTCCTGGGGACAAACTGTGTATGGAAATCATGTGGCACATAAAAATACTCTTATCCTAGTTCTGCTCTCCTGGAAAAGAGTAACTCTGAGAAGAGGAGAAGCGGCTCCCCACTGGGGACACAGGTGGGTGTCTGGCCAGTGCTATGTCAGACACTAAAGATTCTTGAATGGTCCATATAACAAACAGAAATAACAGTACAAAGTGCTTGTACTTTTTTGTATTCCAATGAAAAAAATAAAGACAAAAGTCTTACATTTTTCAAGTCCGAATACTCTTACATCCCACAGCTATATCCAGACTCCCCACAGCTGAAATGGGGAAATTTAACATTGGGGTGAGTTTTCTCCTGTGTCAACCATTTCCCTCTCTTGTGGGGAGAGGGGAGGGGGAGTTGTAGTGACAGTCACATGGGCCAATGGTGAACCAGGAACTGTCCTAAGAGCATGATTATTAAAGCACCCAATACAGGGTGTTGTGTGGAGGGAGAGAAGGGCATGTGTGGATGTGTGTGAGGGTGTACTGCAAGGAATGTGGGAGGGAGCCCACGAGGCACAGGGGAAAAGAGGATGTCATATGGAGGGAGCAGATGGAGGTTGAGAGTGGAGATGTTTGCAATGGAGAAGCTAGAGAGAGTGGAGTGACGACTGTGAGATAAAGACTTAGAGATATTGAGTAGCAGCACATTAAGACCTACAGATAGGCTCCCAGTTCTCCAGGAAAGAATGCTTGATTGAGCCACAAGGAGCCTAAGAGAGAAAGTAAGCACAAACACTAAGGAAGTATCAATCCATAGACAACGCTGGGTATTTTCCATTTTACCTTGGGAGCAAGCTAAAGTAGAATCAAATGTCTCACGCACATGTAAGAGAAATGCATATTCACACCAATCAACCAAACACACAGCTGCAGCTGAGAGCCCTCGGCTGCCCTGATGCTATATGGAGAGAATGCCTACAAAGTGGTTAACTGAGGAAACTAACCACTACAAGTTTCTGTTCTGGGGGAAAAACAGGATTGAGAACAGGATCTGTAAATATCGTCAAAAATCATGAAAAAAAATTTCCTCAAATTTTTCTGTGTTGACTTCTTGCTATTTTTCCTCCAGAGAAAAAAAAAATCCTTGCTGAAGTATTTTCACTAACACTCCATGAAGAAAACTAAAATTATAACAGGAAAATGGCTGCAGGAAGAAAATAAAGCACAAAAGGTTCTCACTGTAAAACCAGGCAAGTGAAAATACCAGTACTGTTGGGTGAGGTTCATTGATCATGATCACACTCATTTCTTCTCTAGAGCCTGAGGCCTTTTCTCTTCTACCTCGGAGATAATCTTTTATGTGTGAGGGTGCCAATACTGGGACTTAGACTCGGGTCCTAGCACTCTTGCTTAGCTTTTTCATTCAAGAATGGTACTCATTTGAGCCATGCCTCCACTTCCAGCATCTTCCTGGCCAACTGGGTATGAGTTGCTTCAGTTTGTCCACCTGGTCTGGGTCCGAGGACCTCAGACCCTTTGAAACTAGCCAACCTGGGCAAAGTAGGTCTCCCCAGGAGATGTTTCTCTAGAACCTGTTTTGCTTTCTATAACTCAGCTACAGAACGAACAGATCTTATCAGGGAAATATCAACCCTTCTACCTCTAAGTTAAATCTGAAAATTATACTGTGGAATCATGGGGACTATAATGACTATCAAGCATAGTATATTTGAGTTAATTTGCTTTTCTCAGAGAACTCTATTCTTTTAGGAATCCACATAAAACAGAAGAACAAATAAAAACTCAGCTATTTTCTAGAATCTTTTGTTTTTCCTTATCTACTCTATGATCCTTTGGAAGGCTGTGTGTTGCCCATTCTATATATTATACACAGGACAGTATCACGCAGAACAAAAGCAAGGACTTGAAATACAAGTGTGATTTGAGAGGGAAAAGGTGCATGTATAGGAAGCTATTCTCAGAGGAGATATCCTGAAAATCTCCGGGACTTATGAAATGATTTTGCTGATGGACCTTATTTTTAGCTGTACCCCTTGGCATCTCCTTGCCAAAGAAATGGGGATTCTGTTTATGCTGTAGAAACGGAAGCTCAGCACAGCAGTCAATAGAAAATAATGGATATCAATTACACAGCTGGAACTGCTGACTTGATCAGATTTTATAACTCTCTTCTCTGGGGGTCTTCTTAATAAATCCGTGGAGAGTAGAGTCTGTGTTTTATGGGAGTGTTCCAGTGTTTTATTCTATACATAGAAACAAGTAGCTAAAGGGAGCTTGACCACCTTACAGTAACTCACATTCCTAAATACATAAAAATTAATGAAAAACAGAGACACGGGGAGTTAGATCTTTATTGGATGTAGAAAGAATTGTTATCTCTGTTTCTGAGACTTAAAGGGCGTCTGATTCCTTTTACTTCCATCTGAGGTTTAAAATATGTTTTATGTTGCTCATTTCTCTTCTCAAAGGGGAGCGAGTCACAACTAGTAAATCGAATGCACCCATTACTCTGGTTTCAAGTCTAATTCGCCTTCTCCCTGATTATCATGTGCATTGGGCATTGTCCTTCGAAGGAAAACTCGGCTAATTTTTAGCTGTAAATTAGGGATAGTAAATGTATCCAGCTTGCAGACCAGCTATAAGGATTAAATGAGATAATGCATGGGAAGAATTCAGACCCTGACACATACTAAATTTTTTTAAATGTCAGAAATGAGTCATCAATACAAGACATATCAACACTTTCTGCTAACTATGACAGTGACCTTAATAAGAAGGCCTTAAGAGAAAAGGTCACCACAATTCTGAGTCAAAGACCCTTTGGAGCTTGAACTCAGGACCTCCCACTCTCTTGCTTTCTTCAAGATCAAGCAACTTCTCCACTTGTGGCTTTGTGCTAGCTAACTGGAAATACAGGTTTCCCTGTCCAGGCTGATTTCAAACCACAATCCTCAGATCTCAGCCTCCTCAGGTCTAGGATTACAGGCTTGAGCCACCAATGCCTGGCTATTTTTATTTTACTACATATCCAGCTTTCTCCTAGAGTGTTTCAGCAGCAAAACTTGCAGGCTGAAGAGGTGTGGAACTGTTAAATTTAGCTCTCATCTCATCTTCTCCTCCACAGGCTTGAGGGGAAGCCCCAGAATTGCATATTGACCACCTTCTTCAGCCCTGAATCTCACATTGATATCCATGGACCTCAGCTACGTTCACTGAGCTTAAAGAAATGAGATTAAATTTAATTTTTCTCAGTAAATTGATGTATTGAAAATTCTCTGTCACCTCTAAAGCTTTAAGGAGATCTCTAAGCTCTCTCCATATTGGGTGAGCAGGTCCCAATTTTGCCCAACTCTCCTGGAAGAATCCTATGTGGAATATTTAAGCCATCATGTTTGAAATAATCCGTTTTCCGCCAGTGCTCAGGAGAGGTCAGTAGCTCACCAGGCTCGTCCAATCAGAGCGGTGGGGCCTGCTGGACTGGGGAAGAAAGCACTTGGATAGGAGGCTGATTTTTTAAGCCATGTCCCACAGTAGGTGTAAAACGATTGCAGGGAGGCTAACCATATTTCTTATGTGGGAACTGTAGAAAAGACTCACAGATTATTCCTTCCACATGCTCTCCCCTATGCCCGCCTCTCTTACAGAAGGTTTAGCCTTTTTATAGGGCAATAGATTCAAAATAAACAGGCTTAGATCTCCTGAGGTTTCGGTCTCAGGGGTACTTGGAGAAGAATGTATTCTAGAATGGATTCCTGTTTTCTTGGTCAGAGAGACCAAGTTCTTTAGAGGAAGCTCTGAATTTCCTCCCTTGTGGTAGATACAGAACTGCCTTTTTTTCTCATTCAATTAAAAATCTTGCTTGGAGATATGTTTGCATAGTCATAAAAAATAAAACATGGCATGTAACCCTCCTTCCCAACTGCATTCAGCAAAGCACTTAGTCACTTGCATGGCAGGAAGTAACACACCTGTATTTGCACTCCAAGGAGGAGAAGGAAGAGAGGTAGCAACAGGAATCTGGACAATGTTTCACTTTCTGTGCAATTTTAATGTATTCATGTTATCATCCAGTTTCCTAAATATAGAAGCATCCCATCTCCTCTGTGACATCTTCCCCCATGGTAAATCTAATTAAAGTGCCATTAAAGTCTGTGTTCACTCGATTACACCAAGGTGACCTCAGCGACTACTAAATGTTAGCAGTATCTCTCTCTAGGCTGGCTGCAGGCATTTCAGGAGCAGGTAACAGCGGCAGTCTCTATAGAAATAGATCCTCTCAATTCTTTTTTGTTCTTTCCTGTCCTTTCTTTCTTTTCTATTTTTTTCACATACAAATATTTACCAATTTTAAGAATCAGCTGAGACAATGAAGTACTACCTGCAAATACAAGATAATGGATTTAGAAACCTTCCTTAGATTTAGTAGAGTTCAGTGGATAAAGACAACACTTGAGCCTTTCTCCAGCATTTGCGTCAAAGGCTCTAGCGTATATTTCAAAGATAGTTGTATCCAGAGATCTACCTTTCTAGGCCTATTTGCCTGACATTCTAACTTCTGACTGCACAGGTGGGTAAAAACCCACAATGTTTTGCATAAGCCAATTTCCTGTCCTTACTCTTTACATCATAACCCTACCTATTTTCATGACTCAGGTTGAAGCAGCTTATTTTCGCCCTCGCCAGCCCAGGAGGAGTTCTTCTTCACCTTACCTCAATTGCCAGCCTGTGTCCCTTGTCACAGATCCGGCCAATCTTCATTGGTTCTTCATCCTAAAGGCTTATTTTCTGCCTCTCAAAACCAGGAATATGATTAACTTTTTTTAACTCTCACAGAAGCCATGTTTTCTGCTGGGTCTCTGGGGTCATTCGCAGTATTTTCTCTATACTTCCACTGTTAACTAATCTTTTTCATATTGGACCTCTGCCTTCTCTGTAGCTTTGAGCAAGTTCCTTTGCTTCATTCTAACATGTGTGTACGTGCATATATGTATACAGGTATATCATACTGCTGTGCAGCAGACCTGATGGCAAAGACAGCCCTGTCACAGCTCATCTCCATGCTGGTAGCACTCACCTTTGGGGATGCAGGGCATGTGGAGTGTTATAGGTAACCCGAGATCTCTAATATGTTTGTTCCCACCTCTGGGTTTTTGTTGAGTGTCACTCTTCTTCCTGCTCCAAGCATTACTTACTGTTGGTCCAGTTCTTCTCCCTGCATACCCCACATTCTTGCTGAGCTGGTCAGGGAAGCTTGGATATCTTCCATTACCATCTTTGACCTTCCCTTCCCTTGCATGCCTACACCTTCAGCTAGATATTCTTCTGCCTGCATTTGTATATCCAGGCTTCTGTTTGTGGGCTGAAGGATAGCACCTACTTTTTGACAGAAAGATGCATGTGGAAAAGCATCTGCTTTGATCCCCTATTTTGCTCTATGTCTACTGGATATAATAAATATATATTCAAGTCAATTATTTCCTAACTCTTTTGAAACCTGTTATAGCAATTAGGTCTACTTTTTATCCAGCTTCTGTTGAGCTGGCGGCTTCTTTATTTGCATCACCATGTAATAAACAGAATTGCCACTTAGCAGGTGCCTTATTTTCTGTTTCATAGGTGATAAAATTGAGATTTAGAGAAATGAAGAAACTCACCTCAGGTTAGTCAGTCAATTAACAAGAGTCAGAGAAGACACTCACATTGAAGGCTTGTGACTCTTTAGTTCTGTTGCCTGCTTTCCAGGGAAGACAGAACACCTGGGAAAGTGTGTTGTTTGTTTTCCTTAAGTAGTTTTACAAAGAGGCTTAAACTCAATACATCAGCTTTTTAGTGTAACGCTGCTCCGTGGTCGATGTCTCCCCTTTCCTCATTCTTCCCCAGCAATCAGAGTCCACCCCTCCCCTCAGTTTACTGGGATCCATTGTCGCAGAGACACACTGTGAATTAGCCCACCCTTCCTCTGTCCACTAGTCTACTCCCCTCCCCTTGACCTCACTCCCTACTTCATGTTCCCATTTCATGGTATTCACTTTGTTAATTCTTAAAAAAAAAAATGGTAGTTTCCATTTTATACCTCCCAGTTTATAAGGCCAGGTATTAAGTTCCACAGAATGGAGCCACACCCGGAGATATGCATATTTTCACTAAAATGATGAAAATCACTAAAAGATAGATTCTTTCTGCTTGATTAGCACATTTAATTATTTGAGACATACCTATGTCTTTTGGAACACAGAATTATTTCCTTTTCCGAGTCCCAGAGTTCTCTTTATATTCGTAGGCCTGACTTTAGGCCCAAGTAGAAGAATACCACCCAATCTAAGTGCTTAACTTGAAATACAGCTTTACTAAGTAGATAACTTTTTCAGCTGAAGGTTAATGACAGCAAAATACTAATGATCAAATGGCAATTAAATGTATCATGTTTTTAAACCGAACTCCTTTAAGAACTATTACCATATAATTATACTCTAGGAAAACTGTATCAAGTACTATATCAAAGTCAGGGAACCCTTCTTTCAGAGCAGAAGTACATTTGTCTTCCATCTGTCTCTGATTTCACGAGTTTCATAAATCACTTAGCAGCTGCAATTTTTGTCAAAATGTTTTGGTTTCATGTGTAAATATTTATAACTATTGTTTTGTTTTCCAAAACAACAAAGAAAAACTGAATTGAAAATAGCATCTAGACCCACTGGTGCTTTTACCTGTTACCATTGTAGGACTAGGATCTTTCCACCCTTTCCCAAGTTTGTATTGAGGCGATCGCCTCGGTCCTTACTAGAGGTTAGGTGAAATGCTCACGTGCCATTTGAGTTCAAGGATTTCAAAACTTAACTGAATTGAATGGGCTTAGTCTAGATCTGGCTATGCCCTGGATAAATAGTCCTCACTTCAAATGGGAGGACCAAGGACATTCCTTCAAAGCACTTTCATTCCCAAGAGTTTCAGTGACCTTGAGCATTATCCTTCCATTTTATATGAGATTATGACTCATCGGAACAGTATTTTTAAAACAAACAGCACACTAGACCTCCTTACTATTACCCTCCTATTATTATCTCCCTTCTCTTCCAGACACTTGTCTGAGAATGTGCCCTTGTCACAGAACTGTGACAATGCAAAGTGGTCAGGCTCTTGGTGTCACCGCATTCTGGCCATCTTCACATGAATCAGTGCGTTAAGATGAATTCATCAGAATGATCTGAAAAGTTTGTTTTCAGAAAGAATACAAGGTGACTTAGAGTGAAAATATGCAAACTTCAAGGGTCACTGACAAAATGAAGGCTACAATTGAGAAGGAGGAAGCTAGATCAGGGGCTGATGTAGTCACTAGAAATGTGCCTTTTACGTTCTAACCCTCCAGAAGGCTTAAAGGACACCCACAGTACCATGCCTAGTATTCATCATGTCACCAGCTTTTAATAGTAAACACATCACTTATTGATTTTCATTTTTGTCAATTTTGAAGAAGAGCAACACATGTCACAGATTGTGTGTGTGTGTGTGTGTGTGTGTGCACTTGCGTGTGAATGTGCACACCAGTCCTGGGGCTAGAAATCACTGTCTTGCAGTCTCACTTGGCTTTTTTGTTCAAGGCTGGTACTCTGCCACTTGAGCCATAGCTTTTTGGTTAATTTGAGATAACAGTCTCACGAACTGTTTTCCATTGGGTCTGACTTCAAACTTTGATCCTCAGATCTCATCCTCTTTAGTAGCTAAAAGTACAGCTGTGAGCCACCAGCACCGACAATGCCCCAAACTGAAAGCTATTTCTTCTTTTCTAGCATATTTTATTATAATCATCATTGTATTAGAAATAGCCTTATATTATTTAATTCATAGTATTTGCAAATGTTCATACTTCCTCTCTTCTTCCTTTAAAAACAATACCATGTAACTCTGCCAGATGAATTTAGAAAGACTTGGCCCTTCTCATGGAAGGGACCTGGAGGTAGAGGCCTCCACAATGCTTGTCTCTCTGCTTAGAGATGGGTTTCTTGGCCTGGAAGATCACTAAACCATGTGAGGCTCAGAGTACCTAGGAAATTTTTTTAAGAAAATGTGAAATCATACCATTATAGAGTTTTTCATACAATATTAGGAAACTACAGAGCCAAAACGGAAATGTCTGATTCAGCATTAATCACAGTGCTGTCTGCAAAAAGAACTGAGATTCTTTTCGAGGAATATCTCAAAGGCAATAACTGTGAGTAGAGGTGACTTCTGGTATAGCATGAAGGATGACTTTTGTTCCAGTGGTTTGGTTGTCAAGGCTCAGTGATAAACTCTGTATATCAAACATTTTAGTTTTAGGATATTTTGTACTCCTTAAAATGACTGAAAAAACCCAAAACATTTTGGTTCCTATAGGTTATGTCCATCAGGATTTTCCATAGTAAAAAGCAAAGCTAGGGCAATAGTTCATGCCTATAATCCAAGCTACTTAGGACTGAAATCTTGAGGATCAAGGTTTGAGGCTAGCCAAGGCAGAAAGGTCTGCTAGGCTTCATCTCCAAAAATGCAAAGCTAGAGGTATGTCTCAGGTGTAAAGTGCTAGGGCTTGAGTGCAAACCTCAGTATTATCAAAAAGGAAAAGCACATAAAATAAAACCCCGAGAGGGGCTGGGAATCTTGTTCAGCAGAAGAGCACCTGCCAGGCGAGCGCGAGGCCACAGGTTCGGTCCCCAGCTCTGGAAAAAAACAAAAAACAAAAACAAAAAAAATAAATAAATAAAACCCTGAGAAAAAATAAATATACATATGTGTGTGTCACTAGCTCACTTTACATAACAATAATGAATCCATTAACATGCAAGCATAAATAATATATCTTAATAAAAGATTTACATTTTGAAAAGAGAAATAATTTCCATTCTTAGCAATCTCATTAAGGCCTGTGTTAACAGATGAAACTGGGTGCTCACGCTGATGTCCAATCTGTTGTGTCCCATTATGTTGAGTGAAGAAAATTGAGGCTTACAGCAAAGGAAGAAGTAATTATTTTCAAATAATTTTGTTTGCTTATTTATTTATTTATTTTTTTTTGCCTGTCCTGGGCCTTGAACTCAGGGCCTGAACACTGTCTCTGGCTTCTTTTTGCTCAAGGCTAGCACTCTGCCACCTGAGCCACAGCGCCGCTTCTGGCTTTTTCTATATATGTGGTGCTGAGGAATCGAACCCAGGGTTTCAGGTATACGAGGCAAGCACTCTACCACTAGGCCATAGTCCCAGCCATTTTTTTTTTCCAAATAATTTTGAATTTTCCTCTTTCATACTATTCCCTAAACCTGACTAGTATTAGTTCTTTCAAAATAAGTTGCTGGTGGCTACGTAATCTGAAAGCAGCTACATCAAAATTCATGGATGTATCTTACACTTTAGGGGCTCAATTTATTATGTGGTTTTGATCTCATTCCCCAGACCCTCTGAAACAATCCCTGAGAACTGAGTCCCACCCAGATAAAATCCTGAGGGAAAGTACTCTGTCCCTTAATCCAGGCGTATCACTGGAGCTATGGGTCAGTCCACTTTCTGTTATTGTAACAAAATACCTAGAAAGATTAACTTAGTAACATGAACGATTTGTTTTGGCTCATAGTGTTTGAGGCTTTCATCTACAGTTGGTTGGCTTTCATAACTTTGGGCCTGTTGAAAGGCAAACATAGCAGGGGTATGTGGTAGAACAACTTTTGGTAAGAAACAAAGAGAAAGAGAAGAACAGGGTGAGGTCTCTTCAAGGAAATACAGCCAATGACCTAACTTCCTCCCACTAAGTCCACCTCCTAAAAGCTCCACCAGCTCCCAACAGTCCCCCAGGCTGATGACCAAGCTTTGTTCATATATCCTCTGGAGACATTCCAGATCCAAAAGGTAACTGACTTTAAGTTTAAATTTTGTCATCTTCTCCCACCTTTCTAGATAGCCTGGTGTTCTTTTCATCTGCATTAGGGAGCCACCAAGTAAATCATATAGCACAAGAAGAGCAAGGTGACTGTCACCATGACCTCACTCCACAGGAAATCTAGTATATGACCTGTAGTGAAGGGGTCAGAGGAAGGCAATGTTTTTGTGTAAAGAGAAAAGACTATGTATGCACAGCCTCAGAGAGTACTAGACCATAAGTACACAAGTGTGTGTATGTGTGTGTGTGTGTGTTTCTTTTTTTTTCTGCTGGTCCTGAGGCTTGAACTCAGGGCCTGGGCTCTGTTCCTGAGCCTCTCTGTGCTCAAGGCTAGCTCTTGAGCCACAGTGCCACTTCCGGCTTTTTCTGAGTAGTTTACTAGAGACAAGAGCCTCATGGATTTTCCTGCCCTGGCTGGCTTCAAACCATAATCCTCAGATCTCAACCTCCTGAGTAGCTAAGACTACAGGTGTGAACCACTGCTGTCTGACTATGTGTGTGTTTTAAGGATAGGGTACCAAGACTGTTGAAAGACTAGCTTGCCTTACTCCAATCTTGGTGGAAAACAGTAGACAGAGTCAAGAGCAATGCTTTTAATGGTTTCCTTTCTCAACTTCTATTTAGCAAGGCGTTGGGATAATTATTATGGCAATAATGCTAACTGGATAAAAAATATAGTAGGGCTGTTGAACCTATACTATAGATTTAGAATTTCCATTATTAAAGTTCCTTTCATTCTTAGACATTCAAAACAAAAACAAGGGAGCAATTAAGGTTGATCTCCTGTTCTTGAAAGCAGGGTAATCCCTAATTTAAGAAATTAATTCAGTACCAGTATTTTCTCTTCCCTGGATGTGGTTCTAACACTAGGATTCCAAACTAGGCCTCATAGAATATGGAAGTAAGTTAGGAGGCTTGAGCCACCATGCCAGTTTATTTTTAAAACACACTGCTCAGGAGAGTCTTGTCTGTCAGCCCTATGGTGTCAGAGCTCATCAGCGAGCAGGTATCTGTCAGGTGGGTTGGAGAGTTCCTGACTCAAAGTTCTCACCCCAGACCTGCCCCCTCCCATCCATTCCAAGAGATGAATCCCTCCAGATAAGAACCTGGGTCAGCCAGTAACACCCTGGGATTTTAGAATCTAGGTTTTCAGCCTTGAAGAGCCATTGTTTTCTTAACCTTGCCAATGATCAATTTGCTAATGGCTTGTGAGACAGAGACATTTATAATCATGGAAGTCAGCTATGCAAAACACCTGCTATGTGTGGATACCAGCATGAGTGTGTATGTGTGTGCGTGTGTTCTCTGCTTACTGGGAAAGAGGATATTGAGATTTCTTTACCAGGCTCATTATTCTTTTGCTTTTCAAGGCAAGGAGTGCAACTTGCTGTGATTCTTTGTACAGTAATGGCCTGTTTACAATCAGTCTCCAGGTATCTTCTATATCTCCATTATGCAACTCGTTCCCCTAGAGGAAACACAGCTTGGAGCGTGGGGGCCTCTGAAGCATCCAGGCGCAGGGAAACTCATGCTTCTTCCAGATGGCTCCAGGCTCTAGGGAGCGTCTTTGGTCTCTGTCTCTGTCAAGTTCTCCTGTATTGTCACTGTTAATGAGTGAAAGGGGGGCAGGGAGTGATGTGTTGGCATGAAACTTGATGCTAAATCCTGCTGACATGCTTTTTCTAGCCAAGCAAGCAGCTGTCTTCTGCTTCCTATTCCAGGCATGTCTGCTACCTGGGTTTCTCCTTGCTTGCTCCACAGTTCCCCGGTGGGAGGGAGCTGGCGCCCGCACACTTTCCAGATACCTTAATGAGAAGAGCACTACTGCAGGCAGTCATTATTGTGAACATCTGTGAACTGTAGAGTTTAATTGAGTTACGGCTAATGTTTATTATGTGTGGAAAGAGTAGGGGATTAATGGTTATTTGATTGTCTTTAGATGAGTTTTTATTATCTTTCCCTTTTCTTGAGATGTTTGGCACAGGTCACAAAGAAGATCCCAAATTCCAAGATCAGGCATCCAGGAATCTTAGGATTTGCAAATAATGCAGCATTTTTAGGGTAGGGATGGGATGGTAGAATGGGTTCTTTAGGAATCAGTGGTGACAAACTAGGCAGGTAGAAAACCAGTTAATAACTGAAAAACCACACCCACACTCAACAAAGATTTTCCAGAAAATTAATCACCTCTCAAGTGGTGTCTGTCAGCTTAGAACACATTCATTATTTTATTTAATTTATTCGTTTGGCGCTTTCCTGGGGCTTGAATATAGAGCCTAGGCTCTGTCCCTGAGCTTTCTTTTGCTCAACACTAGTGTCCTACCATGTGAGCCATATCTCCACTTTTGGATTTTTTTTTTTTTGTAGTTTATTGGAGATAAGAGTCTCACAGACATTCCTGCTCAGGCTGGCTTTGAACCATAATCCTCAGATCTTAGCCTTCTGAGTAGCTGGGATTACAGTCATGATCCCTGGGTACCCAGCTATTTTATTTTATTGAAGGGTGGTGGTGGTTTGTTTGCTTGCTTGTTTGTTTTTGAAATACTGAAGGGGATCCCGGGACATCTCACATGCAAGGCAAATGCTCTATCTAACTAAGCTTATCCCTTTTGTTTTTCTTAAAGACCTAGCTTTTCCCAATGTTGTTCAACCTGCTCCTGGGCTGAAACCATCCCCTTTGCCTCGGTCTCTAGCACAGTTGGGGGTTTGGACACAGTGCATGGAAATCTTGATTCAACTTGGTACTTGGATGTCCAGATATATTTACTTATCAGAAATAAACTGGACTTGAACTGGAAAATGAAAATATATGAAAGTTCTTTTAGACTAAACCATACGTGCAGGAATTATTTTCAAAGACAAAATTACCTGAAGGCAAATTATTTAATATTTTTCTTAACAAACATTTTAGTATCTTCGCTTTCTATGTACTAGCCTTCCTCCTCCTCTGGGTTTACAGAATAGCATTTCCTTTGTTCTTTGTCCTTAAAATTGTTAAGTTTTAAGCCCATACAGAACAGATTGCTGCTATTCAGTGTGACTGGTCTAGAACACAGTAGAACGTCCAAGGTGTTCTTCAGTGTCGCATGTGTCTGGCATTTTAACTTGATTTTCATAAGGAAGTTGGGTATACAGGATGTTCTATATCTAGACGTGCGGCTACTCCTCTGTGCTGTGAACCTGTGCTCACAGCTGCAGAGAAAGGCATTTCAGCCTCCTTGGTAGTGGATTTTCAGTTACTCTGGGAAGGCACTGTGGAAAATATGCATCTGGGTTTTCTTCTCGTGGTGTGAAAAGTTCCTTGTAATCAGCATGCCAAGGTGAGCAGATCTACACATAAATGTAAGGCCTAATTACCACCAGCTTATTACTATATAAGTTGTAAGCACTTGGTTCCATCGACACACCAGCCAGACCCTTTGTCCCACCTCTCAGATCCCTCTCCAGGGATTTCCTATTGCCCCAGAAAGGAAATAGTAGCTTTCAACATGGGCCAGGTGATGCCTTCATTTGTGATTTCAATGACAGGACACCCAAACAAAATGAAAACACAAATGATACCATACAAGTAGGGAAAATTACCTGCAGGCCTGTGGCTCATGCCTGTAATCCTAGCGATTCACAAGGCTGAGATCTTAAGATGGTGGTTCAAAACTAGCCAAAGGTGGAGCCATGGCTCAAAGGGTAGAGTGTCAGCTTTAAGTAAAAAATGAAAAAGCTAGGGGACAGCATCTAGGCCTTAAATTCATGCCTTAGGACTGGTCTGTATGCTTGCACACCTACCCACCCACCTGCACACACACACACACACACACACACACACACCCCAAAAAACAAACAAGCAAAAAAAAAAAAACAACAACAGAAAATCCTTAGAATAAAGCCCATTTGTTGTAAGCCTGTGATTGTTTTATTGTCTTTCTGTTTTGGTTAGCAAATTTCCTAGATGAATCTGAAAGGAAGGGAAAAAAACGGACTGAAAAAAGACATATGTGGTTGAAATTAGCTGATATCTTCAGGATGCCACTGGATTGCACAAGGGATAATGAGCTAAATGAAGTAGAAACCATGACCTGAACTGGAATTGTGCTTTATGCCTAATGTAATTAATCTCTATTGAAACAGCTAAGCCATTTAATTTGTGTTGCATGAATAATGAAATGAAGAGGGCACGTATGAATTAACTTCCTAACCGGCACAGGCGATGAAGTCTCCCGGCTTAAAAATTCGCTGGGATTTTCCTGACATCTCTTTAGATCTCTGTTCATCAGCCAATGTTCTGTTGTCTCATTGTCTAGAAAGACTGGTTTTCCTTCTTAACCATTTCTAGTCTGTTTACAACTTTGGAATATCCACTTTGCCTGAGCGTTTTAAGACTGTGGTCCTGGCGGAGCTCCGGTGGCTCAGGAGGCCGAGATCTGAGGACCACCGCAGTTTTAAGCCAACTTAGATAAATTTGAGAAACTCTTGTCACCAACCAGCTAGAAAATTCAGAAATGAAAATACAGCTCAAGTGGTAGAGTAACAGCCTTGAGTGACAAAGCTAAGCAAGAGCAATTTCAAGGCCCTGAGTTCAATCCCCAGCACTGAACTCCGAAAAAAAAAAAGACTGCTATCCAAGGGTTGTATTGAGCACAGAAAGGAAATGGTTGTGTTATGTTTGCCAACAAAGTATTTAGCCTTCCTCTTTCAAGACTGTCTTCTTCGTATGTGGATAGGTCAAGAATCCTATGGTGATTTTTAGCCAGGGCTCGGCCTCTGGAGCCACAATACCTCTGGGGTTTCTGGGGGGACTGATGAGACACATTTGCCCTGGAAGTGAACAGTCACAATGCCGACACCATTATTGGTCACGCTAAGCACAGAGGCATTTATTACAGGGTTAGAGAGTTCACCATAAGGCATGAGGACTGTATAGTACCAGCTCCCTGCAGGGGTTATGCATCCTCCTACTACCATGTTGTTTGCACCAGTCTCAACATGTTCCCATGTCCAATTCTTTGGGCAGAGGTGGGGAAAGGCGAGTTGAGTAATATTTTCAACAAGAATTCTCAGAGATGATCCAATCTAAACTTTTATTTAGAAATTAAGAGGAAGGTGATCTGAAATGACACTGGTTTGGGCAGCTTCTATTGGCATACAACCTTTTAGGTCACCTTTGTTTCTCTTTGCTAGTCATCTCTTTTCTTGTCTTTTCCTTCTGTCATCACTGGAACAAATGCATACAGTCACTGCTGCGTCAGTGAACCGATCAGAGCTCTGACTACCTTGATGTAGAAAAAATCAAATCTTAAAGTGAAAGTAAGAGAGGCTGGAGACAGGGAAAAAAAATCAGGAAATGGAGGGATGTGGAGGTTGGTAAGCATAAGTACAGCAGTCCAAGTTTTTGATTGGTGTAAGTTAAGAAAAAGTTAACCCTTGGGAATTCGATGCCAGGCAGGCAGTAAATTCTGAGACTCTACTCCAATCATCCACCAAAAAGCCAGAAGTGGAGCTATGACTCAAGTGGTAGAGTACTAGCCTTGAGCAAAAATGCTCAGAGACAGTGCCTGGGCTCTGACTTCAAGGCCCTTCACACACACACACACACACACACACACACACACACACATACAACAAACAACAGATGCTAGTAGGAATGTGGCAGAAAAAACTACTATTAGTACACATGTAAACTGGTACAACTACTATGAAAAGCAATTTTGAGTCTCCTAAAATAACTAAACATAGAACTCCCCTATAATCTAGCAATACCACTCGACCATTTATCCAAATTGATTAAGAAAATGTGAGAAAAAAAAGAAAATGTGAGATATACACCACACAGACAGACAGACAGACAGACACACACACAAATTTTACTTATTATCCAACAGGAATAATGATATTATGTCATTTTCAGAAAAAGAAACAGGAGAATATTATGTTACATAAAGTAAGTCAGACTCAGATACAATGATACATTTTTTCTCTTATATGTAGACGTTAGATCTAAAGTATAAACATATGTAAACATATACAGACACACTTATTAGCTAAAGAATGATGTGAGCAAGGGAGGATTTCACTGGTGTAACCTGTTTGAGCTTACAGTTTAGCAATACAAATACCAGGAAACTGGAACTTGTCTGGGGCTGGTCATATGGGGCTGGACAGTTGAATGGAGAAGGAATGGGTGGGCAAATACAGTCATGTTATTCAATGTACATATGGGAAAATGGAACTAGGTAAAATGGAACTTGCTGGGGTTGGGAGATATGGGGGGGATTGGTGGGAGGGGTGACACTGATCAAGACACATTGTACTCACAAAATGACATGTTGAATTGAAACCCCTTCGTACAACCACTTAAGGTTAATCTCTCTCTCTCTTTCTCTCTCTCTCTCTCTCTCTCTGTGTGTGTGTGTGTGTGTGTGTGTGTGTGTGTGTGTGTGTGTGTGTGTTGATCTTGGGGTTCTAAAAAAGGGCCAAGGGGTTGTTCCGGAGGTTCATTTTGCTCAAGGCTAGTGCTCTACCATTTGAGGCACAGCACCACTTCTGGCACAATGAATAGTTTTTCTGAGTAGTTTATTAGAGATAAGAGTTTCATGGACTTTCCTGCCCATGCTGGCTTTGAACCCTGATCCTTAGATCTTGGTCTTCTGAGTACCCAGGCTTACAGGCATGAGCCTTGAGCACCTGGCAAAAATAGTGTTTTTGAAAAAAGAACGTGGAAAAAAACTGCATACACACTAAGGTGTTAGTTCCCTCCACCACGACACCTGTTTCGGTGGTACTAGGGTTTGAACTCAGGCCTCACACATGCAATACAAGCACTCCACCACTTAAACCATGCCTCTGTTCTTCCTTGCTTATTTTTCAGGTAACATGTTTAATTTTCTCCTAGTCCAGCCTTGAACATCAACCTCTTGCCTCTGTCTCACACATATCTGCGATTATAGACACATATAACCATTTCTAGCTTATAAAAGACGTGATGATTTAAGCCTCTTGGAAAACAGAAAATGGAGAGCATGTTTTGAGGCCATCCTGGGGCATGAAAATTCATGAGACTATCTCAGTCAGTGCCTGGGTGCCGAGTACATGTCTATTATCACAGCTATGGGAGAAACAACAATAGCTGGCCCATTGCTGCCACAGTTGCTACAGCTGAACCTGACTCAGGTAGAAAATAAGAGCTGTCTTCAAAGACAACCCAGGTAAACAGGGTCTGGAGGCATGGCCTAAGTGGTAGGGAAATTGGCAAGAATAAGGTCTTAAGTGCAATCCCTACTACTGCAAGAAAATAAAAGCAGCAAAATTAACTAACAGAAAATTAAGCTAAGAATACAGTAAGTTACATATGATTTAACATTTCTTCTTTTCTTGTATTTTTAAAGTAAGTGTTTTCTGTTGGTGCTCGGAACAGTGAGAGGCACTAATAGTGGTTCTGGCTTCGTCAAAACACTGAAGATTTGCTTGAATTCAAATCAGATTTTCTACCTTTCAATTATGGTGTGTTTCCTGTTTTGGACTGAGTAACCTAATTATCCCTAATTTGCAGGAAATGAGAAATCTGTAGCAAAAGTAAGTAGAGCTGGGAGCTGAGGTGCACGGAGTGTCTTGCTTGTGCCAACGAGAGGCAAGGCAGCCAACAGTAGCCAACAGCTTCCGTGCTGCTCCGGGGTCAGCAGCAGACACCACCTGGGTTATCAGCAGCATTTGCTGAGGATTCTATCCTTATGTGACTCAACTAATGTTTCCACCTGCATTTCCCCTTTGGGAATCTTAGAATTAGGTAGTGTGTGACCACTTGAAAAACAATAATGTACTTGATATCTTCTGACACTTAGTGGCTTAAACATCAACCCAAATATCATAGGAAACACACATTTCCTATGGGTTAAAAGATACGGCTGAGCTGAGTTTCTTATAAAGTAGCATCCAATATGTCAACTAGAGATTCAGACACCTGGGGCTTTAACAGGGACTGAGCCATCTGCTCCCAAGACAGCTCACTCACAGGGTAGTAGTTGGGCGGCCTCAGCTCCAGGCCATTTGGACCTCTCCATGGGGTGGTGGTTCATGTGCCTTGTTACAAGACCACCGGCCTTCTCCAAGCAGCCCAAGGAAGAAGGACGCAGAACAACCCTATTTCTTCCATTTATTCTTAAGGCAGGAAATGGATATTATCTAGGGGTCTTGTGTCCTTTATCTCCACCCAATATAGAATGATGGGGTATGATTAGCGCAAAGCTGAAGGAGAGTTTATTTGGAACGGAGAGTACGTCTCCAGGGAAGTTGAGAATGGTCACTTGGCTTTTGGTAGGTTGGTTCATGCCCCCCAACAAGCTCTCCCTGCAGGGAAGGCTGCATTACTCTGTATGAAGTTCTATCCTTTTGCTTCCTGGGCAAAAATAAGGAGGAGTACAGAAGGCAAGTACAGACATCGCTTTAAAAGAAAACAAGAAGGAAGCCCAGATATCAGCAGCTTGTTTTAACACTCACGAGGTCTCCCTTTTGCATTGATTTGGACAAATCTCAGCTATTCTGGGATCTGGTTGAGTCACAGCTGACAATATCCCAAGGGGCAAAGTGCACCTCTCCCTTGTGTCGATGGACCCCAGTCTTCAGGAGCTTTGCTTCCATCAGGGATTATCTCCATTTTCCAAGGTCTCCAGAAGGCGGAAAGGGTATTATCACCACTACGCCATCCCTATCTGCCTAGTCTTTTCCTTTCTGCTTCTCCCTCAACACCACTTTGTATAGTATGCTACTACATAGATGAGTCGTCTATATGGAACATAAATTTGAGAAGAACGTGTATTTTACACCCTGCATCTCATAATCACCCTCAAAAGATCTGGAGATTCCACTCATTCTCATAACCTTTACATTCTTTAAAAAAAAACACATAAAGACTCTGTTTAGTTTTTTTCTTAATATAAGCAATATGCCTTATATTGATTTTTAAAAATTCAATCTTTCACAACTCTGGATTTTGAGAATATAGAGAAAACACTCTAGGACTGTATAATTTATATTTCTTGTTTCTTTACTTATATGCAACTTCATGGTTGAATTATAAATCCATCTCTTTCAGTCCAGGTCACTTGGTAAAGCATAGCTGAGTTCCAGTGCAGAATTCATTATAGAGTTTTATGTAGTTTTGTTTTTTTAAATTGTATAAATTTTGGAAATGATTTAAAGGTATTGCATTGGCCCCAAATGTTTTATAAGAAATGGTTAAGATCCAGAAATATTCAATTGTAAAAGAAAAATTCTTTGGAACAACTAGAACTCTTGGTTTTGAAATTTCCTAAGCAATCACCCCATTAGTTGCAGGCTCAGGAAGTTCATCGTTAAGTATGCCTAGTCACATGGACAGGAAAG
Organism: Perognathus longimembris pacificus; assembly: GCF_023159225.1. Classification (NCBI taxonomy): domain Eukaryota; kingdom Metazoa; phylum Chordata; class Mammalia; order Rodentia; family Heteromyidae; genus Perognathus; species Perognathus longimembris. Next base: position 31,998,868 of record NC_063181.1, on the reverse strand, counting down.
GAAACGCACACTAGACCCAGAAGCAGTGAGACTTCCTTACCTCAGTAACAGAATGACTCAGGTAAATTCTATATAGTTAAATGGTGCTTTCAAAAAACTGCTAGCAGCAGATCATAGCGGAAAGTTTTTGTGCTTTAAAGTAAAATGGAGGCAGATATTAAACCCTTTGTCACATGTGACCCATATAAGTGACTTAAATTCCTTGAGCTTTAACTCTGGTCAGGAGATAATGCCTATGCTTCAGGTAATTAGGATAGGAAGAATTACAATAATATCAGTATAGGTCGTATCCTCCTAAAAGCACTCCAAACTGTAGCTTTTATTATTATTTATATAATAGCATCTCAGAACATTTTGATATATATTAAGTTTGTAGATATTAAATCACATTTAAAATGCACTTAAGTGTTAGCCTGCTATAAATTCCTTTGTTGTTGTTGTTGTTTTGTTTTTTTCTGGTCCTGGGCTTGTTTGCTTGCTATGTGTGCTCTATCACTTGAGCCCTACTTCAGTTTGGCTTCTTGCTGGTTTATTGGAAATGGAGTCTCTCTCGTTGTTTTCTGCCTGATTTCGAACTGTGCTCAACCAGAGCTCGGCTGACTGCAGTAGCTAGACTTCTAGGCATGAGCCACCAGTGCCTAACTCTTTGTTAACTTATATTTTAAAAAAGAACACCATTTCTCTCTGTAATATGGAGGTCAGATCTGGCCAGCAAAAGAGGGCAGAAGCTGACTCCACCTCCACTGCCTCCCCAGCCCCGGCTGAGCTGAAGCCCCAGAAGATTCCCTCTCCTTGTAAACAACAGTAACCCCCCATATGCTCACCAATTCTTGATGGGCAATCCTGGATTCCTACAAAAAGGGAAGCCCCAGGGAAGCCCCATCCCCAGGTAATGGGAGTTCCTGAAGCCCAAAAGACAGGGCAGCACATGGCCTGTAGGTTACTGAACCTGTCTGTCAAGTGCTTGGAACTGGGAGCTCCCTGTGACCCTGCCCCCTGACCTGACCTTGTTTAGGGGCAGGCCAGCTCACATGTTCCAGTCTTGTGTCTGTTGTCCCCATGGCGTCCCAGTTCAGCTCTCCATTGGAGCTGAATTGGTTTGTTGGTACTTGGAAATCCTCCAGAAGTAAGTCTCTGTACCACTGTCCTGTTCTGTGTTATATGTTTTACTGAAACCTGGGACTGGTCCATTCGGAACTTCCCCAATAAATCCATCTTTTTACTTGAGACTGTCTCTGAGTGGTGGACTCTTGGAGGGATGGGGGGTCCCCCCCCCCACCTCCTGACGCCATTACACTCAAGACATCATACCTTCCAATGATTCATGTGTTGGTTTAGGTATATAAATATTGAGTTGACCTTGAATGTTGTATAATTGGCCCAAGTCAATAGTGGGTACCTGTAGTTCTAGGGACGGAAAGGAGAATGAATGAAGGCCTTCCTTATCTTTTTCTGTCCTTTAGAATTCAGCTTCAGCTGGAAGGTTAGTTGGGTTAGGGCCAGAGACAATAAACATGAATTTCTGCTTAGATACAAGAGCAGTGTTTACAAGGTTAGATGTCTAGCACAGGACTTTGACATTGTGTAATACAACTTTTGTTGTGTTAATGGACCTCATTCATATGGTGATGAGACTTCAGTTGCTGGTGGCTGGAGATACCTTTAAATTAATATAAAGGGCAGCTGTAAGTTTTAATTTAGTACAGCCTGGTCAGCCCCATGTAGGTGCTGTTCTCATCATAAATTTAACTGTGGTTACATTGTTTGAGTAGATGATTAGAAAGCACACTATTACTCTTACATGGAATGCATATGCATCTTGTTTTGAACTAAACTTATTGTAACAGTACAAAGAGTAAATTAAATGTACAGCACCGTTTCACAGAGCTCCAAGCAGCGACATTCTGTCACAGTGACAAAGGACATGAGAGATCTTTTAGGTTCCACCTCTTCATTTGCCAATGAGTAAATAACTCCAAAGAACAAAAGGGGTCTCCTCTCAAGTGCACACTGATCCCGAGAGGTAAATAGGTGCTGAGGGCAAGTTCTCTGACTCCCAATCTAAGTTTCTTTCCTCTTTATTTTCCAACAACCCAGAGTGAAATGCAGTAACATTCTAAATGGGAGTACCCAAGTATCCCTTTCTTTCTTAGCCACTCACATTTCTTTTTAAATAAGTTAAAATATTCTGCCAAATTTTCTATGGGGTATAAATAATCTGCTGCTGAAGTAGACATGACATTTATTGAAGGGCTCCAGGAGAGCAATTTCCTCTCTTGTTTTTACACCCTTTAGGCTAATTGCAGATCAACTCATGAGGATTATTCAGATGAACTCATTCTGTATTTCTGCCATCTCTTCACACCATCCAGCCTGAATTCATCTGCTCCATTCCTGAACAGATAAGGCAGAGGTAGAGGTGGGCACACTACAAGGACTGATAAATCATATCCTGTGTTCTCCTGGCACAGTTCTGAAAATTACTGACATTCCCCTGCACTAAACAATTCTGGAACTTGTGTTAAACTTTCTTGTGAAGCCCCTTGGAAAACAAGTAGCCTAGGCCAGTCCCTCTGTTGTGTGACCATGACTGAGAGCTGCGGAAAAAACAAAAAAATTAGTGCAGGCACCAGTGACTCATGCTGTAATCCTAGCGACTCAGAAAGCTGAGATACAAGGAATGCGGTTCAAAGTCAGCCTAGGCAAGAAAGTCTGTGCTCTTTTATCTCCAATTATCAAAAGCCAGAAGTGGAACTGTGGCTCAAGTGGTAGAAAAAGCAAAAGAAAAGACAGCTTAGGAACAGGGCCAGGACTCTGAGTAAGCCCAGGACTGGCACGTGCGTGCATGCGTGTGCACACACACGCACACACACACACACACAATCAGAATTTTCAGCACCATTTGAAGCCCTGAATTGAGCATCATTAGGTTAAAATCTTGTGCTCCAGGTAATTTTCTTAGGAACACAAAAATTTATGACTCACTTTCCCATAAAAGTCAACATCTGTTCTGTTGACTGAGCTCTTGCCACATGTGTCATTTTACTGTTTGTCATTTTAAAAGTGAATAAAATTACATGTTGTACTGATGGTTTCTTAATAAGGACTCTTAATTTCTCGTTTTCTCTATATTCTTTAGTGCCTACTGTCATTTATTAAAATGACAAATTAACGAATATGAAGTGACATTGTTCCTTCTTGAGAAATGTTTCCATAAGGAAAGCAGCAAAACATTTTGTGTTTTATCTTTTTTTGTATTTTATTTGTGTGTGTGTGTGTGTGTGTGTGTGTGTGTGTGTGTGTGTGTGTGTGTTAGTACTGGGGCTTGAACTCAGGGTTCAGGTGTTGTACCTTAGCTTCTTTGCTCAAGATTGGCATGCTACCATTTGAGCCACATCTCTACTTCCAGCTTCTTGATGCTTAGTTGGACCTAAGTCTCCTGCCCTTTTCTTTTTCGGGCTGACTTGGAACCATGATCCTCAGATCTCAGGCTCCTGTGTATCTCAGATTACTGATGGCTGGTTATTTTATCCTTTTTAGAAGCATACTTTTTCAAGTTGCCACACTTCACTGGCAGCTCTGGGCAGATACCACGGAGGCTGCTCTGGCTGTATCCCCCTTCTTCGTAACCACTCGAGGTTCCTAGGGCCTCTCTATTCATCTGCTATGGCTCCTGGGCATCACCCTCAGCTGTGGATCCAAACTCTACAGTGGGCTGTGAAGCACAGGCTAAGTCAGTGCACAAGATCCCGTTTGCATATCACTGTGAACAGGGTACACTGTATACAGCCCGTGAGGTGAGGGGCTCGGTGGCCACCCACCCATGAGACACAGAGAGGGAATGAATGGAAACCCTGAGAATGGGATGCTTTGTTCACAGGAAGGGGAAGGCAAGCAACCTGTGCCATTTTACAACCTTGGCAGCAAACAGCATTAGAATGAGAGAAACCAGAGTCCCCAGTGACCTTGATGAGTGGATCAAGTTATTCCTGAAGCCAACTGCATCTTTGTTTTTCAAGTTACATTAAAAAGTGATTCCTTTGGATTAAGTCATTTTTACTTGGGGGTTCTGTTACATATGAGAAAAAAATGTTCTGAGTTTCACAGGTAAGGTCCTTGTTTTTATCCTCTTCATTGCTATATCATCAAAGCCTCAAAAAATATGGAACTCAGAGTAGACAAAGGACTATTTGTGAGTGTGTGTGTGTGTGTGTGTGCGTGTGTGCACATGCATGTGTGTATGTGCTTGCATGTGTATGAGAAGGTACTAGGGCTTGAATTCAGGGACTGGCACTTTTGCTTGGCTTTTTTTGCTCAAGGTTGACACACTACCACATGAGCCACACAACTTTTGGCTTTTATCTGGTTTACTAGAGATAAAGAGTCTCTACAAGTTGTCTTCCCAGGCTGGCTTTTAACCTGGATCCTCAGATTTCAACCTCTTGAGTAAGTAGTAAAGGAATATCTGAGTGAATGTGGATCTGAATTATGTATCCCCCTTTCTCCTAGCGTTCAAATGGAATATATTCATAAGCTGCCATGGTTTATTAGTGAGCACAGCTCCTGGTGGCCGCTAGACCAAGCTTCACATTCACTTAATGCCACCCTATTCTCTCCGGGGACAGAGGGATTATTAATAGGGAAGAATTTCCAAAGGGATTTGTGTTTGCTAATTACCTGCAATAATTCAGGCACAGACTAGATATATGCACATAAATGTTCTCAGTTAACTTCATTAAGACAAATAAAATTATCTCAGCATGATTAAATGAGTAGACTAAAAACCCCACAGCACAATGTGGGGAAATAGAAGATTGGATAAAAGGTTTGACCCTTTCTCCCTTGCCACAGTTTGGCATCTGTGCCTAAGAACTACTCAGGCTCATCCACCCTCCTTTGGAGCCTAAGGGGAAAATATCATCAAGGCATTCTAAAGCTTCTGGGCTTTTCCTTGCAACAGGAAGTTGTCAGACATTGTTCCAAGGTCACTGAAGGAGAACACAGAAGCCTTTGCCTTAGAGAAATAATAATGTTTGTTACTTCCGATGCTTTCTTCCTTCTTTGAACATTTAATTGGAGCTTAGTTTTGAGCTCCTGGGACTGGCAAGTGACCACGAGGTCAAGGGTCCTGGAAAGTTTTGGAGCCGCGCACAAGGGTTACTACACTTGACAAGGGTCCTGTTTTAACGAGAAGAGTTGTCACAACCTGTTCCGGTCCTCTTCTTGAGCTCACTGCAGCAGATTTGGTTGAACTACTCCCTTGTCCTTAATACCATCCCTTCCTGGACTTTTTCCTCCACTGGCTCCACTTGGATGCTCACAGAGTGCTGGTCCTGCTCAAGCTGTTTCCTGCCTGCTTGGATTTTCCCCAATACCTGAATGTGCTCTTCCGCATCCTTCAGAGTGGAGAGGGCCAGGCTCCAAGGCGGCTGCACGCCAGCTGCTCTGGGACTACAGCAGCTGGAGCAGAGGCCTCATCAGACCCAGCTCCACTGTGGTCCTGCCCTCCCAGTGGAACAAGGCTGTTAGGTGCAGGCTGCTCTACTTAGCAGAACTTCTTTCTTCACAGAAGCAATGTAATTAGCAGAGGCCGACAGATAGCTTGAAAGGGGTCTCTGGGCAGCTCCGCCCCCAAAGGAGAAGAAGGTTGAGCTCAGCATTTCTTCCCAGGGGTAGTAAACAGAGTTTAATAACTTTCCTAGCTTTGAGAAACACCAATTCATACAGCAGGACATCACACTGCAAGGATGACTGGGCGCCGGTGACCCAGGCCCATAATCCTAGCTATTCAGGAGGCTGAGAACTTAGGATCACAGTTCAAAACCAGCCCAGGAAGAAACATCCATGAAACTCTTATCTCATAATTAATCACCAAAAAAAAGCCAGACGTGGAGCTGAGGCTCAAGTGGTAGAGCACTAGCCTTGAGCAAAAGAAGCTTTGGGACAGCATCCAAGCCTGGACTTCAAGGCCCAAGACCAACAAAAGAAAAAATAAATACAAAGCTGGAAGGATGGTCAAAGCAGAGGAAAAGAATGAATGGAAGAGGGAATGTGAATGAGAAAAATAAAGAAAGGAGGAAGCAAAAGAAGGCAAGTGCTGATGGAGATGGCTGGCTTATGTGCCTCCCCCACCCTGCCTTCTACCCAGCAGGTAACATGGGTTCACTGGGGAACAGCGCACAATAGAAATCATGCTCTTGATACACCTGAGGTCTGGGTGTGTCCTCCGTGTTCCAGGACTGTGCTCCTGGGAGGGACCTGGGCACTCTCTAACCTCTCTCCATCTATAACTGCCTTTCGTCTCTCACCAAATGCTCAGCTCCATCTTCTGTCTTCAATACCCTCAGTGCTTTGAGATTCCAAGGATCACTCTTTTATGGTATAGCCCATGTGAATTTCACTCCTGGGATTTGTGTGCACAAGCTCTAGGACCTTCACGACAGACCTACTGCCAGCATCTCAACATCTTTATTGCAAGTTGCAGGCACTGACTATGGCTCCATCCCAGACCTTGTCTGGGCTCCTGTTTCCACAAGTCTTCAGTCTCCCATGACTGGCTGTATAGAGGCTGCCGCAACCTCTAGAGCTCCCCCTGCCTTTGGCGGCCCCCTCTGTACCCTGCTTCTCCCTCCTTCAGGTCTCAGGAGCTCCCCCTGCCCTTGGCACTCCCTCAGTACCCTGTGTCGCTCTCCCTCAGGTCTCCTTCTACCCCAGGTCCCTATAACTCACAGGATGATCTTGTAAAGCCCAGATCCTGAGGCCACGGTCCTGCTTACGACTCTACAATGATTCCTATGATTGTCAAGAAGAAAAGGAAAAAGATGAAATCAGAGAGTCAATTAATTCATATTCCAAGCAGCTGCACCTACCAAGCAAAATCATAAACCCTAACTAGGAAAACAAGAAAGACGCAACAAATATGGAACAGTCACATACAGAGAGCATTTATGTGCACTGTGCCTATGTATGGTTGCATATGGTTTTATATAAAAACAAATATTAAAATATTAGTGAAATTTACCTCTATTTAAGGTCTATTAAGTGACCAAAGTACAGAACAAATATTATACTAGACCAAATATATGAAAGAAAATTTAAGTTTACAAAAAATTAGCTGAAGATCTATAGGCCAATGGTAGAGTTTTGCATAACATGTTTATGTTCCCTGGGTTGCATGCTTTGTATAGCTTAAATAAATAGAAGTATATGAAAGATCTTCTAGGAAAGATGCCAGTGGGCTGTTTAGGAGAGTTACATCAGACACTCAAAAATTACTTGTGCTGTTTATTTTATTTTTATTTATTCATATTTTCTGTGTCTGTACTGGGGTTGGAACTAGGGCCTCCAGCTTGCTTGACTGTGGACTGCCACTTGAGTCATGCCTCTAGCCCTCCCTTTTCCGGCTATTTGGTGGACATTTCTGCCTAAACTGGCTTTGAACCACAGTCTTCTGTATTTTACTCTCCTGAGTAATCAGGATTGTAGGTGTGCATCCCCAGAACCAAGTCCCTATGCTATTTAAATGGTAACAAGGGATTCTAAAGGACTAATTCAATTGATCAGCACATCAGAGGACTGTTATACATTGTCAAATACAACTTAAGTAAGAGCCATGGTTAATTAAATATTTCAAAAGATTTATATAGTATATAATAGCAGATTAAGCAAAAACATGTGTTTGAGAGAAATAAAATTTTATGTCAGATATTCAAAAATAGTAAAATGAGAGTAAAGGAGTATATCATTAATATGTTAGAAAATAATCATACCACAACAAACATCTGGCCTAATACTTAAAGTACTACCAACATGAAGGTTATTCTAGGTTCTCAACGTCAGCTCTTCAGAAAGCTGAGATCTAAGAATCACAGTTTGCAGTCAGTGCAGGAAGATAACTCCAAGAGATTCTTTTTTTTTTCAATTTTTTATTATCAAACTGATGTACAGAGAAGTTACAGTTTCATACGTTAGGCATTGGATACATTTCTTGTACTGTTTGTTACCTTGTCCCTCATACCCCCCTCCCTCCTCCCCCTTTCCCTTTCCAGCCCTGAGGTGGTCAGTTCACTTACACCAAACAGTTTTGCAAGCATTGCTTTTGTAGTTGTTTTTCTTTTTTTTTTTTTACCCTGTGTCTTTCAATTTTGGTATTCCCTTTCAATTTCCTAGTTCCAAGAGATTCTTATTCACAAAAAAATCAGCATAAAACTGGAAGTACAGTCATGACTCAAACAATAGAGAACCAGCTATGAGTAAAAGTGCCAATCCCTTAGATAGTGTGAGGCCCTTAGTCCAAGCCCAACTCCCAACACACACACACACACACACACACACACGAACATGCACACACACAAACATGCACACACACATGCACTAGCAATGATGTTCCTAAATCAGACATAAAGCAGAAAAGCTTTGTTTTTTTATAATAAATATTAGTAAAAGGACATTCTAGTGGGTAGAATAACATAAGGTAGATTTTAATTCAGCAAAACAGAAAGGAACATTATAAATTTTTACTTAGGGTTTTGTAATGGCTCCAGAGTTAAGCACTTTTTGCTTTTTTGTTGTTGCTGTTGTTGTTGGTGGTGGTGGTGTTTTGTACCTGCCCAGGGGCTTGAACCCAGGGCCTGGACATTATTGCTGAGCTTTTGTGCTTAAGGCACTCCTATTTGAGCCACAGCTCCATTTCCAGCTTTTTTGGTAGTTAATTGGAGTTGAGAGTCTCATAGACTTTCCCGCCTGGGATGGTTCCCATCACAATCTCCTGAGTAGCTAGGATCTCAGTCTCCTGAGTAGCTAGGATAGGTGTGAGCCAATAGCTAAGAATCAAGCACTTCATAGTTTGTTAATAACAAATCTGTGAGAAAACATTCCATGATGGTTGGATAATGAGTATCAAATTTTTCATATATAACATTTTTTATTTTAGAAACCTAAAGGAATAT